>NC_043706.1:5486791-5535613 GCF_006229205.1 Suricata suricatta | reverse complement strand
AAAAAAAAAAGAGAGAGAGAGACTATTATATCAGCCTGTTAGCAGCCTAGGAGACAGAGACCTTGAGAGTTGTTTTTCCAGCACAGGGATAGAGGAAAGCTACCTCACATGAATACGCCCACGCACACCTTACTCAGCATGGCCCACGAGAGGGCAGGGGATGCCTGGGGTTCAAACCAAAAGCCCCATGGGTTCAAGCATAGACCCCTGCTTCATTAGCACGGCATTCTGCCCATTCTATTCCACCAGCGAAAGTCCAAGGGTTTATTGCTATTCCATGTGACTCTGGATCTCTGAAACAAAGTTTTTACGAGTCATACATATAAAAGTAAAATGGAAATAACAAACACAGAAGATTTGTTTTAAAATAAAGAGAAATAAATCTTAAATGAGGCATAATCCTGACAAGCTTCAATATCATAATCAAAAATCAACGTTACAATCACAGACGATGTTCCATGCTTGTTGCTCATTACCGATTCCTCCGGGTTTCACGTCTCTTACTTGTTTAACGTGTCACCCTCTTGGGTTTTCTTTTCAGGACTTATACAGTGTGTGGGGGAAAACGGACACATTGATCTGGGTGGCTGCAGCATTGGTCGAGGAGGCTAGGCTGCCTTCAGTTCTAAATCAAAGCCTCAATCCAAATCAGGAGTATATGATGTTGCTTCAAGTTTTGTTGTGTTTTTCAAAAATCCTGACTGGACGTGCCAGCACCATCACAGCACCACGTGCTTATTTACACACAACTCCCTGAAACAAGAGATCCTGGCAGAAGGCCCCAGCCAGGGCTCCCCTGCAGAGCGCCACCTCTGTGGAGGGGTGTGACAGCCCAAGCACTGATGTTCCCAGGCTTCCCAGGGAGCCTCCCACAGGCATGGATGAGAGGCCGTTTCGAAACTCAGGTCAACCTCAATTCAGCTCCACCATCTTAGTTATGCAACTGAAATATGCAAGTGGGAAGAACGGGTTCATAATTAGAAATAGAAAGGAAACAGGACGCTTTCAATAAGTGGTTAGTAGTCTTCCCCAGTGTTTTGTTTTGTTAAGTTTTCTTTTGGGGCAACTGGGTGGCTCAGTGGGTTAAGCATCCAACTTCAACTCAGGTCATGATCTCGCAGGTTGTGAATTGGAGCCCTGTGTTGGGCTCTGTGCTGACAGCTCAGAGCCTGGAGCCTGCGTCAGATTCTGGGTCTTCCTCTCTCTGCCCCTCCCCCACGCATACTCTATGTCTAAAATAAACATTAAAAGAATTTTTTTTAATTTTTTTAATGTTTATTTATTTTTAATACAGAGAGAGACAGAGCATGAGAGGGGGAGGGGCAGAGAGAGAAGGAAACAGAGAACCGGAAGCAAGCTCCAGGCTCTGAGCTAGCTGTCAGCACAGAGCCTGACACGCGGCTCGAACCCACGAACGTGAGATCTGACCTGAGCCGAAGCCGGAGGCTTAACCGACTGAGCCACCCAGGCGCCCCTAAAAGAATTTTTTTAATAAAATAAAGTTTTCCTTCAATCTAACCCAAATTCTTCAACCATCACACTATAATTTAATTTTGGCTCCCCCTTTTTGATAGCCAGCTGTGACAGAGAAGAGCTAGTCACCATGTTCTTTGTAAGTACCAAAATCAATGATTGATTAGGTCTAAATAAATCATTTTCTCCCCCTCAGAGTAAAAACCTCTAGTATTATGTTTCAATCTTTTTACTCTTTCTGGTGTATCTTCTCTCTTCAGACTCTTTCTAGATAGAGTCTTCCTACAACATTACCTTGATGTACTTTCTGATTGGCACATGGTTAAGTGTCTTTTGATGTCCATATGGCTGGAATCTAGCCCACTATCTGCCATTTAGCAGGCTCTTGATAAGTATTCCTGAGAGAATGTGAAATCACGCATGGGCAGTATTCAATAAATGGCTGGGCATAATTTGTCTTCCTTGGCTATACTTGGCTATTTGTTTGGCCATGGTTTTCCCTACGATTCCTGCCATGTGGAAATCATCATGCTCTCATCCTGAATAGTCCCTGTGACATTAGCAGAAAACTCTGTGAGCTCCTTCTAATAATAATCCTAAAATGTGAACCTAAGTACTGATTTTCTAGTAGGTACAACCGGAAGTTTAGCACACCTTGGCAGAACTTTAAAATACATCCTGTATGTGTCTGAATCCCATGCGATATAAGAACAAGAAGTTTTTCTCTGTTCAGTAGGTTTTCCTGTTTCATGGGGACTTACATGAAATATCTTATTGAGAATAGTCTGATCCTTCAACGAAGTGGTATTTTTAAACATATACACTTGGTTAGCAATTTATTTTATTAGATATTTTTTCTGTTTTCTTCTCAAAAGGTTGATAATTGTTTCCTAAATGTTTATTATACATTTGTGTTTGCGTACAATTGCCTCTCACTAGAAATTTTAAAATGATACATGTCTAAATTCACATGTCTTATGCTTTCACATTCAATTTCCTAAAATCACATCTAAATGCCAGATAGAGAAGGAGCACCTGGGCAGTGGGTTAAGTGTTGACTCTTGGTTTCAGCTCAAGTCATGATCTCATGGTTCAAGGGATGGAGCCTCACGTCGGGCTCTGTGCTGACAGCAAGGAGCCTGCTTGGGGTTCTCTGTCTCTCTCTCTCTCTCTGCCCCTCCCCCATTTGCATGAGTGTTCTCTCGCTCTCAAAATAAATAAACTTTAAAAAAAATAAATGCCAGATAGAATACAAAATATTTGGAACAAATGTCATAATTCATGCTAATGAACCAATTAAAATCACCAACCTTTCAGCTTTTGATCAGAGCTGATTAGAGTTATTAACAGTTTTCATTAGACCAATATTTTCCAGACTGACATAATCATTTCTCGCTCTTGTTCAAACACACACTCAGTTCAATACTGAGAAACAGGTAAAACAAGACGGTATGAAAGAAAAATGAACCCTAGCCAGTTGTGCTTTAATAGAAAACTGGGTCTTCATAGAGCCTTGGCAAGGTCATACTCACCTCAGAATCACATGACCCATGATGGGAACTAGCTATCCTTGGAAAATCGTCTTACTTAGCAATTGCTTTAGAGAGACAGGGGAAGGGGAGAAACAAAAGATGGGGAGGGGCTTCAATTACTGTGAAAGAACTCACTAAAGTGGGCTTTATCCTCTTTGATTTCTCATTAAATCAGTAAACCTGCCTACCATAATCTGGAAATCTTTCCCTAAGTTAAAGGAAGAAATATTTAGGACTTTAACTATTTAGTCATTCCCCCTTTGAACCCAGAATTCCCAGGCTAACGATTAGTGAGTAAACCACAGAGCCCCATGCCTTCCCCGCAGTATGGTTAATAATTACACCCAATTTAATGTCTAGAATCCCATTTACAACCAAAAGCCTTTAAGTAGCAAATCTCATAGTATGTTTCATTAGAGATTATGCCTTAATGATTAAGCTGAGATATGAAGTTTTAAAGATTATATTCAAAACCTTAAAGACATGCACCAGAGTAGCTGACCTGAAGCGCGGACAATTCCCATTACCACAAACTTCTCAGACGAGGCAAAGCTTTGATATTCCAGAAAACTCTCTTCCTACCTCTACCCCTCTCCAAGGTGCTCCAGCAATGGTTCTCCCCAACTAGGAAGACACAAGGTTTACTCAAACTATCCATAATTGAAAATCTAAGATAAGGGACATGTACTCGGGAGGATTCGACCTGACAGCTTATCCAACAAGAAGGCTCCCACCTCTTTGGAAAGGCATTCACTGGAGTCTTCTCTCAGATTTGAATTTGCAGATTTCTTTTTAAGGTGCCACATCTCAGAACGACAGACGGCACACTTGTTCGTGGATAGATCACATAGAATAAGGCAAACCTGACTCTGCCTGTCACTGCCCATGTTCTTGGACTTCTGCTAGCAGACGAGAAAGAAGAGATAAAAGAAGAAGAAAAACCAAACAGATCCTTGATTTTTTTAAAAAAATACGAATGTGAGGAGTGGGGTAAAAAGGAGAACACAGATTAGCAGTATTGAAGAAAAGAAAAGAAAGCTCCTCTGTGTTTGACAGCAATAGAAACTTTCACGGGGTTGAGAAGAGCACACAGCAGGAGAATCAGCCAGAGGAGGCCAACAAGGAAGGTCAAAGGCCAGAGCCTGAAGTGGAACATGAGACTAAGGTCCCTTGAAGAATGAGGAAGTCTGGGGCTGCCTGGGGGGCTCAGTGAATGAAGCTTCTGACTTTGGCTCAGGTCATGATGTCAGAGATCATGGGTTTGAGCCCTGCATGGGGCTCTATGCTGACAGCTCAGAGTCTGGAGCCTGCTTGGGATTCTGTGTCTCCCTCTCTTTCTTCCCCTCCCCTGCTCATGCTCTCTCTCTCTCAAAAATAAATTTTAAAATGTTTAAATTTTTTTTTTAAAAAGGGAAGTCTAACACTCAGTTCAAAAACTGGCCCTCCAAACAAGGGCCCCTGGACGAAGGGCATGTACAAGTTACTCAACAAAGAGCATGGTCGACAGAGTTGAAGTCACTCACAGCAAGCAAGAGGGGCCAGAGAGTGGTCTGGTCGCCAAGCACGGGGGCCATGCTGTTTGGCTCTGGGGTGGCGAGCACCCCACCCAGCACCCGGCAGGCACACTGCCAACCCTTGCCAAGTGAGTAATATGCATTTACAACGGCTCCCGATTATGCTAGAGAGACAATAAATGTGTCACACAAAGGTTCTCCTACAACCAGTCTTATCCCTGAAACAAAACCCCACGGTGGCCACGAGGAGCTGTAAGTTATGTGTGACATCTCACTCACATGGGAAATGCTGAGCCACCAGGCACGCGAGAGGCAGAGAATTAAAACTACTACCAGCCTATTAATGCTGGGTGCTATGCAGAATTAGCAGACCTCTCAGCGGCTTAAACTTGAACATGCAGCTCTGACACACATGTCGGAGCCTAAGCAGCCAGAGGCTAACCAGGGAGGGGAACCAACCTGTGGTCCCATGAAACCATATTTACTGACTTGGTGCAGCAGGGGCGGCCCTCGGAGAAAGCGCAGAACAAGGCTGAGAAAGGGGGAGGGGGACCATCTCATGTAGACCTGGGTCCTCCCCAAAGGATTCCAAGGAGGAGTCTCAGGGAAGCAGACTCAGTCCTGGATTGATTGTGGTCTGCAGGTGAGACTGGGAGAAGCAGAGATTTACGGGGGGTTGGGATGAGGTGAAGACGACTCAGCGATTCAAGATCTCCAGGAAAATACCGGCCCCGCAGAGCAGATCTGGAGAGTGAGTGGTAAAAGGCGGGCATCACTTAAAGAGGGCATCTTTCAGCTGGTACACACGGTGGGAGAAGCCACATCACCCGCTAGCCTTGTGACGGGCTTGCTGCGGGTCCGTCTCTCTTCTATCCCTGGTCAACTCTCACTCTTTCAGGGAGAGACAGTCTGTGACTCTTACACAGACAGAAGCATTAAATAATCCCCCTTAATCAAGCTGTAGGAAGGGACATCCTCAAAACCTTAAGAGAAACAGATCAAAAAGAAACAACCCTGACCCACAACACTAAGCCCTTCTGCAGCTCAGCAGTCCCCCAGCAAACCTCCAGCCCAGCACCTGAGCCCTGGGTAACAGTGGTGGGTTTGCTCCCCGGTCCTCTCCCCTAGACCCTAAGTCCCTCAAGAGAAAGAGCAGCGTCGTCTTCACTTCTGCCTGGACCCCGCTCCATGTGTTCTGTAGCCGTCTGTCTGCTCGTCCCCTTCTATATAAGGCCTCGCACACGGGAACACAGAGTGACATGAAGAAGGTCACCATCTGAAGGATGCCACTACATGGGTGAAAGATGGGGCAGAATGACTGGAAAGATCTACAACGCTCTGTCAAAGAAGGAAGCCTCCACTTGAAAGGCTCACAAATGACTTTGTTGTAACAGGATGGAGTCAAAAGCTCAACATGAATGGGACTGAATCCCTACCAAATGGAATCACTTATTAGGTGGCACTAGAGATGTTTGAACATCTGTCTTTCCGGCAAGACCATTATTGCTTGGGGTGAGGGGTTACGCAGGCCTTGAGTTTTGCGCCCCCAGTGCTCTGCCCACCATGCTGCTCCATATAGGCGTCCAATCCCGTGAAAGCAAAGCAGTTATTGAAAAAAAAGAAACTCATTTGGGTAAAGCAAAAGGCAAGAGCACAGTGCAGGCTGGTAAGGAGGAGGAAAGGTGTCCCAGATGCAGATCAGAAGCTTGCGGCGCTGGAGGAGAGAGGACTCCTCTGCTTGGGTGACAGAGGAAAGGCTGATGCTGGTAAGTTGACTTGGAACATGGAAGCATCACGAGACCTGCACCTGGGCTGAGCAGAGGGGAGCAGGAAGCAAGGACAAGACCAGGAAGATGCAAATAAGAGATGATGCGCTACCAAGGTCAGAAGATGAGCAAATCATCTTTATTAAGACCACCACTAGTGGACAGAGAGTGGGAAGAAGGTCTACAGCTATAGAAAGTGGCTGAGCACTGTCAACAATAGCCAAAACATGGAAAGAGCCTAAATGTCCATCACCTGATGAGTGGATCAAGAAGATGTGGTGTATATATACACAATGGAGTACTACATGGCAATGAGAAAGAATGAAATCTGGCCATTTGTAGGAAAGTGGATGGACCTCGAGGGTGTCATGCTAAGCGAAATAAGTCAGGCAGAGAAGGACAGATACCATATGTTTGCACTCATAGGTCTAACAGGAAAACAGGAGAAACCTAATGGAGGACCAGGAGGAGGGGAAGAGGGAAAGAGAGTTGGGGACAGAGAGGGATGCAAAACTTGAGAGACTATTGAATGCTGAAAATGAACTGAGGGTTGAAGGGGAAGGGGAAGGGGAAGGGGGGGAAAAGAGGTGGTGGTGATGGAGGAGGGCCTTTATGGGGAAGAGCACTGGGTGTTGTATGGAAACCAATTTCACAATAAACTATTTAAAAAAAAAAAGAAAGAAAGAAAAAGTGGCTGAGGACAGAGGGCAAGAGTACATGCATAGTCTAGAAGCTTCTGTTACCTGGATGTTAGTAAAAACAAGACCCGTGTGAAGGAGGGCACTGGAAGTCTGCTCCGAGCCCACAGCGCTGCCCCACCTGGGAGCAGGTCCAAACCACCTCTCAGGCACCCTCTCGTTTTCTAGTTCTTATCTCCTTTTTATTCTCCCCTTTTCTTCCTGCTTCACCCCCCTTCCCCCTCCTGTCCAAAGTGTTGGCCAAAAAAGACCATGGGCTTCCCTGGGGTTAGTGGAAAAGGTCCATTAGAGTTCTGCCTCTCTCTGTCCCAGCGATCTGGTCACCAGGAAGAACTGGCTGTCCTGTCAGTGTCTCCTCAAACAGGAGCCTCATGGAACAGAAAAGCAATGACAGAAACCACAAAAGGACTTCGAAAGTCAAGGTGATGTGCACCTTCTTGTTACCATGACCCATGGTCAGCAAGCAGATGCCATGGAGTCTGAATCATGAACTATCTAAAGAGCACCCAGGTCAAATCAGGGCTGTGGGTGAGCTGCTCTGGGAGAAGAGGCATGTGCCACTAACTCCCAGCACCTGCTGCCTGGGTTTCCTACCACGTGTGCAAATGCCAACCACAGGGGCTAGGACCCAGTGCTACACATTCAACATAACACCACTAGGCTATGGGGTCTTCCTAGAGTATCGGTGCCGGAAACTGTTAGAACTAACATGTTTTAAGCAATTATGATAACTGAATCACTTGCATTAGTGTGATGGCCTTTATTACGTACCCAACCCAGACAACTCCAACAGTATGACATGACCTCCAATTTGAGGGAATCCCTTATCGTTTCTGATAAGCAATTTAACTTGCCCTTCCTACTGGAAGATCTTTTGAATAAGCATAGAAACCTTCCCCCCTTGAAGCCCTCTGTACCCTCTGGTCCTACATTTTCATGTTCTAGACCCACTTCAACAATTCTGTGAACCTCTCCCCGTGGGTGGGAATAGGATAGGCTGTCTTCCTCCAAAGAACAGGGGTCACCAATAGACTTTAATGTGGCATGCAAGCTTTTCTCCAAAGACACGAATGTTGAATGGAATCACCACTTTCGACCAAGAAAACAATACCTATAATTTTTGTGGAAGGCTAGTGTCTATTAAGCCTGTTTTCAAATTTTGAACAAAGATCATCGCCTAACTTTCCAACTTGTTGAATTCTAAAAGTCTGACTGTAAATCGGTTGTGGAAAGGAAAGAGGTGCTTGCCCACAGTAAGAATTACACACACAGTCAGGCTCTCAGAATAGCTCACAGAAGCTTGGACGCTACCTCAAAGCAACAGTAATAATAATATTGTAGGACCAATCGTTAAAGTGATACCTTTATATGAAAATGCATTCGCGGTTCCCTTTGGTGGGGCCAGGAACACAAAACTCTCTGTTTCTGGCAATGAAAGTAGGGACTCCCTTGCTCAAAGTAGATGATGAGGGTAGTCATGGTGTGGACCTTGGGGAGGAGGGTCTCTGTGTTGAAGATCAAGGCTGGAATGCACAGTGCGGTGGATAAATACATACATGCCCAGACCAGGGGGATGGGGGGGGGGTGGTCAGAAGTGGGACACAGGGCCCAGGGGAGCAAGTGGAAGGGGAGGACTTGGGTAGTCCAAGAGCACAGACCCACTGTTTCTTGCCACCTCTCCCATCTCCTCTGCAAAACCAAATTTCTGCTCCTTCTTTCTCTTTATCTCCCCTTGGAAGTCCTTGTGGGTTGGCACGGTAGGGTCTGTGCAGCGAGAAGAAGAGGAGGGAATCACCCATGAGAAACAAAATGGAAGAGATCCAGTCTCGTGGCCGAAGGGAAGGGGCGGGCTTCTCACAGGGAAGATGGGCACTGCTAAATCAGAACCTGGTCTGTATGGCTGGCACACCGTCCCCAGGTAGAGATAACAAGAGCTACTGCTCCTAAGTTCAAGAGCAATCAGAAGTTAAATAAATGAGAATCCTTGTGATTGCACCCCTTATTAAAGATAATTGTTTTTTAAAATGTGTATTAGAAAGATTTACTGCACACCTCTTGCACTTTGCCAGGCACATCTTCATTGAAGACCTAGGATCCAGAGCAAAGAGCTGCTCATTTTTAAAGAATTCACACATCTCAGATTCTAGCCCAGAAATTTCAGCCTCAGTCACCAATTTCAAGCAAGATAGCCAACTTTGAACAGTTGTGATCCTTCAAACAAAATTACACTCAGAACCAATTCAGTGATGTACTTTGTATTACTTGCTACAAATACTAACCTAGTGGTCATTTACTAGCCAGAGCATGAGCAAAACCTGAAAAATGTATACCTTTGCCTATATACAACTAGAACACTGTCCAAATTCTAAGACACAGAAATATGGCACCTGTTATGGACTCGAACCTTCAAACTATGATGTGTGTTACCTCTGTGTTAACAACTTCCATAGGTCTTTTCTTGATTTCTCCTATGTCCAAGTAACTGGGGGAGAAAAAGAAAAAACAACAATAAGCGTTTCTTTTATTGCTTTTGAGTGATTTATATACACTTCCCATTAAAAACCATTAAGAAGTAAAGCAAGCCATAGGAAATACTTACACCTAAAGCATAAATCAGTGGCTACTAATGAAAAGCTATTATCGTATAGGAACTGCCCTCAGCATCAACGGCCAGAGCAGATATGCATCTTCTGGTCTCAACTTCAGTGAGACTGAACGCTTAGAAATACATACTTCTTAGAAGGAACGTTTTCCCCCTACAATGGTTGGTCCCTGACTATATATGTGGGGTTTCTAATTCTTGTGCCAACTTTGATACGAAGAGTGCTTTGCCTGTGACAGTGCTTAAGAGTTCCATTAAACACAGCCTTCAGCTCAAAACAAAGAAAGTCCCGAAAGCACGGCAACAGACCAGCTGTGAAAGGCTGGGGACTCCAGTTCCTAGGAAAGCACCTTCATGATACAGAAATGCTCAGCCGCGTGGGATGGTTTCAGCATTGGTTCAGCTAAAAATACACGTTGCTGGACTAGTTAACCTCCGGAGACGCTTATTATCCCATTGCTACTTGCTAGAGATATCAACTAATGATCCTTCTTCAGCTACCGTGGAAGTGCCACCTGCAAACCGTACACTTCTGTCAACGTCAAGTCCTAAATCCACCCCTGGGATCTGGTCCCCACTGTGCTTCATGCATACTGGGTGCTAAACAAATGTTTTAATATAAAAAATAAGTATAAATCTAGCATTTAATTTATAACCATAGGTACAAAAACAGATACCTTAATTTTTGGAATTGCTGAGTTGCCAAAAAAAAAATTTATATTAGAATTAATCTTAGCGGAAGGGGAAAATAATAGTTAAGGAGAGGGAGGGAGGCAAACCATAAGAGACTCTTAAATACTGAGAACAAACTGAGGGTTGATGGGGGTGGGGGAGAGGGGAAAGGGGTGATGGCCACGAAGAAGGGCACCTGTTGGGACAAGCACTGGGTGTTATGTAGAAACCAACTTGACAATAAACTATAAAAGAAAAAATAAATTAAATTTTAAAAATTAAAAAATTTAAAAAAGAATTAATCTTTGCTATGTTTTATTATTGTTTGCATTTGGAGATAGAATGCTTCAGGTAATCAATACCACTGGAAATTATATTTTTCTTCCACGAATAGTGCTTACATAAGACAGTGCAGAACTCCCTCTGCTTAGCAATAAAATGGCTCTTTTGCAAATCTGCAGGAAGGGTCTGATTTCTGACATAATAGCAAAACATCTTAACGGTCACGTGCAGAAAAGTGATCTCAGATTCACAAGATTAATGAAGCAGAGTCAACTTCCAAAAACGCATAGGAAAACTTTGGGGGAAATAACTCTCTCTAGAATTCTCTGCTATAAAATAAAGGTTTGAAAGCTACCTCAAGGGGCGCCTATGTGACTCAGTCGATTGAGCGTCTGACTTCGGCTCAGGTCATGATCTCAAGGTTGGTGAGTTCGAGCCCCGCGTTGGGCTCTGTGCTGACAGCTCAGAGCCTGGAGCCTGCTTTGGATTCTGTGTCTCCCTCTCTCTCTCTGCCCCTCTTACTCATGGTGTTTCTATCTCAATAATAAATAAACATAAAAAATTTTAAAAAAATAAAAGCTACCTCGAGTTTAATTATGCTTCAAAAATATTAGGAAAAATATGAGTAAAAGAAATTCAGGAAGGAAGTTGATAATTTTCACGTGAGTGATATTTTTCCACCAATGCTAAACTCCCCAACATCCTTCAGGGTCTAAATGACACAAATTGCCCTCAATATCTCCTGGGCTTTCTTTTCTTCTGCCAGTTGCCCCCACTGTTATGTAAACTTGCAAGTGCTAAGCTTCAAATATATTCGGTATTTAAATCCTCTTGACTTCTACTCCTGATAACGGTAGACACCACTCCTACTTTAACAGAAATGAATCAACCATGCCCCTGCCAGCATGGAAAACTAACCATGGAAACTTATAACAAACTCAGGCTTTTTTGTATGTGAATTAAAAGCGGAAACAACCATGCAAATCTCTAACCTGCATATAATGACTCTGAAGTGAACTTTCTATTTGGTTTGGAGTTGGACCTGTTTTTATCTTTTGAGTGGGCAGTGCTAAGCAAAGAAAAAAATAAATAGGAGCTACAAGAGTGAGTCTGCAACTTTGAGCTGTTAATAGATTCGGAAACCTGCTTCCATTCCCATGAGATTGCTTTCTATGGGAATTCTGTAATGAAAGAAAAATCAACAAAGTATATGATGGAAGGAACTGGACATACAGGTGGTGTGCATTTTCTATGACATTTTGGTGTTTACAAAGCACGTTGACATCCATACCATCCGCTTTTCTAACAACCCTGGGAGGAGAACGGTTTACCCTCCTTATCTGCATCGGGACTAGCTGAGTCCTGTGGCTTGCTCAAGGACACGCAGCTAACGAACAGCTGTCTCAGGTCCCCTGATTTTGAGACTCCAAGCTCCAAGTGTCCTTGCACATCGTTTCATTTAGTGCTCTTCTATGAAGTTAGACGAAGCATACCAAAGGAGCGGTCCAAGAAGGGAAAACTAAATCCACATGTATTCCGCACCTCGCATACAAGGAGCAAAGGCCGGGACACTTAGAACTCAGTTGAAGCAATTTTAGGAAAAGAAAAGTGTTATTAGACGACACTAGTGATATTTGGGGAAATATTTCTATATAGTTAAAATCAGAATTCACAAGTATACACTTTATGTTAAAGACAGCTTTTGCTATCCTGAGGCCCAGGCTGACTTTCAATTAAAATATATTAAAAACTATGAAATATAAAGTATCCACACGATCCAGGAAGTCCACTCCTAGGTATATAAAAATGAAAACCTGTACACGGTTGTTTCTAGCAGCATTATTTCTTAATAGCCCAAAATACCTATCAACTGATTAACCGAGAAACAAGATGTGGTGTGGCCATACCATGGAATATTCTTCAACAATAAAAAGAATTTCTGATACCTCCTACAACATGGATGAGCCTGGGAAACATTTAGGCCAAGTGAAAGAAGCCAGGAACACAAAGGACCACACACATTGTGCGATTCCACTGATACGAAAAATCCAGAACAGACAAATCCACAGAGACAGAGGGTAGACCAGCAGATGCCAGACGGACGGGATTGTGGGGTGATGGGGATTCAGAGCCGATGGCCAAGAAAGAATTCTTGAAGACGTCTTTGGTGCACAGAGGTGATTTTATTCAAGCACAGGGGCAGGAAGAGCCACACTGGGTTGTGGGGTAACTGATTTTATCCCCTCAGGTTGGGAGGGAGACAGGGATAGAGTAAGTCGCTAAGGAATCTTGGAAGCAAGGTTTCCAGGATCCTGAGGGGCCAGCTATTGTTAGGGAAATGCGACTTATTACTGTTTAATAACACCTCTGTCATGAGCCCCCTCAGATGTATATCAGGGGCCATAAACTTGGAGTATTGTCAGCATATATTTTGCAGGGAAGTTGAGATTAAGGAAGTTTCCGAAGAAACTGGGGGGGGGGGGCAAGATAATTTTAAGCCAAGAGTCCTTTTTGCCCCTAGCAAAGTGTCATCATGGAGGCAGCGCCATGGCCAGTCTCCATCACCATGGCCAGTACTTAAACCCCTTCCTCTGTTCTGGGGCAGCCAGGGGTGTCCGAGGAATATCACACAGATTCCACCTGGGGCGGGGAGTGGGGGGGGCAGTGCTGTTAGCCTGTACTTTGCCCTCAGCTTGCCCCTCACTCCCTCATCAAGGATGGGGAGAAAGGGAAATCGGAAAGGGTTGAGTTTCATTTTGAAGCGATGGAAATGATCCAACATTAGTCTGCAGTGATACTGCAAAACTCCATGAACCTACCAGAAACATCTACATAGGTGAACTTTATGTTATGTGAAATATATCTCAATTAACACTGTAAAAAAAAAAACCTAAAGGAAATTAAAATCTACCTGTCCTGCAATACCCACCCCCACCAGGAATCATCTCCCCAAACTATGAACTTCCACAGAACTTTTTCTAACTGCAGTCATTCTGTGTGCCTTACGTTAAAATTATCCGTATGCATGTAGCCTCTCTCCTGTTGGATCCTAAACTCGTTACGACAAACAGTCACATCTTGTCCATCTCTGTTCTCTACACAGACCTAAGCACATTTTGCTCACTCACTGAACACCTACTATGAGCGAGCTCTCTGCCAGGAACTGGGAACAAACACCAACAATGACCGCCATGCTTAAAGGTCTGGCCATCAGAAGCCTAGAGACAGACATGTAGGCCAACACATTAAGCCAAGAAGCTTCCCCAAGCACTACGCTAATAGCATAAACGTGCAGGCTGTGGGGGCTGGGGAGCGTCACAACCGTGGGGCGTGGTCAGCTCCACTCGGAATGCAAGGTTGGAAGAATTTAAACAGTGGGGGAGGGGAGATGCAGAAAGCAATTTTCTCCTCTGGTGACTACCCACGATCCAAAACTTCTAAATAATCTTTAAGAAATGTTTTTAATTCGAAAGGACAGGTTCCAAGAAAAAGGAAAAAAGAGGAAAGGATAAACAGAAAGTGCTAAACGACCCGCCTGGTCACTCAAAACTCTTCTAAGAGTCCTGTTCCTCCTGCTACCCCAAGTGAAATTCCTTCTCCAGGCACACGTTCAACCCCCAACCCCAGCTGCAGCGGCAGCTCCGAGAGGCATCAACCCTCGCAGCCACAGCCCAGGACACGCCGGGGGTGGGCGAGGCGGGGCTCAGTGCTTCTCCCAGGCCACCCGCACACTTTCATGCAACCTACGGTGCTGGGCGGCGGGGACAGACGGACTCACTTGAGTTTCTTGAAGGCTTCCTGGCCTCCGGCCACGTAGTTGCCCCCGCTCTGGATCTGGTCTAGCTTCCGGATGCGGTGCCCGGTGCGCGGGGTGTAGATGTTCCTGACGGCCCCAAAGGGCGCCTGAACGCCGCCCGTCACCTCCTTCAGGAAGACGTCGAAGCTGGACACCTTCTTTTCATGGAAGACGACGCGGCGGCCCGCGAAGAAGGGGTCCCCGTTGCGGTACACCAGCACGCTCTTCACGACTGGCTGGGACAGGTGGCTGGACCTGGCGCCGGTGCCGCTCATCTTCCCCGCGGGACGCCGCTCGGCTGGCTTCTCGGGGGAGGCGCCTCTGCTGCCCCGCGGCCTCACGGCACGCACCCCGTGGGGTCGCTTGCTGCAACCTACGCAAAACAGGCAAGCCCGCGGTTAGGGGGGGAAAAAAAGAAGAAGGGCAGCTGCAGGGCGCCTGGTGAGCACCCAGCGGAGACCCTGCGGGCTGCGGACTTGCGGGCCTCGTCCAGGTATTTCACCGGGGTCTGGACAGCCAATCAGCGCTCGCCGTGCGCGCACACACCTGCTTCGCAGGCCACGAGCCGAGCCCAGGTGCAGCCACCTCCGGACGGGAGCGCGCTAGGGGCTTTTCGCAGGCAAGCGGAGGGGGCGCCGGCGGGAGCGGGGGGCACGCGTGCTCACACCCACACACACACGGGTTAGAAACATGCCCAAACTCCGTTTCTAACGTCATATTCGTGTTACTCTTTCCAAAAGGCTTTTCTCGCCTTGCTTCCTCACCTATGCCTCCTGCTTGCTCCCCAAGTGAAAGCAATTAAGATTCTGCCTGGAATTGCCCAGATTTTTATTTGCTGAAAAATAATAGCCTAATGTGCATTGAGACAGAGAGAGAGAGACGATTGGGGGGCGACCGGGAAGGGTCGAGCTTCCGGGACCCCCCTCCCACTCCCGCGACCCTCGGTGCCGCGGCCGGCCAAGGTCCCGTGGGCACCGTTTGAACACTGCGGACAGCGGCGCGCAACCGAGTCCCAGGATGGGAGTTGGTGGATGGGGTGGGGGCGCCCGCCGCTGGGGTACCTGGCGACACTGGAGGGCCGGCTGGGGGAGGGGCGACTCGGGCGGGGGCAGGGCAGGGGCGCAGCGCGGCGGCTCGGCCGGCACCGAGCTCAACTCTGCGGCGGCGCGGCGCACCTGCTGTCCCTCCGCTGCCGTTGCCTCCACGGGCCTCCCTCGCCCCAGGGGGGATGGACTTGTTACTTCCCACCGTTTCCATAGCAACTGCAGCCACGCGCCGAGCCGAGTCCGCGAACGAGTCCATGCGCGCGCCCGAGCCCCTTGGGCTTTGCCCGCAGACTCTGGGGAGAGAGTGGAGAGGTGAGGGTTTGCGGCGAAGGGTAGGGGGTGGAGGGGAAGTCTGGGTTCTCAGGCGGTCATGCTCTTATCGGACGCCTACTGTGTGCCCGACACTATGCTAGAAGCTGCTGATACGGCGGTCAGCAGGGCAGCTTGAGAAGTTTTGAGCGCCTAACACCTCCTAACTTTAGAAGATTAAGTGGCAAAACAGCTGTCTGTGCCCAAGACCCTGCATCCCTGCTGTTTGTGCAGATTGCGTCAGTGCCTGAGGACAACGTGGGGGGGGGGGAGTGGGGACGCTTTGAAAACTTTAGGAAACAGGTGTTGTCCAGTCCACTCTGGACATGTGTGTTGTGGGACCAGGAAAATTCTCTTTAAAACGTTGAGATCTTCCAGCTCGTTGCTGCCACCATTCCCTTTATTCCTCCCACTCCCTTGCTGCTGCCCGTCGTGTGCAAACTTCGTTACTGGCTATTCCTCCGGCCTCATGTGAATAAAAGTAATTCTGATAATAACTACCATTAATTGAATGTGCACGCAGCAGGCATTGTGGTGGGGGCTTTATGGAAACTGCCTAATGTTCACTATAGCCTTCAGAGGTACGGCTTATTGTTTCCTTAGACGAGGAAACGGAGAGGTGGAGATACCAAAGAAACTTTACCTCGGGTCACACACAAAAATTCAAACCTAGTGCTCTGTGATTCGCGAACTACTTTGACCATCGTGTCATGTTAATCTAAAAAGTGAATGCGTAAAACATTGCAGTTTGGAGCAGAAACATTTTTATTAAAGTTACCTAATACATTAATTCCTTGGAAGTTAACAGTTTTTTATTTTTTTTTCAATATATATATACATTTTTTTAGAGAAAGAGAGCATGAGTAGGGGCGAGGCAGAGAGTGAGAGAGAGAGAATCCCAAGCAGGCTCCATGCTCAGCGAGGAGCCCGTCTCTAGGGCTGGATCCCGTGACCCTGGGATCGTGACCTAAGCCAAAATCAAGGGTCGGAGGCTCAACCAACTGAGCCACTCAGGTGCCCCGAAACTTAACAGTTTTCAAAAGAAGACCAAAGACAAGGGAATAATGCAGAGAAAAAAGAGAAAGGAATTCTGTGGACCCGTTGTAAAGAACATACAGGTTGGGGCACCCGGGTGGCTCAGTCGCTTAAGTGGCCGACTTCAGCTCAGGTCATGATCTCACAGTTTGTGGGTTCAAGCCCCATGTCAGGCTCTGTGCTGACAGCTCAGAGCCTGGAGCCTGCTTCTGGTTCTGTGTCTCCCTCTCTTTCTCTGATCCTCCCCCACTCATACTTTGTGTCTCTGTCTCTCAAAAATAAATAAATGTTAAAAAAATTTTTTTAAACATACAGGTTGCAGGACTGAGCAGGGAAAATACCTGAGCAAATAGAGTATCAAGAGAGCAAGTAAGACAATACCCGTCTTACCTGAGGGACGGAAGGCAGTAAGCCAAGCAACCCGTGAACCCCCAGACCTCTGTACTGCTCATACCCGCCCAGTGCACAGTGAAAACATGCCGCCACTTGTTCAAAAATAAAGAACATCTGAAGCACCTGGGTGGCTCAGTCGGTTAAGCCTCCGACTTCGGCTCAGGTCAGATCTCACGCTCGTGGGTTCGAGCCCCGCGTCAGGCTCTGTACTGACAGCCAGCTCAGAGCCTGGAGCCTGCTTCCGGTTCTGTGTCTCCTTCTCTCTCTGCCCCTCCCCCTCTCATGCTCCGTCTCTCTCTGTATCAAAAATAAATAAAACATTAAAAAAATAAAATAATATCAGGATGGCACTAGCAAAGGAATAAACCAAACACGGGGACGTTCCTAAGTGTGGGCTTTGTTGTAAGTCCATGAAGCCACCCCACATCTACATTCTGGTTCCTTCCACAACAGTGTCCCAAGTGCAGATTGGTCTCCTGGGCCCAGACTGACTTCTCCAGTTGCCTCTTAGTGATGTGGTGACAAGTATTTAACTACTGGCTACTAGGGAGGGGAAGGCCTGGCTCCACAGCTTTTGCCAATGTTTGTGGTTTAAATACTACAAATGTGGCTGGTTTCCAGCTACCAATCTGCAGTCGCTGGAGGCGAGAGATGCACAGTGGCATGTCATTATTTGGCATTTCCACCATATCATTACAATAGACATGGAACTTCATAGATAACAGTAAAATCTGGGTGGTGATGAATTTTGAGCATTTGTTACCTTTGTGTTTAATATAACTTATTTAACTGTACATTTATATGATTTGCTTTTTTTAGTGGCTCTGTTTGAAATTTTTGGAAATTTAATGACTGCCTCTCACAAGGCAGGACAAGGCGGTGCTCAGCACACCATGCTCCTCAGCAGCCTCTCTACACTATCAGAAGGCAGTCTAGACTCAACACGTTCACATGATCTCATGTTTTCAACACCAACTCTTTTCCTGTTTTTTCCTATATTCTCTGTCTCCATAAACGGACCCTCATCTACCCATCTGAACACACACATTTCTCTTCCTCACAGAACATGTTTAACCACAGAGACACAACAACACAGTCACCTCTTCAATCTCTCTGCTCCTTTTGCTTGTTGAATTCATTTGAGAGCTGTTCTCTCTTACACAGAAATCAAAACTGAGCCAAGGGAGGATTTCAGAAGCCACAAAGGTTATAGAACCCCCCCCCCCAATCACAAAGAGCTGAGGTAGAATGAGAAGCCACTTTACACAGTCACTGGGGAATGTTGGAGCAGTCACACAGAGAGAGGAGAGTTGTGTTTCTATGCTTCTTTCTAAGTGTGACAAAGACACTGTGAGTGAGAGATGGCAAATGAGATTCTTAAAGCAGTTTTACCGTGGATTTAAAATATTACCATAAAAATGTGTGGCGTTTCCTCAGGAGCCTGAATAAATCTCTGAAATGCTTCTGGTTCTATCTTACCGTAGAAATAATAATTATGTCAAGGTAGAGGTGCCTGATTGGCTCAGTTCTTGATTTTGGCTCAGGTCATAATTCCACAGTCATGGGACTGAGCCCCAGGTTCAGTTCCTCAGTGACTGTGGAACCTACTTGGGATTCTCTCTCTCTCCCTTTCTCTCTCTCTCTCCCTCTCCATTTCTCTCTCTGCCCCTCCTCCACTCATGTACACACACACACAGGTGCACACAGACAGGTGCACACTCTCTTTCTCACTCTAAAATAAAATTTTAAGGGGGAGCCCAGTTGGCTCCATTAAGAGTCCATCTCAGAGGAGCGGAGCCGAGCTCATCAGATCCAGGAGCGCAGTTACCAGGCGGGCTGGGTCTATGGTCGCTCCGCGGGCCACTCCGCCGGCTGGTGCTTTTTTATCAGGGCCAGCTGTGTTCCATGGCAGGGAACTTTTGGCAGAGCTCCCATTATTTGCAATGGATTTTGGATAAACAAGATCTGTTGAAGGAGCGCCAGAAGGACTTAAAGTTTCTTTCAGAAGAAGAGTATTGGAAATTACAAATATTTTTACAAATGTTATTCAAGCATTAGGTGAACATCTTAAATTAAGACAAGTTATTGCCACTGCTACAGTCTATTTCAAGAGATTCTATGCCAGGTATTCTCTGAAAAGCATAGATCCTGTATTAATGGCTCCTACATGTGTGTTTTTGGCATCCAAAGTAGAGGAATTTGGAGTAGTCTCAAATTCAAGATTGATTGCTGCTGCTACTTCTGTGTTAAAAACTAGATTTTCATATGCCTTTCCAATGGAATTTCCTTATAGGATGAACCATATATTAGAATGTGAATTCTATCTTTTAGAACTAATGGATTGTTGCTTGATAGTGTATCATCCTTATAGACCTTTGCTCCAGTATGTGCAGGACATGGGCCAAGAAGACATGTTGCTTCCCCTTGCATGGAGGATAGTGAATGGTACCTACAGAACGGATCTTTGCCTACTGTATCCTCCTTTCATGATAGCTTTAGCTTGTCTACATGTAGCCTGTGTTGTACAGCAGAAAGATGCCAGACAGTGGTTTGCCGAACTTTCTGTGGATATGGAGAAGATTTTGGAAATAATCAGGGTTATTTTAAAACTGTATGAGCAGTGGAAGAATTTTGATGAGAGAAAAGAGATGGCAACTATTCTTAGTAAGATGTCGAAACCAAAACCTCCTCCAAACAGTGAAGGAGAGCAGGGTCCAAATGGAAATCAGAACTCTAGCTACAGCCAATCTTAAAACATTCCGAAGAATTCCGTAGTGGACCAGTTGGAAATAAACCATTGGACAGATTTCAGTTATGTCTTCAGTGGAACACAAATGAAAATGAATAGCTTGTTTCTGTCAAGCATATTGGGAAGTGATTTTATTTTTGCAAAATAAGTTTTTCCTTACCTAATTTGATTCTAGTATATAATTGATTTAAATCTCTTGATTATAAAAGCTTGGAAAGGTTCTAAGGGGACCCACAGACAGACATACATGGACATTTCAAAATTAATAGCTTTTAATTAGTATAATTTTCTTAATTTGGATAATAAAAGTTATAGCTTTTTATTAAGCCAGGAAACATGAAGCATAATTTGTTTAAAATTCTCTTTGGTCATTGAAGGACCAAAAAAAGGACGTAAAAAGTCAAATATATGAGAGTTTTTTTCCCTCCTTAAGTTAAACTTTAAAACTGTATTTAAGGAATCAAATCTTACAAAATCCTGGAAGATTTTGGTAACGATGTTGATAATTTCAGGGAAATTAATCAAGTACTATTGATTTTAAAGTATATTTTATTCAGTAGTTTTAGTATCTTGCCATGGAAGATACTAGCCCAGCATAGCAGAAAAGTGCAACATGTATAGCATACTTTGACATTTTAAAAGTTATATTAATTCCATAACCATTTTGAAATGCTGGGCAAACTTAAAAAAAATCATAGATGACCTTATTTGCATTCAATTCACAGTTAATCAGGAATTTGAAAGCTAATTCGATAAAACACCATAATATGGTTGAAATTTGGTAACATTTTAATGTTAATTTTTACTCTACTGTGAAAAGTTTTTATCTGACATACACTCCCTAGTTTTATTTTTGTGTCTTAGTGTGGATTTACAAATTCACTACAGGTATCCTGAGCCAGGAACACAGTCAGGTTTCAGGCCAGTTTGATACTGGCTATTCTTAATTCTCATGAGTGTAGGACTTGGACTAATTGTTACGTCAGTGGGACTGTGCTGTCTGTGGAATGTAATCATTTTCTTCAGATTTGAAGGAGAGCGGTGAAATTTGAAGTCATAGGATATTGATGTACAATTTAAGGATTGAGTTTTTTAATACATCAATTGTGAACAATGAATTATTAAATTAAATGTTGACTTCCTAGTATAAAACTTCAAGAATAAAAGTAATGTTCTCCAGTTAAAAAAAAAAAAAAAAAAAAAAGAGTCCATCTCAGAAGGAGCAACAACTCCGGCTTCTGGAGACGGTGTTTCTTGGACATGCATTGGAATCATGGGGGCTGCTTCTGATAAGCCCTGAATTCCTCTTGTCCTGTGAACTCAGTTGATTCCAGTAATGACTGGACTCCTCTTCATGTCCATGTGCGGGGTTGCCTGCCCCAGGTGGCTGTATCTAAACAGCCCAGAAGTGTCTTTCAGGGGGCCAGCCTTATCTATTCACAGCCAAATCATGCAGATTCTACTTAACATGCCCTAAGCCTTCCCCTTCTCATTTTACCCTCTTGCCCTACCGAGGTTTAGAGCTTAGAAGAACGCTTGCTCTATACATTGCCACATACTTAAGGAGTTATGAGTAATAAAAAGTAATTGTTTCCTACTTTAGTTGATTTATTGCCATTTAGAGTGTAAGATGAGTAATCACAATCTCCTGAAACAATAAACTTGAGCCTTCGTGTTTTATATGGCTTCCTGTCATAGAGCAAACCCCAAAGAAACTGAGAGCACTTTAAATACTACATAAACCAAATGTCACATTCTAAGTTGCTATTATCTTCTTCTGAAAAACATAACCATTTTCAGTCCGAAAGATATAATATCAGTGAAAGACTGCAGTTCCTTAGGGTGTGGGTGCGAGCCCCACAGTAAAATGGCAAGTTTAGAGGCAGAGAGAAGTTGAGAGAATTTGCACAGAGGGCTTCTATCCTCTCTGAACTGCAGAAGGAAATACTATCTTGCCGGAATCTTCCGGCACTTAGCATCATGGTAAAGACAGGTGTTTAATAAATGTTTGTTAAATGAATTAATCTGAGAGTTAAGGGTGATCCAGACGTGAAGGAAGAACCAAGGCACCTTGAGGAGAGCTAAACAGCTCCTATGATAAACCCGATGTTGTTTTAGGCGCTGCTGTGAAATATATTTTCATGTTTGTTTACTGCCATTAGAGATCCTTTAAGAAGGATATGGATAGAACTCCATTTCCAACATGAGCTGAATATCCTGAATCACTCTCCTTGTAGAACAATTACAAAAATGCTGGATTAAAAAAAATTTAAATCTTTTAAAATGCATTTCCAATTTGGCAAGAATGAAAATAATTCAGAAAAGCCAAACGCTGAATGAAAATAGAAAGCTGGGGAGGTAAGCAAGCACTGAAATCAAACCTAGCCCTAAGAACACATGCCTATGCCCTGGTGACCTGGAACTCCTTTTTCTATTTTTTATTAAAGTCTACTTATTTATTTATTTTGAGAGGGGGAAGGGACAGAGAGCAAGGGAGAGAAAATCCCAAGCAGGCTCCATGCTATCAGCTCAGAGACCCACTCAGGGCTAGAACCCTGAGATCATGATCTGAGCCAAAATCAAGAGTCAGACACCTAACTGACTGAGTCACCCAGGCACCCCAGTCAAAGGCTAACTTGAGACTATTTACCATGTCTGATCAAAATTCCAGAAGGAGAAATAGATACAATCGAACAGAGGCATTATTTAAAATGTTTTCCAGAATTGCTGAAAGATATAAATCCTCACATTCAGGAAGTCAAATGAATCCCAGGTAGCATAAATTCAAAGAATTACCATCTAGGTACATTGTAGTGATTCTGCCATAGAAAATACACAAAATATGATCCTAAAAGCAGTTTGTGGAAAAAGATTACCTACAAAGGAAAGACATTAATAATGGCTGATGCCAGAGTCCAGCTCCAGCAGGTCCAGGCTTCCCCTGAAGGATGGACCGTGTCAGCACAAGAGAGATGAGAACTGGCGAAAGGGGAAGGGAATGAGAGCCACGAGTTTCTTTCTGATCAGCAGCAGGCATCTCTGCTCTCCAGTCCGGCATCTCTGCACTGCAAGCAGGCATCTCTGAACTGGCCAGAGTCGGCCTTTTTTATTGAAAAAATGTATGAGGAACAAAACGGGAGTGGCAGTTGCCTTAGACAATGACTCCAGATGACAAATTCATTGGTATGTAAACATTTCCCAGAACATAAATTGGTAGATGACTCATGTATAATCTTTATCAATAGTGATTGATTGTAGGTAATTTAGATGCTTATCATATGGGAAAGGAAGGTGCCCTCAGCATTCAAATACTAGGCAATGTTTTTAGCATAGCCAAGGCAAGAGTTAGTTCTTTTGTGAGCAGGGGTCAATAGTCTGTTTTCTCAAGGGGAAGAAAAACAGATTTCTCAGGAAATGTAATATTTGCTCCCATGAACACAAAAGAAGAAATTCCTATAATTTCCTTCAGAAGGTACAGTTCAGAAATGGCTTCCAGCAGGCTGACTTCTCAAAAGTAACAACAGAAATTAGAAGACAGTGAAATAAGATCTTCAATATGTTGAGGAAATAATTGGAAATATGAAATTTCTACCCCAGCAAAATTATCTTTCTCAAGAATGAGTGCAAATTAAGAGCATTTCCTACTAGTAGGAATTCACTGAAGAAAATTCCAAAGAACTTAACTCAAGCATAAAAGAAATGATCTTGAATAAAAGTCTGAAAGGCAAGTAGGACTGATGAATGGACATTCTTAACTATGTGGTCAACGTGTTTAATGACTGCGTAACACAATGACAACGATGTCTGATGTATGGTGTTCACGACACAATTCGAACTAACGTCCTGGAGAAAAGTTGCATATAAATGGAGAGGGGAGTGGCGGCGAAAGTTGAAGTATTATAAGAACTTTCACACTCACGAGGATAGTTGTAAAAATTTAAAACACATGAAAATGAATGTTGCAGAGTAGGTGGAGGAATTAGAGCACTCATCCGTTGCTGATGGCAATGGGAGATGGTGTAGCCTCTTTGGAAAGCAGTCTGGAGTTACTCAGAAGTGAGACATGGTGCACCGGATGACCCAGCAATTCCATTTCCAGGCATATACCCAAGAGAATGGAAAACATATGTTTGCACAAAAATGTGTATACAAATATTCACAGAAACATCGTTTGTAACAGCCAAAGAGTGGAGGCGCCACCATCAACTGCTGAGTGGGTTTCTGCATTTGGATTCACATGGGGATTGGAAGCTGACAGATGAGATGCTAACCACACCGCCCATCCTCCACATTCTAGCCTTTGTTATTAGGACCCAGTATACTTCTCTTCATACCTTTACTCTAGGGTGATGCCTCAGTTTCTCATAAAAACACATTCCTAGTGGGTCCACTTGCCAGTCTAGCAGACACGTTCAGATGTATGTGAGTCCCCGCAGTGGACGGAGCTGAGACCTGCGCTAGGACATCTTCCTTCTCTCCCCCCCTTCTCCCTCCCTCCCTGCTTTTCTCTCTTTTACTCCCCCTTTCTGTGTCTCTCCTTTCACACACATACACATGTAACCTTCACTTGCTCAACTATTTGGCAGGCACTGCGAGCAGTGACAAAATAGACAATGTGTCACTCTTCTGGACATTTTAGGGAATGGCAAATGCTACGAACAGGTGTGGCGACATGACCACGGGATACTTCTATGGGTTAAGCAAGGCCTTTGTTATTTAAATCTGGTTAGTTAACATGTAGTGTAATATTAGTTGCAGGTGTACAGTTGAGGTTTTTCATTCCATACGTCATCTGATGCCTATCACAAGTGAGCTTCCTAATCCCCATCCAGTTAAGTGCTTTTTGGTTTTTTGTTTGTTTGTTTGTTTGTTTTTAGAGAGAGTGAGCAGGGGAAAGGGGCAGAGGGACAAAGAGAGAGAGTCTTAAGCAGACTCCATGCTCGGTGCAAAGCCTAAATGGGAGCTGGATCCCACAATCCCAGGATCATGACCTGAGCCAAAATCAAGAGCTGGATGCTCAACTGACTGAGTTACCTATTTTTGACTTTTTGAGGAATTTCCATACTGTTTTCCAGAGTGGCTATACCAGTTCATAAAGAACATGTGAAACTCAATACCCTCACCCCCCCCAAAAAAAACCCAAATAATCCAGTTAAAAAATGGACAGAAGACATGAATAGACATTTTTCAAAGATGACATCCAGATAGCTAACAGACACATGAAAAGATGCTCAACATCACTCATCCTCAGGGAACTGCAAATCAGAACCACAATGAATGGATACCCCCTCACGCCAGTCAGAACGGCTAAACTTAAGAACACAGGAAACAACAGTTGTTGGCAAAGACACGGAGAAAGGGAACCCTCTTAAAACTGTTGATGGGATTGCAAACTCATGCAGCCACTAAAGAAGATCTTTTTTTTAAGGGTTACTTATTTATTTTGAGAGAGAGTCCATGTGTGAGTGGTGGAGGGGCAGAGAGAGAGAGAAAGAATCCCAAGCAGGCTCCGCATAGTCATGTAGAGCCTGACTTGGGGTTCCACTCACGAACCGTGAGATCATGACCTGACCCTAAATCAGGAGCCACTTAGCTGACTGAGCTGACCAGATGGCCCTAAGGAAGGTCTTCCTGATGCAGTAGACATTTAGCTGGGCTAAAGGACAAGAGATACTCGGTTGTGCAGAAATCTGGCATTTAAGCATTCCACACCAGAAAACAGCAGCGTGTACGTTATACCTCATATATCTTATGCCGTGTTCTAAGAGCTTCCCTCGCCCCTAAAGGTGGAAAACATGGGATTTGACACAGAACCCACGCTTGGTTGGCCTGCTCCACTCACCCACGTGGGCTGTTGGGGTCCACCCTGAGCGGCACCCCGTACGGCTGACCCCACTCACAGGGCCCTCAGCTGTAGGGATCCTCCGCAGATCCCTCTTGAGGCACAGCCATATTGCCACCCTACTGCACGCTCCAATGGGGCCTCTGGGCATATGGTTTTCAGGGTTTCTAACCTCACTCCACAGGGAGGGGAACTTCAGGGAAATCCCGGCCTAGGTGCAGAATCACAGGGAGGAAGAGGCAGCGGGGCCCTCCTCCCTTGCTGTCAGGGAATTCCAGGTTCTGCATATCTAAGCTCGGGCAGAGGAAGAGTAGAAATGTCTCCAATCCCTGGAGGGCATTCTGATAGAGCAGGAGCATAAAACCTGGACTCCCCACGGTGACTAAGGGACTCTTGTGCCCCCAGGAGGGCCAGAGGGGACAGCAGTCACCACCAGCTGGGACTCCTTTCAGGCAGCCTCACTGATTGTTCCTGGCTTTCAGGGCCCTCCCTGACGGGTCTCAGCCATGTCTGCATCGTGGCCCTCCACCACTGGCTCCCCAAGGAACACGGGCCTCCCTACTGTCTTTTGGGTGAGCATGGGAGAGAGGACTGTTTGCCTTCTGGATTCTTCCTGGGCTCATTCCTCCAGATTGTCTTTGTTCGTCTTGTTTTCCTCATGAGGATCCCTTTCATTTCCTCTCCATCTCTTCACTGCATCATATCCAATCAGTTCTTTAAGACCCATCTCAAAACTCACCTCCTCTGGGTGGCCCTCCCTGATTGCCATTACTTCATTAATGTCTGCTGAATGCCAACAAACATCTAGACTCTTACTCATACCCTCTTGGAATGTCTCCTTTCCTCACTTCCTCCCTCCACATTTTCTTCTTTTCCTTCCTTCCTTAATCAACTTATTCATCTCAACTCTTTTTGAAAAAATTTATTACTAAATTTGGAATGTATAATGATAATATTTCAAATGTATGCAAGGGGTATGAAACATTAACAATAGGGGCACTTGGGTGGCTCAGTCAGTTGAGTATCAGACTCTTGATCACGGCTCAGGTCATGATCTCAGGGTTTGTGGGATCGAGCCCTGAGTCTAGGCATGGAGCCTGCTTGGGATTCTCTATCTTCCTCTCTCTGCCCTCCCCCACTTGTTCTTTCTCTTTCTCAAAATACATAAACTTAAATAAAAACACTAACAATAATACAAAGATAATGTATGCCCCCCACCACACACCAGCTCAAGAACAAAGTATTACCAGGGGCGCCTCGTGTCCCACTCCTGATCTTGGCCCAGGTCATGATCTCATTGTTCATGAGTTCTAGCCCAGTATTGGGCTCTGCGCTGACAGCAAGGAACCTGCTTGAGATTTTCTCTCTCTCTCTTTCTGCCCCCCCGCCACTCATGCACACATGTTCACTCACTGTCTCTCTAAATAAACTTAAAAAAAAATTTTTTAAAGAACAAAATATTACCATTTCCCATGATATCTCCGTGTGCTCCTGCCCACCCTACCCCAATGAGTAACTGTGGGGAAATAGGTTCAAGAATTCCTTATACTTACATAAATGGGTTAAAAAAAAAAAAAGCTTAGGGCAGAAAGCCACCACCACAGGGCGAAAGTGCCCAAGGTTAGCTAGTGAGGTGTTATAATGGCATCATAAGTAACTGGTTATATCACCTGCAGAAACTACTTTCCATCTGGCGCCAATATACCTTGATCACAAACTCCCCTTGTCCCCCAGACCCTTTGCTTCTTGCACACACAAGTTAATCATCACTGTCTGATTGTTTTCTGCCCATTCACCACGTGTGTAAAACCCTGTTCGGGGGCTCTTATCTCCTCCTGGACATTAGCCTCTCTCGAATTCATTCTTCATCTAGTCTCTTGCTGGACAAGAGAGAAGTCCAGACTCATTGTCTGCGATGGGTAACCACTGTCCCAAACATTGTCTATCATTCTTGCTTACTTTTCTTTGTAAAAAGAAAGATAACCAATGAATTATTTATTTCTGTATGCTTGGGGATTTTGCACTAGTAGAATTTTACTATAGGTATTTGTTCTGTGCATTATTTTTTTTTTGGACTCCACATTTTGTTTGTAAACATCCTTCAATGTTGGTGCATGCTGCAGAGTTCATTTTCACTGCTATATGGTGTCCTTGGGATGACTACATCATTATTTGTTTATCCATTCTGGTGTTCTTCCACGTTAGGATTGTCTATATTCTTATTATGAGAGATACCTCTATAAGCATTCTTGTAGATGTTTCCTGATGCATCCGTGTGGGAATTTCTCCAGGATATATAATAAGTATTGGAAATGTCGGTTATAATGGTATACACATATCTGACTTCATAGGAAATGCCCAAAGATTCCAGAGTGGTTGCCTGAGTTAACCTCACCAGTGCTGCGGGAGAGCTCCGGCGACTCCACATCCTTCATCTCTTAAATTTTTGCCCAGCTGGGGAAAAATTCTAGATGGTTTAGTTAGAATTTCTTTGATTTTTAATGAAGTAAATATCCTTTCATGTGTATTTATTGGTCACTTAAGTGACCTCTTTTGTTAAGAGCCTGTTCAAACCTTTTGCCCATTTTTAAAATGGAGCTGTTAGGTATTTTTTCCTCTTTACCTGTTTGGATGTTTGGATGTAGCTCCTCATATATTCTCAATAGCAGTCCTGCTTTGGTTATATATTACAGATATCACCTCCTTGCTTGTGGGATTTTTTTTTTCTATTTATTGCTTTCTTGGAACTGAAGTTCTTAATTTTAGTTAAATTAGATGTATAAATCTTTTCCTTTGTGCTTTGTGCTTTCTGTGCATTATTTAAGCAATGCTTTCTACCTTGGAGTCAAGACGATATTCTCTTACATTACCTTTTAAAAGCTTTACAGTTTTGCCTGTTTTATGTAGGGTTAATCCACCATGAACTGATTTTTATGTGCTGTGAGAGAGGGATCAAATTTCATTTCGTTCACATGGACAAAAGGTTGTCGGTATAATTTATTATATAGTTTCCAATATAATATGCTGCCAACTATGTCCAAATGTGGATCTGTGCCTGCTTTCTCTTCTGTTCCATTGGTCCAATTTGCTAGGCTTGCAGCAAAAATATACCATCTTAAGTATTACGGATTATAATAAGTCCTGATATTTTTATAAAGCATGTCCTAATACATTCTTTTCTTAAGGCTATTTTTGATATTTTGCTCCTGCATAACAAAAAGAGATAGTTTAAATAAGTTAAATTGAATATGAAAAAGGAGAGGATAATTGAAGATGCTATAGATATTGAAAAGAAAATCAGAGCGTGTTATACACAACATTACACCAATACATTTGAAAACCAATACAATAAAAAATTCTCCAGCAGAGCCTGGTGGCTCAGTCAGTTGGGCATCTATTCTTTATTTCGGCTCAGGTCAAGATCCCAGGCTGCTGGGCTCTTGCGCTGGGCTCCAGGCTAAGCGTGGAGCTGCTTGAGATTCTCTGTCTCCCTCTCCCTCTGTCTCTCCACACACACTCCCTCTCTAAAAAATTCAAATAAAAAAATAAAATAAAGGGCACCTGGTTGACTTACTTGGTTGAGCATCTGACTCTTGATTTTGGCTGAGGTCATGATCTCACAGTTCATGGGATCAAGCCCCTCATCAGGCTCTGTGCTGACAGTATGGAGCCTGCTTGGGATTCTCTCTCACTCCCTCTCTCTCTGCCCCTTCCTGCTCATGCTCGCTCGCGCTCACTCTCTCTCTCTCTCATATAAATAAACATAAAATAAGATACGGTAACACCTCTCCAAATATATAACTCAATAATCTGACTCAGCAAGTGATTAATTTTGTTTTCTAGTTGTTGCTGATAATGTATATAAATGCAATAGATGCTTTTATTTATTGTATCCAGAAACTTAAGCTCTCCTGGATTTTGTTGGCTAGCATTTAGTTTGGAATTCCGACATTCATGTAATTTGCTTTTTGTTGTTGTCCTTGGCCTTTCTAGATTTTGTGATTATAAAGGTCATGCTACCTTCTGAAAGATTTGGTATTTGATCAAAATTACAGCTATTTATTTATTTATTTAATGTTTTATTTATTTTTGATACAGAGAGAGACAGAGCATGAGAGGGGGAGGGGCAGAGAGAGAAGGAGAGACAGAACCGGAAGCAGGCTCCAGGCTCTGAGCTAACTGTCAGCACAGAGCCTGACGGGGGGCTCGAACCCACGAACGTGAGATCTGACCTGAGCCGAAGTCCGCGGCTTAACGGACTGAGCCACCCAGGCACCCCTACAGCTATTTAAATATCGGGTAAAACTCACCAGTGAAATCTTCAGTGAACTCACTTGGGTCCTGTTAGTCATTTTTGTTTTAATCAGATTTGGGAAATTATATATTTTAGTACTATGTCCATTTCATTCTTCAAGTTCATTGGCATAATAACCATCCATCCCATCCTCTTATCTGCTAACGGTCCACGGGGTCTGTGGCAGGTCCCGGCTTGTCCATTTCCACCATTGTTCCTTTCAGCTGCGTTCTTTTACACTTCGCTAATTTCACCAGGGTTTTGTTAATTTTATAAATCTTTTCAATAAAACAACTTTTGGCTTTATTGATCATCTCTGTGGTATGCTTTATTACTTTGTCACTTATTTCTGGTTCTTTGAAAAAATCCCCTTTCCTGTTATTTCCTTTCCTCCCCTCTCCAATTTCCTAAGATGAAAGTTTACTATTTATTATTCTTTTAGCTTTTCCATATGTATCCATTATCAGAAGTTGACTGGAAAGCCCAAAATAAATATTTCACTATAAATTCGACAAAGCATGAGCACAAACAGTCCTTTTACCCCACGTGTGAAGGAAAATGTGGGGGAGAAGGGGAAAAAGAGAGGCCTCCTGGTGCAGGAAGCAGTGCCACCTTGGCAGTGTCTCCCAGACCCTGGGGACTCTAACATGGCATGCGTGGCGGTGGCACCCAGCAGAACACCGTGTCCGGGAAGAGGCACTGGTGCTCAGGTTCTGCCCCCCACCCCCTCCATAAGCAGTGGAAGCCTCTGGACACAGCACCAAAAGGAGCAAGAGCAGAAAATGAGGGACTTCAGAAACTTCTGATTAAAGCTCATTCCCTGGGAACTCCTAGAAGTAATTGGAGGGAACCTTTTGGGAGGGGGATGCACATGCACTTCTCATAGGAAGCAAGAGCCTGACAAGATACGCATTATTAATTCTGACCAACTTTACCCCCTGTCCCAATAGGGCCTGGGAAAATCTAGGGCTTTGAGCCATGAGAGCAAGGGAGCAGGGCAGATGCAAGAAAATGGATAGAATCTAGTCATGTTGAAAAAGACAAGTTAGTAACTTTTAAAAATCAGTGTGGTTTTAAGATAAGAAAACAATTCCGCATCAGAGTTTCGTCCAGAGATGCTGAGGTTCACGTGACTCTTTCTTCACAAGCCACTTGTACAGACCCCCTTCTGAAGGGGTAGAGTTAATGAGATTCTTTACCCAGCAAGGCCACTTGTAAACTACGGAAATTCTCAGAGGCCCCATCAATGCCCCATGCCTTCTGGAGGCATTTAACTAGCCACCTGGAGAATTTCCATCTCTAGACAATTATTTCACAATAAGGAAGAAAAAGATTGCCTGAGGTTTTCAACTACAGTTAAATTCATTGGCGTCAACACGTCAGTCAGGGTAGCTGCCCCGGGTCTGTTAGACCCTAAACTTTGCTCTTGAAAGACTGTTTATTTCCTACACTAGATAGCATACAGACATGACAAAAAAAAAATTGTGTATTCCAGATGACAGAGAACCTGACCTCCAAAACCAGCTCACTCAATAGTTACTAGTAATGATAGACTTTTATTAAGAGAGAGATGAAGAAAATTGCTGATAAGATATTTTATATTTTCTTTTTTATTTTTTTAATGTTTATTTATTTTTGAGAGAGAGAGACAGAGTGACAGAGTGTGAGTGGGGGAGGGGCAGAAAGAGAGGGAGACGCAGAATCCAAAGTAGGTTCCAGGCTCTGAGCTGTCAGCACAGAGCCCAATGTGGGGCTCAAACTCACAGACTTCTAGATCATGATCTGAACCAAAGTCTGACACTTAACCCCCTGAGCCATGCAGGCACCCCAAATATTTTATATTTTTAAATGCATACACATTGCAGTGAATTCATCAAATGACTTAAATCTCTTAATTTAGTAAAGATTTGTATCTCTTTCACAGAGTTGGCCTCAAATTGATCTCAACTTGAATCACTCAAAGTGTCACCATATTTCAAAATAGATTAGGTGTGTTGTCCTATTTGTCCATGGTCCTTGTAACCTTGTTTTGAATCCTGGCCCCATCACTGAACATCTTTATATTGCATATAAAGCAGTTGGCAGACTCAATAGAATGCAACAGAGCAGAGAAGACAACAGTGCCTTGGGCTGAGTCTTGAGGTCAGTTGCCTCACCTTGAGTCACCACGGCTCTCTTGCTGAACTTTTCTAAGCCTTAGTTCCCTCATCTCTAAAATGACCAACAAAACCCCATGCACATAGCATTAAAAGAGATCATGAATGTGTAGTGTTTGGAGAAGTGCCTGCCATATAGTTTACGCCAAATAAATACTATCCTTTTTTAAAATAAATCTTTCTTGTGCAGATGAATGTGGTCAATTCTAGATATGACGTATAAAGCAGTTGGCAGACTCAATAGAATGCAACAGAGCAGAGAAGACAACAGTGCCTTGGGCTGAGTCTTGAGGTCAGTTGCCTCAGTACCTGAGACAGGCACTGCTGGTGCTCAGCCCAGGTAGTTTTAGATCCCTGTGACCCTGCGTCTGTCCTGTCCCTGGCCTCTGTGTGCGACACCTGAGACTCTTTTTCACAGGTGGCCTTGAGGCCCCTGGAGGGTCATCATCCGAACCGGCAGAGGGCAGAGAGGCTGACGCTTAGTTTTTCTCTCCCCAGCCTCCACCTATCACCATCCCACAGCTGTCCACTGCCCCTTACTCTGCGCCTGACCCCTTGTTAGGTTGGGGTTACTTCTAAGGCATAAGGTCTACTTGAGAGCCCCTCTGTGCAGTTGAGTTCTAGCTGCCCTTGGTGAGATACTGCTTGAAATCACACCCTCACCTGGCTTCATAATTACTAATCCCCCTGAAAGCATTTCCGTACTTCCTTACTGTACACAAACCTATGACCTTACCCTTTCTGACTCTCTAACTTCCAGTCCTGGACCTTAACTGCCTACCAAATGCATGCATGCATTCATTCATTAGCAAATACTCACTCAGAATCTACTCTGGACAAAGCGCTATTTCTCATTTACACAGCGTGGCTAATATTCTGCCCTTTTTCCACCCATCTGCGCCTTTTGTTTTCTCTTTCCTGTACTCCGCAATACTCAACTGTGTACCCTGGAATGAAGGGAGGTAGGGAAAGAGAAAAAGAAGGGAAGAAAGGCTTGTTTCCAGCTGGGTTCAAGTAGATCCGGTGTCATGAGCGCGCGCACATGTTTCAGCACCCCCAATCCTGTCCCTGGTGGAGCTCCACAGTCAGGACCAGCGGTGGCCAATTTCCCTTCGGTCGCCAGATGGTTTCTTTTTTCCTTTTTTAATGTTTGGGGGTGGGGGGCGCGAGAGAGACAGGGACAAAAGATCCCAAGCAAGCTCGTGCTGACAGCAGAGAGACCCATGCAGGGCTGGAACTCACAAACCCTGAGTTCATGACCCGAGCCAAAGGCGGAGGCTTAACCTACTAAGCCACCCAGGCGCCCCTGCCAGGTAGTTTCTAATCCAGCTTTGGAGACAATTAGGGACCATGGGAACCGGCCCCAAGTGAAAAACATTATGCACCTGGGTGGGGCGCTCACTGCCTATTTGGCTGTTATTTAACCACTTGCCTGTGGAGCACAATTAGGATGCAGCCAGGACGAGCCCCGTCTAGGGGCCGGACTTAAAACGGAGGGCCACGGCTCCAAAACGCACCAATGGGCTTCCTGAGTTGCCGCCAATATCCACCAATCAAGACGAGGCCCTTCCAACCAATCAGGACAAGGTGTTTTTCTTTCTCTCCTTTTCATGTTGGACCCAGGGGGAGCTTGAGTTTTGTCTCCTTAGTAGGGCCTTCCCTCCGGTTTAGGAGACCGCTCTAAGTATTCCTTGTCGGTGCTGTGTCTGCTTTCCGCTCCAGCTCTAACCTCAATAAAGCTTTCTTGTGCCTTTGTTTTTGGGGTCCCATCTCATTGCTATCATTGTGGGGCCAAGAACTCAATTCCAGTAACGTTTTTGAAGGATTTTCCTGGCGTTCCATTTCTGGAACTAGGAGACGCCCAGCATTGCTGTATGTTTCCCAAGTACTGTGTGAGATAGTTCATCTCAGAAAACAGCAGTCACAGGACCGGAGACTGCCTGAGTTCTGGCTGTGCACAGTGAGCGTGGCACTTAGGCTCTGTATGCCCACAGTCTTCTCGTCTGTAAAATGGAAGCGAGCATATTACCTATTTCATAGGTCATAGGATAAAACAAGACACTCCATGTAGAATGTGTAGTACAGCTCATTATAAATGCTAGAGCTCCTTGGGGTTTAAAAAAATCTTCATATTCTAAACCACTCTTTTTGTGCATGATCATAAGAAAGTATAGTAAATTACATGATCAGTGTGTTCAGAGGCTAACATTTAGCTTACAATATAGATAGTAAAAGACTATCTTTTTACAAACAGCATAGGCTAAGAGTGAGTGTAAGGCTGCCAAGGAGGAGCTATTTCTGTTTGAGGAGCAAGTAAGTGTCCGTGGGGTCAGCTGGCCAGGGCTGCTGTAACCACGGACTGGGTGGCTTAACAGAAAGGTCCCGTCTCTGAGTTCTGGGAGCTAGAGGTCCTAGATCAGGTGTCAACAGGATGGTTTCTTCTGATACCTTGCTTATGGCTTGTAAATGGCTGTTTTCTCCCTCTGTCTGCATGTGGGCTTCCTTCTGTGCAGGTCCATGTCCTAATCTCTTCTTGTAAGTATCCAATCATTGGATTAGAACTCACCCTAAGAACCACACTTTCACCACCTCCTTAAAGACCTAGATTCAAGTCCACCCACATTCTGGGACAACAGGGCCTTAGGACTTCATATATGAATTTTGAGGGGTACGCAATTCAGCTCATAATATTTGTAATTATAGCAGTGCCCATTCTAGCCAATCACCACCCCCTTTATTTTACACGATGTTTGTCCTAAAGAGCATCAGGCTTACATCTAGTTGTTATACCCACTTATTTCCTTTCTGGGAAAGTGGATAGGCCTGCGGGTCTGAAGTTGAGTTTAAAACTGGTGGCAAATGAAAGACCCGAAACATCAAATGTTTCAGAAATCCTTTATGTGATCATTCAGTCGCATCAGGACCAGAGAAGGATGTGGCAGGAGTCAGGACTATAGCGATCTTCAATTGATCTACTGATTTGTTAGTGTCTGTTGGCATGATGGTCCATAACCCTCTCTGAAGCTCTCTGAACGGGATCTGAAGCCAGCTGTGGGGGGAAGGCAAGGAGACATGGAAGAAAGAGGTGGGCCACTGTAGTTAGATAGGCAGCAGTTTTAATAAAGGGAACTTTCATGTCAGGCTTGTCTCATGGGGACCAAGACAAATGGATCCCTGTATCCACCTGCCAGGTCTTAAACATTTGTAAAGCGGCCCTAACAGGGTTCAGGCATGTCCATGCAGCTGTTCTCAGCACCACATCACTGTTGGACCCTTTTTTCCCCCCAATGCAAGTCACCGAGAATGGAATCAATCCATGGACACAAATGGAGTTGGTTATTAGGTGTTTAGTTCGGCCTAACGGTCCCTCCCGAGTAGGTGTAATTCCTCGGAAGAGGGCGCTGCTGAGCAACCAGGTGAGTAATCAATCACCATCTTACAGCATTTGGTAGCTCGTTATACCGCGGGGCCGTGACTAGAGGACTTTCACCTGTTGACTTTGCCTTTTCCAGGTGTGATTGTTTTACTAGACTCTTAACAGGTTTATCGAGTTACATTCCTAGGGTTACCAGAATGGAAGTTGGCAAGTGAAAACAATGGTTGGTAATTTAGGGTCTAGCATTCCCTACTCCTGTTTATTCCTCCAGTTAATCTCACACCAGAGTTTCACTGTCCAGAAGTCCTCAAGCTTCTGCCGTGTATAGACCAGCCAGCTTCCAGAGTGTGGCTGGAGCAGGGCTGGAGATCTCAGAAGCCAAGGTCTTCCTGAGGCTCAGTCCCAGAGGGTTGACTTGATCTGGATCACTTCACCAGGCTGAGGGTTCTTCTCAGTTGGCCCACTCAACTTCAGGGTAGTGGATCCATGGGATGATGCTTGGAACTTCAATAAGAGCTTCCCATCCTTTAAATATTATCCCCACAGAATAACAAAATATTCAGACTATCCGAGTGTTGCGTGGTTGAACCCATTTTCTCTAAAAACTCTGCATTCCAGAGATGACCAAATCGAGTCCAATGCATTTGTGGAACAAGTCCAGTCTTAACAACCCTGGGCTAGCTATTTACATAAGCTCAGCAAGAATAAGGACTGTTCATGAGAAGTATGCTTTGCTGGAACCTTTTATAAGGAATCTCCAGGTTTAACTTTTAGTAGCCTCAAGGCCAGAAGCCAAGCCAAATATTTTCCCAGACAGGTCCACAATACCTGTTGATTTGGGCAAATTCCTCTTCACGAGGTCCCAAGATATGCTGGAGTTCCTGCACCTGCCAGGGAATGACCTTTACTCACCTGGGGAGGCTGCTAGGAACTCTGAGCAAGGTTTCCAGCCAACATTTCCACGCGGCTTTATGGCTCCATGTTTCATAAAGTCCACCTTAGTTCCTTACAGCTGTCTGGTCATATCTGAGTCTATGCACAAGTCTCAAATATGACATTCTAGTCAAAGCCCTGGTAAAATAACCAGTATTTCCAATGATGTTCTGCTACAAAATGAACAGATTCTTATTGAACTTATGCAAACAATTGTAACTTCCATGAAAAAAAGATATTCACTGGGAGTTTGAGTTGTAGATGGTTTAGGTGGAGAAAAAATGTTTCAGTTTACAAATACTTTATGGTATTTCTGTATATGGGCAGTTGCAGAAAACACAGCTTATCACAAATCTCAAAACTCCATCTCCCAAACCAAAGTGGCAATATAAGACCCCAAACGCAAATGTATAGCATTCAATATCGAGAAGTTTATCAAGACTAGATCAACAAATAGCAGAGTTTCAGCCTTATACCAGTGAACTTTTTCTACAGCTTTTGCTGTGCTTATTTTCAACAGTTTTAAGTACACTTAGAATTTTAACTCTTAGGAAACCTGTCTTCAGTTGAGGACTTAATAACCAGCTGAAAGGTGTTTATACCAGAACTTTTCTTAGATGGTAAGTTTCTGGACCAATTAAGCAGTTTTAATATCCTCAAGTTTTTCCCCTCCCCCCCTCCAAGTCAAAAGCACAAACTACATCTAGTAATTAGTGCTTTAGCTATCTCGTGAGGTCCAATCTCGACTTATCATGCAAGCAAAAGCTTCCAGAACTATACAGAGACAGACATAATTTAAACACTGAGTAAGTTTCACTTGAGCCTACATAAGACTTTGTTTCCCATAGTTAATTTTGACCTAGGAAGTTGGGTGAAGAAAATCTGACTTCTATGGTTTTTGACACACTAGAGGTTACTACATTCCCTCCCATAGAATGACAATGGCAACAGGAAACAGGTCCACAAAACAGGTGTTTAAGCTGGCTTACCTTAGACAAATTGGTAGGCTTGCGAGCGGCATCCCTGAGGCCGGCCAGGAGATGCTGGTAATAGCTGGCAAGTGATCTCCACCTGTTGGCGAATTGTAGTCCCAGTTGGGGCATGTAGAGGGCGCTATGTCTCCTAGACGGGCATATTGGGCTGCCTGGAGCGTTGTTCCATCTGTGCCTAAAACAATATGGCAGACATGAGCAGAGCTACCCTCCCGCTCTTCAGAGGTAAAGAGAACCTATAAAAGCTGCTGTCAAGTGTCTCAAGTGGGAAGTGAGTATAAAAGACAGATTCTAACAATGAAATGAGAGCTTGGGGCTTCTCCGAAAATGAAGGATTTTGATGTTTCCAATTATACAAGTCACTTGTGGTGAATGGAACATAAACATATCTATCCTATTGATGGCCTCCCACAAAGGCAGAAGGGGGCCTGGTGCTGGTGAAACCAGCCGGGGGGCCATAAGGAAGTCCAGTACGCATATGGGGAGGAGTAATAAGAGGGTTCTCAACAAAGGGAGGCGCAAAAGGATGTGAAGGAAGAGGTTCAGACAAAGAAGTCGGATTCAGGAAAGACAACGGGATTGGGGAATTAGGAGATTGATAGTAAGGAGGGGGTTGACCTGAAGGGTCAAGAAGGTCTTCCACTGGAAAGGAAAGGGCTGATTTTACCGCGATCTTTGGAGAAACCGCAGGCTTCTTTGCTGTTACCTAATCCTGCAGTTAGTTTTTCAAGAAGAATGACGCAGCCATGCAGGCAGCTTTTCCCATGCCTGCATCCAAATGTCGATGTAAGGAAATTGATCTGGATGCCCTGGATTTCCAGTCACCACCTGCCAGGCAGCCTGACAAAGAGAGGGACTAAAAGTGCCCTCGGGTGGCCATCCGGTTCCAAAAGTTGACCACTTCAATCCACAAAAGGTCCGCAACCTGCCCCTAAAAAACAGAACCCCATACTCGTCTGTCCTTTCAGGCAAATAGATGACCTCAAAGTTAGTAAGCAAACATTCTGGGGGCATATAGGGTTTGCACTTTGAGCTGCCCTTTTAACCAACTATGTAAAACAATTACACACACAAGACAAGGCAAATGGTTGGGGTAATCAGGCCCAACCCAAACAGCCCGAAGGCTGAACAAATGGCCCCAAAATCTCCGAAGACCAACGAATGGCCCGAAGACCTAACTCCCCAACCAACGTCTTGGTTGGTTCAAGTCGGCGAGGTTCCAGGCTCATCAGCTCCTCTGACCCAGCCTATAAAACAGTCCAAAAATCCAGAGGGCAGATGAACGGTCCAGAAACCCTACAGACCAAACAAGCAGTCCGAAGACCAACACAAATCTTTCCCCCAGAGGTGATGGAAGAATAAACCCAAAACCAACCTCCAAGGCCACAGCCCAGCGCCAAGGCTGGCCAAATGGGATCTCTCTTCTCGGGATCTCTCTGGGGCCTACCAAATGATGGACCCTTTTTCCCCAATGCAAGTCACCGAGAATGGAATCCACAAACACAAATGGAGTTGGTCAATGGGTTTATTCAGTTCGGCCGAGCGGCCCCTCCCGGGGAGCTAGAAGTCCTTTGAAAGAGAGCCCCGCCGATCAAAAACTCAGGGCTTAAGTAGGCCAGGATAACCAATTACAGCATTCAGATACCACGGGACCATGATCAGATAACTTCCACCTGTTATCCTCGCCCTTTCCAGGTGAAGTTGTTTAACAAAATCTTGAGAAACAGATTTACCCTGCGGTAGGGCCAAATTGCCCCATCTTTAATGTAAATGGTGAATAAAACGCTGGTTGGTATTTAAGATTCAATTAGACCCAAGGGGTAGGTTCTTACAATCACCATCTCAAGGCTTGTCCTGAGAGCAGCCTCTGGGGGCGCAGGTAAAGCAGGAGGACCCCACCTCCCCAGGACAGGTGAGGGGGCGAGGAGGTCAATCATGTCTTTTCAATGACCTTCCCAACACGGCAATATACACCATTCGTATCGTTGATTCACTTTATTCTTTTACACTCTAGTTTCTGGAAGCCCAGGAATGAATTACTACATTATCTTATAGAATACCGGAACCAGAACTCCTGGGAGAATGGATCAGTTCTGACATGGAAGGTCTAGAACAAACAGCATGGCTTTTTATTTTACTTTTTCAGTTTATTTGTTTATTTTGAGAAAGAGAGACCAAGCAGGGGAGGGGCAGAGAGAGATGGAGAGAGAGAGAATCCCAAGTGGGCTCCACACTGTTGGCACACTGGCAGCACAGAGCCCAAATGTGGGGCTCGAACTCCTGGAACCGTGAGATCATGACCTGAGCTGAAACCAAGAGTCAGACGTTTAACCGACTGAGCCACCCAGGTGCCTCAAGAGCTTAGCTTTTTAAATGATCTCTGCTCTGTGGCAAGAAACTGCGGGCGGATTTCACTTGCTTGCGGGACAGCTGGAAGGAGAAATGATATTGAAAATTTTCTCTGAGTAATTAAACCTATGGCACAATTCACTCTGTCCCACAGGGAGTTTGTTGTAATACTCTGGTTCTTGGAAAGGAAAAGCCATTTAAACAAAGCAGTTTTTCCTCTGTGGTGATTTAACAGTCTGGCAATGGGGAGGAAAAAAACTTTCACAAAACTAGGCAACCCAAGGTCAAAATCCTTCCACATTTCAGGCAGGTCTCCATCCCCTTCGCATACAATTAAATCACTTCTGTCACTCTCAACAGAAGCAAGACTTTCTTTGATTCCGAGTTAATAGAACTGTTCCTCATTTTCTACAACTGGGGTCTGTGAACTGGCAAATACCTTAAAATAGTTTGACTCTGCCGAACTGCGTTTTATTTTTCTGTCTCTGGGCTCTAAATTGTTTATATGCATAATCATTAAGTAAGGGGTGTAAGTATCTTATTTACATAAGTCAGAAGTGGTGTTTACAGAAACAAATAAGACCAAAGATTAATTAGAAGACAGTGCCTCCACCACCCCGCCACCCCCACCCCCACACCTGAAGAATTCAAGGGGCTCTGGGTCAGTGAGGGGGCTTGCTGCCGCCTCTCCAAGCTATCATCTGGTTTCATTAACATGGAAAGTGGAGGGATGCATGCCTGAGGTTGCTGATTTCTTTGCTGGTGGTGAACTGTCAGTTTCCTTTCACAATTCAGATTTGGAGCAATAGAACAAAGCAGTGAAACTGCACTTTGAGGCCTTTTCTTCAATATTCCAAGGACTTCTTTCATATTTTCACATGACAAACACTTTTTCCACTGACCTTAATTTTACATAACCTCAGAACAAAATTTTTTCTTACTCTTTCTTTCTTTTTCACAGTTAAAAATCACTACCCTGTAACAACAGCAAGTGCAGTTAGATGACTATGTCTCCAGCTGTATCATCATTAAAAGGCTACTTCTCGCAAAATCTTAGATGCCTGGTTTGGACTATCAATTTTTTAGTAAGCACTTTGGAAGAGTTTCTTTATTTCGCTGACAATTAGTGAGGTAATATAGTGCTACCTCTTAGTACCTGGGAAGGTTTTGTTTTGTTTTAAGGGATAATATCTTAAGCCCCAGCAGACTGTAATAAATAGAAGACTTTGATGAAAGAGAAGTCCCCCCTGCTGTGAACAGCCCGGAGCGAAGTTAACCATTACAAAATACCAATTTTTCAAGAAATTATGTCATGATGCAGAAGTTACTGGTTAACTGCAATCCAGTCTCTGAATTAATGGAAAGAGCTGCCTTAGCTATGGTGTTCTGATGTCATTTAAAGTTTGGAAATTCCAATTTAGAAAATTTGTATCAGTCAACAAGACCATGACTAGCATAGGAAGTAGTATTGTGGAAGCCAGACGCCCTAGTACTTTCTCCTCACGTATATTGATTTCTACTTTAATTATAAACTAACTCCAGAAGGTTCAATGATTGTGCAATATAACATTTTTCAGCCCATCAGTTTTATGACCTATTTGATCATTTCCCAATGACATTTTCAGATAGTGCAGTAAAACCATTGGGGTGTAGATTTGAAAAGTACTTCTTAAAACACCTATGTGAACAAATGAGAAGCCTTTAAGTCCATTTAAGTTAAAATGCAGTAAAGCTTTATTTAAAACCCAGCACACCCTGAACACTGCCTGATTTTTCCAATGCTCAACTCAGTTTTAATCTGAGACAACTGAGCAAAAAAAAAATTAAAATTAATATCATTAATTTGCTCAAGGCAGAAGGAGGAAGAGAGGAAGGGAAAAACAAATCACATTACGTTATTACAAGATGCACACCTTTTTCCGTCTCTCTGAAATCAGGATGTGCCTTACAGTCAAGGAGGTCTTACACCTGTCCTTGACCAAGTGGCGTATTGTGCGAGCAAGAAGGAATCAGTCCAAACGGTTCACTGCCACCCAAACTGAGAGATGTGCGTGGTTAATACTTCATATGTGAAGCTTAATTGACTTTTTATCTTTTTAATGTTTATTTGTTTTTGAGAGAGAGAGAGACAGAGACAGAGCACAAGCAGAGGAGGGGCAGAGAGAGAGAGGGAGGCACAGAATCTGAAGTAGCTCCAGGCTCTGAGCTGTCAGCAAGAGCCCAACGCGGGGCTCGAACTCACGAACCTCAAGATCATGCCCTGACCTGAAGTCCGACGCTTACTCCACTGCACCACCCAGGTGCCCCAATCACAGTATAATCTTTAAAAAATTTCATTTAAGGGGTGAGCCTGGAGCCTGCTTCAGATTCTCTCTCTCTCTCTCTCTCTTTCTCTCTTTCTCTCTCTCTCTCTCTCTCAAATGTAAACTATAAACATTTTTAAAAATTAAAATTACATTGTGATTTAACACTGAAACAAAAAGTCTTAGGAATGTCTTAACCAATATTTTGCTTACATTTTCCCATTTATGCACAAGGATATTATACGATAGAAACCTGTGTCTAAATAAAATCTTAAAAAGAGCTTTCAGTAAGTATAAAACCTTAAAAAATATGAGAAAGTATTGTGTCTTCATTCATTTGAATTATTTTCCTCATTTATTTGAAATTATTTTCTTTCTTAGAGTTCCGCCAAATACTGGGGCATCTTGTCATTGCAGGTGTCTTAATTGGAAGGAGTGTCACTCCAATCCATGGGTCGGTCCTCCCAAATCTCCCCGACAGCCTGGCCCCCCTGCCGCATCCTCCCTGACCAGCCCCTGCCTCTGCTGCAGCCTTCACTTCTCCACCCCCAAAATCAGAGAGCTCCTATCCCCTACCCCACCCCCCATCCCACCCCCGACCCCCCACCCCGGCCCCCCACCCCGCCCCGGGAAAGCTGGGAGCAAAGCCTTGGGCCACTTTGTCAGGATCCGGCCATCAGCACATCTGCAGCCGACCGTGATTATGAGATGTTATGGACGTCAGAAGCCAGTTTCTCTGGTATAAAGCCCAGTTCCAGTGTTTCCCATGCAGCATCATGACCCCAATCACCAAAATTTCATTGACTGTCACAGAAAAGAAGAACGTGGTTAGACACATTCCCAATCAGAAGGGTTGAAACAAGAAGTGGCATCTAGCTAACTATCCATCAGCTAAATCTGAATGTCATTCCCTGCATTCTCTCCTGAGCTTAAATGGTGCCATCTTGTATTATAATTTAGACCATAGAAGACATTTCCTTAGGCATTCAGGACTACATTAAAAATGTATGGTTGCATCTCTATCAGTTTCAAAATGTCACTTCTGTGTCTGGAAAACTGCAGAAGGAAGGCCCTGAACATTTCTAACCTCCCCGGAAGAGTGAAATTCCATTCTTCCCACATTATCCTAGATGATTCATATCTTATCATGGCTTTCCATCATGCTTGGAAAGGAAATAGAAGACAGTGACCTATCCTGTGACAGACTGGGTTTTTAGAAGACAGGAATGGTAAAATTTAATGAACCTTAATGATTTTTAAAGAATGTATACGTTTTACATAAATTTACATAAAGTTTAATGAATAGAACACACGTCACATAAGGTTTTGCTCTATTGAATTCTCTCTCTCCCAATCTGAAATACTTTAAAGTAAATTTACTATTATCGTGTTCTTGGCTGTTCTCAGAGCTCAGTTCAAGCATATGACAGTGTGAAGGGCATGTACATTTATTTTTTTAAAGCCTAGAAATGTACACTTAATAGACCTACTATCTTTACAAGCCAAAACATAAACTTTTGACAGAAGCTAAATCTGTATAAAAAGGAAAAACAAAACAAAACAAACAAACAAAAAGCCATTGCCTCAGATTCAGCACCTCCTCATTGTACCTGTAGATGGTGTGTAAAGGTGGAGACTAACCCGATTACCAGGAGTCTGGACATATGTGCTCTCTTCAGAGTACAAGAGGTTAGTTTTAACTCTCATTCTAAGAAATTCTTTAAGACGCAGTGTGGGATAGCAAACTCTTGTGCAAATTCTACCTTGCCCTACTGATTTCCAAAGTTATAACTGAAAAAAATAAATGCACTGCCAGGAAGACACGAGCTTAGATTATAAGAGCAGAGAGGTGTTTGGATTCCTGATGTGGACAGTCGTGATGGTTAAACTTCGGTGCCGCCTTCACAAGGACACAGGGTGCCCAGGTTGAGCAGTATTTCTGGGTGGCTGTGAGGGCGTTGGCAGATGAAATTAGCACTTGAAGCAACAGACTCAGTAAACTGTTCTTCCCAGTGTGGATGACCGTCATTTAATCAGTTGTGGGCTTGATTAAGGGGGCGGGGGGGGGGGGGGGGGAAGCAAAGGAATTCACCACTTTTATTTTTTCTGCCTCACAGCTTGACCTGGGCGGCACTTTCATCTGCTCTCAGACTGTCACTTTCACCATTGGTTCCCCTGGCCCTCGAGCCTCACACTGAAGCTGAATCACACCACCGGCTTTTCTGGGTCCGCAGTTTGCAGACAGGTCTTGGGACTTCTCAGACATTATCAGGTGGGCCAATTCTTCATCGTAAATATCCTTTTTTCCTATTGGTTCGGTTTCTCTGGAAAATCCTGACTAATATACTAACTGTGCCTCTGATTCCTAGGTTAGGAATTCCCGCATCACTTACCTGTGAAAGCATGTATTAAAATAGTCAATAAATAAGCAAGAAAGCATAGGAATAGTGCTCCCTCCTGTGGCCAAAGTTCTGAACACTTTTCAAACGTGGGAAAGCTATCTCTTGGAAACCCCAGGTAGATCACAGACTCAGACACCCGACTTCCCACTGCAGGCCTTATGTGGACAGGATAATGATTTTATTTTTTTAATTTAAAAAAATTTTTTTAATGTTTATTTTTGAGAGAGAGACAGAGACAGAGCATGACTGGGGGAGGGGCAGAGAGAGGGAGACACAATACGAGGCAGGCTCCCGGCTCTGAGCTGTCAGCACAGAGCCTGACGCAGGGCTCGAACTCAAGAACTGTGAGATCATAACCTGAGGCGATGTTACTCAACTGACTGAGCCACCCAGGCGTCCCAAGAGGATCATGGTTTTAAAAGCTGGACTTGTGTTTGGGGTAATGGACATAAATAAATCAGGACACGTGTTTGAATCATAAAGAATACAATTTAATTCAGTGCTACTGTCCGGTAACATTAGATTTGCACTTTTGAATGTCTACTATGTGAGAAGAAAATGTCTATCTACATTTAAAGGGTATACCTTGTAAAAGGAAAATGGTCTTGGAGTTGGCGGATTCTTCTTATAAAATACAGTGGTTCTCAGTCAGAAATGATTTTGCTGCCGAGGAAAACGTGACCATGCCTGGAGACATGTTTGGTCTTACATCTCAAGGAACGTGTGCTGCTGGGACCAAGTGGGTGAGGGCTGCTTCTGAATGTCCTACACCGCCCAGGACAGCCCTCCTCGCCAATAATGAATCACCTGATTTAAAATGTCAGTAGAGGGGCACCTGGGTGGCTCAGTTGGTTAAACGTCCGGCTTCGGCTCAGGTTATGATCTCATACTTTGTGGGTCTGAGCCCCGCATCAGGCTCTGTGCTGACAGCTAGCTCAGAGCCTGGAGCCTGTCTTCAGATTCTGTGCCTCCCTCTCTCTCTGACCCTCCTCTGCTCATTCTCTCTCTCTCTCAAAAATAAATGAAACATTAAAAAATTTTAAATGTCAATAGAGCTGAGGTTGAAAACCTTGATAAAAGAATACTCTGTAATCCTTTTCATTCATATGCAATCTATAAACCTTCAGCTTGTAAACTATATATTAGCGCACAACCAAGTATGTGTTGCTAAATTTCCAGCAATAAAGCCAAAAATTCAGAAAGGATGATTCTTACGAATTTAGTCCCACGTCTGACTACATTTTTTGGGTTATGTATTTTGTCTTGGAACATGGATGTTTACAAAGTTCAGCCACTGTTTTTCAAAACAGAAAATGTATTTGGGTGTTTTGGTTGATACCCTCCATGAGATATAAATTCAGATATTCTCGTCCCTCAGAGTGAGTCTGGAAGAGTAACGCAGAAATACAATGTTGCACTGACCTTGTCCTCCCGTTTACTACTTGTGGTGCTTAGTACATGCTCAGTATGAACAGAAAATGCAATATGTAGTCTGGGTTACCAGAACGTTCCAAAGAGTGGAGCCTCCTCCACTTCAGAATGATGGTAATGGCAGTAAGAAAGCCCCAAGGAAAACAGTGGAGGGACGGTGGGCCAGACTTTCAAGCCCATCAGAGAGGGCCCTCCTCCCACACCAACCCCCACGGACCTTCATTTGTTCTTTTACTAAAGAGCAGCACAGGTTGTTGTCTTAGGGAACTTAATGAAAACTCAAACTATGGTAACTTCTAGTCTCCTCGACTTCACTACCTTCCTTACCTTCCCACTGTAGTCAGTAACAGCACTCAGGGAGACAAAGTACCTGTCTGCAGTGAGTAGAATGTTGTTCCCACACACACATTTATGTTCTCTTGGAACCTCAGAATGTGACCCTATTTGGAAGTAGGAGTCTTTGCAGGTTCAACTAGTTAAGCATCTCAAGTTGAGGTCATCGGGGATTTAGGCTGCGCCCTCAATTCAGTGACTTGTGTCTTTGTTAGAGAAAGGCGAGGGAGGCCTGCACACTCAGACGGTGTGTGAATCCTGGGGGTGAACACGTGACAATAGGAAATCAGTCTGGGTTGTTTGTAAAGGATCCTGCCCAAAAGAGCAGCAGGCTGGGGAAAGAGGAACCTGGTCTTTTGAGGCAAGAGGAGGCAGAATCTGTAAGCGATCAGGAAGGTCACTGTCCTCATCAAAGGAATGGCAACCAGATGGGCCTGGGGAGAGGTCTTCCAGAGAACCAGTGAACATGTCCTCAACGAGGTCAGCTTGAAAACCTGCCCTGCCCATAGAGAGCGGCGCTGTCTTTCAGTCATGTCTTTCATTCATTCTTACTTGGTCTCACTGCCCCAGCAGAGTCAGAAATGGCAGCTGTGGACTAAGAAAAGGGGTTGGGGGAGCTGTCCAGAATCTCTATCCACACCAAAACTTCTTGTTTGCCTCCAGGCCCAACAAGGAGAGAGGTACCACATCTTTTCTTTGAATGAAGATTGCAGCAGTGATTAGTATATGGGGTCTGATACTGCAAATTACTGAATGGAAATTAGTATATGGAGCAGATGTTTTCAGTTACTGAATTGATAATAGAGTGAACATAGGATGGAAAGACCAGAAGAGACATAGGACCTACCCGAGTTTTCAAGAGGCCGGAGAAGGACTAGCCCCACTCAGCAGGATCAGAGGGACAAAAATAAAGTGGCTTCTAGGATTACTTCCCTGAAAGCTGTGTGTTCCAAGTACTGAGTCATAGAGGTTCAGCTGATCAGTTTCATAATCCAGGCTAGGTGGACAAGGAAGAACGGCCAGCAAGGCTCTGATGGGAGAGTGTAATTGTTGTTCTAGAGGCTAGTGTCAGAGAATGTGTTCCTAGTATGACTTTCCTGACATGAAACATTTCTAGGTGAGAATCACAACCCACCGTGTGTGGCTGGGATGAGGTAACCGACATGCTTTGGATCTCAAGAGGTGAGAAAAGAGATTAAAGAAATGTAAGGCGGGGCGCCTGGGTGGCTCAGTCAGTCATGCGTCCAACTCTGGATATTAGCTCAGGTCATTATCTCATGGTTCACGAGTTTAAGCCCTGCACTGACTGTGTGGACCTTGCTTGGGATTCTCTCTCTGTCTCTCTCTATCTCTACCCTTTCCCTGCTTTTCACTCTCTTTCTCTCTCACTCAAAGTAAATAAATAAACTTAAAAATTGTCCTCTGGGACCCTGTCATGGCTTGGGCTGAATAGGAAGATGACCGTTCAGACCCCGATCCCTACCCCTATGGAAACTGCTCCTGCCAAGATCCCCAGGAAACTCCAGTGTCACTTCCAACATAAGCCATTCCCATTTCTCATCTTACCTGGCAGGAGCATCTGACTAAATTGAGCCCTTCTTCTTTCTTGAAACACTTTCTTCCCTTTGCTTCAAGGATTTCACTTTCTGCTTTTACTCTTCCTTCCTGGCTACCCCTTCTCATAGTCTTCTGCTGGATCAATCTCTTGTTTTTAATGATTAAGTGCTGGAGGATCTAGGGCTCAATCATAGGAACTTTTCTTTTGCTCTCTCACTTCCTAAGAGATCATACCCAGTCTTATGGCATCAGATACCTCTATATTATCGCTCCCAATATGTTAGCACCAACATCTCCCCCGAGCTCCACACTGCTTGCTTGATATCAGTGCTTGGGTATTTCAGATGTAGCATGTCCAGAACCAAACACAATGCCATAACCTGGTCTCCATCAAACTTGCTCTGCTCTAAAATTCCCTCTCACTAGATAGCATGATTGCCCAGTTGTTGGAGTGGGGGGTGGGGCAGGGAGTCACCTTCTATGTCTTTTTACTTACAGTCCATCTGCAAATCTTGTCAACTAGGTCTTCAATATCTAGTACCAGGCCCACCCTGTCTCCCTTCTCCATCCTGGCACAAACCATGATCACCATCTCTCTGCCTCCACACTTGCCCCTCTGTAATCTCCTCCTCACGCAGAATCATCCATTTAAACATACCTCAGATCCTTACCTCTCTGCTCATTGAAGTCCCCGTATGGCTCCATCCCTTCTCCGAGTAAATTCCAAACCCTTGAAATGAATTGCAAGGTGATGTATCTGGCCATTTCCCAGAGCTTTTCTAAGGCTTTGCAAGGCTCCCTTAAAGAGAGCCCTCTCACTGAGCTGGAGGTAAAGCTTTTTCAAAAGAATGATCACATATTATCTCAAAGAAAGATCTCTGAAGGTATGTTTTTGGAAGAAGTGTTTCATTACTGAAGCACTTAGTAAAATGAAAAATCTATGAGGTGCGTTTTTTTCCCAATTTTAATACTTGATGTTATCCTTTG
>NC_043706.1:5414996-5486691 GCF_006229205.1 Suricata suricatta | reverse complement strand
ATATATATATATATATATATATATATATATATATATATATATATATATATATATATATATAGTGGGTGCCTGGGTGGCTCAGTCTGTTGAGTTTCTGACTTTTGACATTGGCTCAGGTCCTGAGTGGTGAGTTTAAGCCCTGAATGTGGGGCCTGCTTGGGATTCTCTCTCTCTCCCTCTCTCTCTCTCTCTCTCTCTCTTTCTTCCTTTATCTTTGTTCCTCCCCTACTTGCGTGTGTACCCACACCGGCTCTCTCAAAATAAACAATTTAAAAAATGAAAATAAAAATATGCACACATACTGTATTAATCACTTATAAAACCCACTTTTTAAAATAAAGATTGAATTGGGGGGCACTTGGGTGGCTCAGTAGATTAAGCCTTGGACTCTTGATTTCACCTCAGGTCATGATCTCATGTCCTAGGGCTGGAGCCTCCTGTGGGGCTCTGCAAGGAGTCAGGAGCTTGCTTGGGATTCTCTCTCTCCCTCTCTCTCCCACTGGCTAGCCTACACACGTGGGCAGGCCTCTCTCAAAATGAATAATTAAAAAAAAAAAGACTGAAACTGGGATGAGTCTTGAAACCACAGAAAGCATAATTGCTCAACATTTTTTCTTTCTTGCTGGTAAGTAAAATAATGCCACCTTGAAATGGATACTATCTTACAGTTGATTAAATACTGAGTATAAATCTTGTGGGTTTATGTGCCTTCATCTTCACTAGCATTAGTTTAGTCCATCATTCCATATGACAGTTGTTTCTGCTACAATACATTTAAACATAAATTGAGTCAGGAACCGGGCATAACTTCCTCACTTCCAAATTGTACACCTGATCCTACGTATGAAAATGCTCCAGAAACTGCAAAGCATTATGGTCGTGTATTTCTTTACATTTAACGAACACCAATCACTAGCAAAGACCCACCCTTTACTCGCCGGCCTGACTTCCGCAAGGTCGCGGGTATTGGACGTCGGCTCCGCAGCTGGGGCGGTGCAGGTAAGCGCGCCCCCCTCTACCCTCCTCGACTTTCCAGGTACGGGTCGCGAACTCTCATTGGCCAAGGGACTCCAGGAGCCCGCCCAAAGGCACCTTCCAAGCATGCGCAGGAGAGAAGACGCAAGCGCTGCGCTCCCCGCGCATGCCCCGTACGCAGCCGTCGCTCTTTAAAGCGCCCGCGCAGGACAGCTTTTAGCCGGCCGACCTGTCACCGTCCGGCATGTGGGGCTGGGGTGTCGCTGTCACCTCCTGCTCGCTCCAGCGCCATGGAACGCCTGCGGAGCCTGAGCCGGCTCCTGCCCCGGCGCACGCTGTGTGTCCTGGCGCAGGGCCTGACGCCCGGGACGCGCCCAGTTGCCTCCTGTGGCCGTGTGGCCCAAGTCCTCGGGCGGATCCGGGCCGCGCCGCTGTGTGGGCCCCGCCGGCCCCCCGTGGCAGGTACTGCCCTCCCCAAGGCCCTGGCCTCAGGGCCCTGACCGGACCGCCCGACCCCGCGCAGACCTCGGCCCCGAGTCTTCCCTCGGGGCGCCAGGTCGGGGTCCGCCCGGCGCCGGAGTCCCCACGCACTTCGCTGCCACCTTCCCTCTGCAGTGCTCCAGGGGGGAGAATGTTCTTAACGAGAGTTTCACCCTAATTCCTTATGGCAGTTCTGGGGCAGAGATTGGGTTCGTCCACCTGAAATATTCTAAGTGTTACTTTCTCTTCCCAATCTTCTTTCCCTTCCGTATGGACATTGGTATCATTTTCCCCGTTGCATAAGTGAGGGATGGGGACGCACCTACAAATGAGGCTGAGAACTTTTGAGTCTCCATAGTTAAGAGTTGCTCCCGAGGAAGCTCTGACTTAGTTTTCCAGTGTGGTCCGCGCAGTGGGGAGGAGGAGGAATCGGAGCTGTTAATATTTTCAGCACATGATACGGCATATGGTCGCATTTCCACACGTGAGAATGTGGGTGAGACTACTGCTCAGAAACGAGCGACATTACAATGTATGGCTTCTCAAAAGTATGGCGCTGCCGTCCAATTAAGTTTTCTTCTCGAAACTTCCTAGGTAACTCGCCATCACCACGTCCTTCCCCGTGCTCCACAGAGTCTGAACTGGGGTACATCCCATATCCGCTCCTTTTAATAATGCCTGGGAAACCAGTTTCAGCCCATCTGATGTTTTAGGACTTAACGTTGAGATCCAGAATCCCCAATTTGGAAACCGTTTATCTAACTTCTAGTTGATTAGCAAAGGCTGATTTATTGCGCTTGTACCTTTATTCACCTGAATCTTATAATGTAATTTGTGTTTTGTAAAGGAGAAACAAGCCTCAGATGCTAACAAATTACATACATTACATGAGTCACTAAGTGTATGTAATGGAAAGGAATAAGATCGTAAATGAGAATATGTCTACCCATCCCGTGGAGTCCATGTGATTACTTTGGAAGCGTAAAATAACTGATAATATTTTTTACATCTGCCCATTCCTTTTATATTTAGTATTTTGAATACATACTTTGTCATTAAATCAACATTTATTTTTCAGAACTCACTTCAACTCAGTCTAATTACATGTTTTAGATTTATTTTCAAATAAGGGTTTGTTTTCATTGCAGGTCATTGAGTTATTTCATAAGTGTATTTCAAACAGTATGGAATCTGCATTCCAGTTCAGTGAGTTATCTCCTAAGTATTCACTGTATAAAGTATGCATGTGGAAAAGTTGATACATGGAAGTAACATCTGTAGGTTTCGTAACTTAGAGATCCAGTAATCCTGATCCTGGAATGCTGAAACTGGTTTTACTTGCGATGTATGTTTTGTAAAAGATGTCTACCAGTATAATTTTCATGAGGCACCTTTTTAAATTATGCAAAAAGGGTGGACATTTTCTTTTAATCCCAGAACGTTAGACGTTTGTGTATTCAACTCGAGGATAGCGGCAATCATTAGAAAAAAGGTGGTTGGAATCCATAAATTATTCTAGTACCTCACCTAAACTGTTCCTTTTTTTTTTCAATGTCTTTATTTTTTAGTTTGAGAGAGAAAGACAGAGAGTGAGCAGGGGAGGGCCAGAGAGAGAGGGAAACACAGAATCTGAAGCAGGCTCCAGGCTCTAAGCTATCAGCACGGAGACCAGCGTGGGGCTGGAACCCACAGACTGAAATATGACCTGAGCTGAAGTCGGCTGCTTGACCGACTGAGCCACCCAGGCGCCCCAGCTGTTACTTTTAAAAATTATTCCCTGCCAGATCCAACAATCACCTACAAGTGTTAAAATTAACCAGTAAGTGTTTCTTCTTTCTTGTTTAGGAAAAAGTATCCAAAAAATAGTCTGAAGATCTCCGCATACTCAGAGCTCTCTATCTTAGCCATCCGTTGAAACCTATTGTATGACCGCAGAGGATTCTCTGATTTATTCTTCAGGTGAAACGCACCGGTTTAGATCTTCTGATGTCTCTCAAGCCACGTTAGCCAGCGTAGCCCCAGTGTTTACCGTGGTGAGTATGGATGGTACATTTGATGACTTACAGAAAGTGCTTCCCGTACTTATTAAGTGGGGTGAGCTGGTCAGCCAAGGTAACACTGATTCTTTGTTTCATTGCGAATCATTACACTTGTAAGTCCTGTCATCTGTGTCTTTTGCTTAGCTGGTGACCTGAGTGCCAGCTAGATTTACTTAAGAGCAAGCACCTTTGAAACTTTGATGTTGCCTGTAGAGGTCTTTTGATACTAGAACTGGCCGTTCAAATCACAGCTCAGCACTTCTCAAGATTTCCCTGTGAATATGTTTAGAAGTCCTTGAAGCTGTTAGCATACAGAGGCTTGAATCCGTGCTATGCAATTGAATACATGCAGAAGCATGTTGAAGTGGAAAAGTGTAGTATTTAAGAGTGTATGCTTTAAAGGTTCATGATCTCTGCAATGATCTGAAATGATTCAGGGGCGAAAATGAGTAAAATAATATGAATAATTTGTTTCACACATATCTAAGATAGAGAAATAGGCCATTGGAGCAAAATCATAGGAAAAGATAATTCTATGTGAATGTTGCATGGGAATTGGTTGTAAGATATTACAACTTTTTTTGGAGGGCTTTAACTTTTCAAAAAAACAGTTGAATTTTAAAAAAATGTGCCTTAGTTTTGGTAAACTGGGGATAATAGTACCTAGTGAGGTTCAAATTAACTCACAACTGTATATGAAACCCTTAAGATTTAGGAATAAGACCAGGATGTCCACTCTCACCATTACTATTTAATATAGTAGTAGAAGTCTTAGCCTCAGCAATCAAACAGCAGAAAGAAATAAAAGGCATCCACATCAGCAAGGAAGTCAAGCTTTCACTATTTGCAGACAACATGATACTCGATGTGGAAAGCCTAAAAGACTTCACTAAAAAATTGCTGGAACTGATACATGAATTCACTAAGTTACGGAATATAAAATCACGGTGCAGAAGTCTGTTGCATTTCTACACACCAATAAGGAAGTGGCATAAAACCATAAAATAGTGGTTTACACATGGTAAGCATTTGAAATAAGCCATTATCATCATTATTATTTAGACTTACTAGTGTAAGAAATTTTCTTTATAAACTATATGAAACAAGATAACCCCCAGAATTAGCTGTGAAAGTTACCACTGTTCAAGGTTCTGTAACATTTGGCCAGTTAAGAATAAATTCAGAAATCTGGGGAGCATGGGTGGCTCAGTTGGTTAAGCGTCTAACTTTTCAGCTCAGGTCGTGATCTCGCAGTTAGTGGGTTTGAGCTCCACATTAGGGTCTGTGCTGACAGAGCCTGGAGCCTGCTTCCCATTCTGTGTCTCCCTCTCTGTGCCCCTCCCCTGCTTGTGAGTGCTCTCTCTCTCGAAAATAAACATTAAAAATTTTTAAAAAAACAAACCCAGAAATGAAATACCGAAAGAGGATTCTTTGCAGGTGAAATCATTGTGTACCAATAACACTTAAGAAAATCAGTTGATACTATTTGAAAGGAGAGCTCCCTAATCAGCTCACTTTCTAGGTGATGTTACTTTAAACATTTTTTTTAATCCTACCTTTTTTTTTTATCAAAATGTTCATTAAAGAAAAAAATGGCAAATATTGACATGCAAAAATATTCATCTCGTGTTAAGTTGGAAGAGGAGGAGCGACTGCAAAGCAGTGTGTGTCACATGAATGTGTTGAAGGGGAAAGGCTGGGCGGACATTTAGTAAATGTTGGCATGGTTTTCTCTAAAGTTATCATTTTGGGTGATTAGTTTTATTTTACTTTATTTTCAAATTATCTTCGACTGGCATATCTTTTTGTGAAATAAATTTTAGGAAATCTAGTCTGTATTACACAAAATAGGTCCTTTTGATGTAAATTTGTCCCTTAACACTGATGGTTTATGGTATTCATACTTACGTTGATCTTATCTGGCTCATGAACAATAGGCGAAAATGTACACTGTGGGTTGTTATTTTGCTAATAACACAGCAAGCATACATTTCCATGGTAATAACCCAGCTTTTATTCCTTCAGCTATATCTTAGGGTCTTTCTGAAGATGCATATCTAATAATTAGTTCAGCCTAGTACATAGCGATTCATTGTTATTTGACACATTCACACTTGACAAGTATTCAGGACTTGTGGACAAGTATTGCAGGAAAATGTTCCCTCTGCTGCTTCCTGGGAAATACGGAGATTTGCTGCATCGGGTCCTCTCTCCAGACTATCAGAAGAGGCCTTTTCAGGAAATCTTTATTGGTTCCACTACACTCAGCAGAGAGACTTGATAGCTTCTGGTAGATCCTCAGAATCACAAGGTGAGCCACAGCCGGTCTCTGTTCAGAAGGCTAAAGGATGGGAAACACAGAAGGCAGCATCAGATGTGTTCTCGTTAGAAGAAGCCCAGGCAGCCTTCCAGCAGCTTCTCTGGACCCCATGTGACAGCTCGGGCGCAAGGAGTTGATGTTTTAAAGGCAGGTGTGAGTTCCACCTTGGCTTAGAGCTCCCCCGCCTTGTGCTGGTGTCTCCTGTGCCCTCCTCCAGGGTCCATCCGGGGCTCCGCCAGCAGCGTGACCAGTTACGAGAGCCACCGCGTCCAGGGAAAGCAGGGCCCCGGCTTCCCACGAGGCGTTGGTACTGTGTCCGTTGTCTTCCTGGTCCCGCGCGGCCCAGCGGGTCTCAAGCATTTTTATCAGAAGCCATGTTGCCTATAACACAACTGCTACTCCTTTATCAGGTTTCCAGTGGAACCAAGACCGAAAGTTAAGCCAAGGTCACATTTGTCCTAGCAGAGGAAAGACCTTCTTAACCCTTAACTGAATTTAACCTGACGAAGCTGCTGCAGTTTATCTGTGTGTTTCTGTAGCTGGGAGATATAATATCATATGGTATAATACTACAAATAGCACACTCATTTTGGAGAAAATAATATTTTGTTTTCATTATCTCTCTTCAGACAAAATTTGACAAACAGGGAAAGGTTACTTCTTTTGGTGAGTATGTTTACTTTTCTTATAAATCGCTTTTCTTTTTTAGTCAGTGAATGAGTGAATCTGATGGAAATTTAAAAATTGTAGTGTTTTGAGTAGGATATTCTTTGTGTTTGTGAGTATATTGAGAGATTCGCCTTCAGCATTTGTCCGTCCGTCCTTACTAGAACTGGCAGTACCTGGCCTGTGCGTGTTCTCACAGAATTGGTTCTTATTTTCTTCGTTGGGAGCCACTTTCTAACGGGATGTTAAAGAGACATTTTGAGAGCAGAGGCTGGTATGCAGCTGGAGTCCATTTAATTTCTCTTCTTTAGTCTCCCTTTCACTGCCCTAGTCTACATATCCATCTTCTGTTCCACGTGCAAGGCAGACTTCCAGAGGACTGTTGACTTTGCTGTGGCAATGGGTGACAAGACAGGAGGGACAGGACGCTAGATGGCAGCTTACAGACAGGTGCTTTTTAAAATGAGACTAAGCATCACCTTCCAGTCTGACCTCAGACACAGGCACAGGCCTCCATGCGCTTCCAGCCCCACGATCCCGCTCCTGCCGTTGCGGAGATCTGCTGGGACACTTGGGTGTGTTGTACATCAAGCTCTGTCACAGGTGTGATTTCACACCACAAGTCCGATGCTACTATAACCATACAGCTTCTTGAGTTTCTTCATCCGTCATGCTTTCTCTTAGGTAATAAGTTTAGTTGTCAGGTTGGACAATCTGGTGAAGAACTGACATTGTTTTCTCATTTTCTGTTAGTCCGAGAACCAAGAAAGGTGAATTATCTGTTCACAGATTTAAAATACTGAAGATGGAAACAGGAAATGTAGTTCTATACAATATGTATTACAAACAAAACAAGATGGCCCGTCTCTAGAGCTAGAGATTGATACTCTTAAATCCTAATTATGTATGCCTGTGGGTTTTTATATTGGTCCCAAGGGGCTTCTAGGTACAAAAAATTTTATGAAGTATGGATAAAACAAAAAAAAACCTTAGAGTTTGACCAAATTTAGCCTGAATATGTTTTTGAGGTAAAAATGACTATTAAAAACGGTCATTTTGGCTTAGTTCTGGTAAGAAAGTGATCTTGATGATGGTGGGAGGGTCATCTGATACAAAGCTAAACTCCTCAGTTTAAAGGTTTGGCCCATTCTTTTTCTTAAAAATATTTCTTTTATAGAAAAGAAGAAGACTGACTTATATCAAGAATTAGGTCTTCAAGCCAGAGATTTGAGGTTTCAGCATGTGATGAGCATCACAACCAGAAACAATAGAATCATCATGAGAATGGAGGTAAAGGTTTTCTGTCCTCTGCATTTCTCTGGTTCCTAGCTGTCTTGATCAATATCTAGGCTAAAAGTAACTTTGTATTGACAACAGATGTGTGGAACATAAGGTACTTGATAAATCACATGTCATCATGAGTGTAACTCTTCTGTGGAATTTGTATCTACCTTCAGCAGGCATAACTCTTGCTGGAAGAGTTCTGATTTCAGTCTCTATTCTTGCTGTTCAAATTTGGTTTCTAGTTTCTGATATGATAACAGAAAGAATCTTGACTTGTAATAGACATTCTCAGTTGTATACAGTCATGTGTCATCATAGTATAACTTTAGCTACCAAGAACATATTCTGGTTCTTCAAATAGCCCAGGAATATCCCTTAAAATTTATAATCTTAAGTTTTTAACAGAAAGCTTTCTAAAATAGTCTTCCCCTGCCTACTTGGAGTACACTAAATATAATTTAACTTTCCTTAGTGATTCAGAATAAATTTGAACCTATGTAATTTGGATGGGCTTATGTGTAGGGCTCAGAAATAGATGAGAGGAGACCTGATTCTCAATGGTACTGGCCCTCCAGTAGACAAGACCCTTGCTTTCTTTAAACCATCTTGGAAGGCAGGTTTCTGTCCTTTGAACTAGAATTCTTAAAGAACTAATAATGGAAACATTCTGAAAATATTCTTCACTTTTATTATTGGTTGCTAGAACTCTTCAAAAAAGTATCTTTGTCCACCAAAAAACTACTAGAATTGATCAATGAATTCAGTAAGTCACAGGATACAACATCAATTTACAGAAATCCATTGCATTTCTGCACACTAATAATGAAGTAGTAGAGAAATTAAGAAAACAATCCCATTTACAATTGTATCAGAAATAGTAATAATACAAAAAATAATAAAATACCTAGAAATAAAACATTGATAAAAGAAATTTCAAAATGACATGAAGAAATGGAAAGATATTCCATCCTTATGGATTGGGAGAACAAATAGGTAAAATGTCCAGACTACCCGAAGCGATCTGCAGATTTAATACAATCTCTATGAAAATACTAGCAACATTTTTATTAATTAAAAGAAAATTTTTACTTTAATCACCAGTGCTCATCATGATAAGTGCAGTCCTTGATCCCCGTGACCTGTTGTCCCTGTCCCTCCACCCACCTAGCCCTCTAGTGACCATCAGTTTGTTCTGTATGGTTCAGGAATCTGCTGCTTAGTTTGTCTTTTTTTTTTTTTTTCTTTTTTCTTTTTGTTTTTTAAATTCCATATATGAATGAAATTACATGATATTGGTCTTTCTCTAACCTATTTCACGTAACATTATACTCTTTAGTTCCACCTATATCTTTGCAATGGCAAGATTTCATTATTTTTTATGGCTGAATAATAGATACATATCTTCCATCTTTATATATCTCCCATCTTTATCCATTCAACAGTCAGACATTTGAGCTGTTCCATATTTTGGCTATTGTAAATAATCTACAAACATAGGGGTGCGTGTATCCCTCCAAATCAGTGTTTTTGTATTCTTTGGGTAAATACCCAGTAGTGCAATTGCTGGATCATAGGGTAGTTCTACCTTTTTGAGGACCCTCCGCACTGTTCTCCACAGCGGCTGCACCAGTTTGCATTCCCACCAGCACTGCAGGAGGGTTCTTTTTCTCCGCATCCTCTACCAACATCTGTTGTTTTCTGTGTTGTTGACTTTAGCTATTCTGACAGGTGGGAGGTGCTATTTCCTTGTTCTGATTTGCATTTCCGTAATGATAAGTGACAATGAGCATCTTTTCATGTGCCTGTTGGCTATCTGTACATCTTCTTTGGAGAAGTATCTATGTCTTCTGCCCATTTTTAATTGAACTATTTGTTTTTTTGGGTGTTGAGTTTTAGAAGTTCTTTTAAACACTAACCCTTTATTGGATACATCATTTGCAGTTATCTTCTCTCATTCCATAGGTTGCCTTTTAGTTTCGCTAGGTGTTTCCTCTGCTGTGCAGAAGCTTTTTATGTTCTTATGTTATATAGACACTAGTTTATTTTTGCTTTTGTTCGCCTGCCTCACGAGGTATATCTAGAAAAATGTTACTATAGCAGATGTCAGAGAAGTTACTGCCTATGTTCTCTCTTAGGGGTTTTGTGGTTTCGGTTTTCATGTTTAGGTCTTTAATCCTTTTTGAGTTTATTTTTTGTGTATAGTGTAAGAAAGTGGTCCAGTTTCATTCTTTTGCATGTTGCAGTCCAGTTTTTCCAGCACCATTTGTTGAAGAGACTATCTTTTCCCATTGGATATTCTCTCCTGCTTAGTCGAACATTAACTATATAATCGTGTGTTTATTTCTGGGCTTTCTATTCTGTTCCAGTGGTCTGTGTGTCCCTTTTTGTGCCAGTACCCTACTGTTTTGATTATCGCAGCTTTGAAATATAGCTTGAAGTCCGGAACTGTGACGCCTTCAGCTTTGCTTTTTCAAGATTGCTTTGGCTATTCAGGGTCTTTCGTGGTTCTGTACATATTTTAGTCTGTTTGTTCTAGTCCAGTGAAAAATACTCTTGGTATTTTGATGGGGATTGTCTTAAATGTATAGACTTTTGTGTAGTATACACAGTTTAACAATATTCTTCTGATCCATGAGCATGGAATGTCTTTCCATTTCTTTGTATTGTCTTCAATTTCTTCTTGCATCAGTGTTTTATAGTTTTCAGAGTACAGGTCTTTCACCTCTTTGGTTAGGTTTATTCCTAGGTATCCCAGCATGAGCAGAGAGGTGGCAGAGAGTTTAAAATTTCTGTCTCTGCTGCTTCATCGTCAGTGTATAGAAATGCAGCAGATTTCTGTACATTAATTCTGTATTCTGTGACTTTACTAAACTCGTGTGTCAGCTCTAGCAGTTTTGTGATGGAGTCTTTAGGATTTTTTTTATGTGTGGTGTCACATCATCTGCAAATAGAAGTTTTACTTATTCCTTGCCAAATTGGATGAGTTATTCCTTTTTGTTATCTGACTGCTGTGACTCGGACTTCCAGTACTGTGTTGAATAAAAGCGAGCACAGTCTTGTCTTGTTCCTGATCTCAGGGGGGAAAGCTCTCCGTTTTCCACCAGTGAGGATGATGTTCACTGTGGGTTTTCATATATGGCCTTCATTATGTTGAAGTATGTTCCCTCTAAACCTACTTTGTGGAGGATTTTTATCATGGATATTGTACTTTGTCAAATGTGTTTTCTGCATCTGTTGAAATGAGTGTATGGTTTCTATTCTTTCTCTTGTGGATATGATACATCATGTTGATTTTGTGAATATTGAACCACCCTTGCATCCCAGGAATAAATTCCACTTGATCGTAGTAAATGGTTTTTACTACGTAGTAAATGATTTTTAATTTGTTGAATTTGGTTTGCTAGTATTTTGTTGAGGATTTTTGCATCTGTGTTCACAAAGGTATTGGCTTAGAGTTCTCTCTGCTCTAATCTTTAGTTCCTTTTTTCCTGCTGGCTTTCAGCATTGTTAGTCGTTTTTTTAGCTTCTGTAGGTGTAAAGTTGGGTTGTTTACTCAAGATTGTTCTTGCTTCTTCAGGTGGGCCTGTATAACTATATACTTCCCTCTTGGGACCACTTTTGCTGCATCTGAAAGAGTTTGAACAATTGTATTTTCATGTTTAATTGTTTCCGTGTACTTGATTTCTGCTTTTGTTTCCCGTCGGACCCATTCATTGTTTAGTAGCATATCATTTAACCTTCGTGTGTCTGCGCTCTTTCCGGGTATCTTGCTTCTGGCTGATTTCTAGTTTCACAGCATTATGGCCAGAAGAGACGCATGATAGGACTTTGGTCTTTTTGAATTTGTTGAGGCTTGTTTTGTGGCCTAATATGTGATCTATTCTGGAGAATGCTCCATGTGCACTTGGAAAGAATGTGTATTCTGTTGTTCTAGGATGGGATGTTTTGAATATTTCTGTTAAATCCACGTGGTCCAGTGTGTTGTTCAAAGCCATTGTTTCCGGGCACTTGGGTGGCTCAGTCATTAAGCAACTGACTTTGGCTCAGGTTATGATCTCCTGGTTCGTGAATTTGAGTCCCACATCAGGCGATCTCTAGCCCTCTTCAGGTGAGCCCTGTTTCTTTGTCTGTCTGTCTCTCTGTCTGTCTGTCTCTCTGTCTGTCTGTCTCTCTGTCTGTCTGTCTCTCTGTCTGTCTGTCTCTCTGTCTGTCTGTCTCTCTGTCTGTCTGTCTCTCTGTCTGTCTGTCTCTCTGTCTGTCTGTCTCTCTCTCTGTCTGTCTGTCTCTCTCTCTCTGTCTGTCTCTCTCTCTGTCTGTCTCTCTGTCTGTCTCTCTCCCCCTCCCCCCGCCTTGGGATTCTCTCCCTCTGCCCCTCTGTTTCTCTAAAAATGAAAAAAAAGCCATTGTTTCCTTGTTGATTTTTCTGTTTGGATGATCTGTTGATGTAAAGGGGGGTGTTAAAGTCCTCTATTGTATTATTATTAATTACAAACATAAAGGAACTATTATGTATTTGGATGCTTTCTTGTTGGGTACATTAATATTTACAATGATTACATCTTGTTGGATTGTTCCTTTTATGATTATATAGTGTCCCTCTTCATCTCTTATTACATTCTCTGTTTTCGTTTTTTAATGTTTATTTTTAAGAGCAAGAGACAGAGCATGAGCTGGGGAGGGGGTTAGAGAGAGGGGGAGACACAGAATCTGAAGCAGGCTCCAGGCTCTGAGCTGTCTGCACAGAGCTTGATGTGGGGCTCGAACTCCCAAACCGTGAGATCATGACCTGAGCCAAATCAGGTGCTCAACTGACTGAGCCCCCCAGGCACCCCAATTATAGTCTTTGTTTTAAACTCTCTTTTATCTGATATAAGTATTGCTATCCCAGCTTGCTTTTTCACTTCCATGTGCGTGATAAATGCTTTTCCATCCCCTCACTTCTGATTTGCATTTGTTTGGGGGTCTGAAATGCATCTCTTGTGGGCAACATATCGATTGGTCTTGCTTTTTATCCATTCTGTTCCTGTCTTTTGCTTGGAGTGTGTAGTCCATTTACATTCAAAGTAATGTATTTATGCCATTAATGTTACTTGTTTTGTGGTTGTTTCTGAAGATTTTCTCTGATTCTTTCTTGTCTTTTATGGTTTGCTAGGCTTCTTTTAGTGATAGATTTGGAGTCTTTCTCTTAATTTTTCCCTATCAGTTACTAGTTTTGATATCTGGTTATCATTAGGCTTATATGTAACATCTTCTGTGGTCTGTATTAAGTTGATGGTCATTTACATTTGGACGCATTCTTTACTCCCCACCCCCCCATTTCAAGATATATGTGTCCTATTTTACATCCTTTTATTTTATGAATTCCTTGACCATTTTTTTCCCCAGAAATGTTCATTTTTTACTGCTTTTGTGTTTCTTACATTCATACTGTCATTCTTGGTCTTTGTCCTCAAGGGATCACCCTTAATATTTCTAGCAAGATTGGATTAGTGGCCATGAGCTCCTTTAGTTTTTGTTTAGGTAACTCTTTATCTCTACTTCAATTCTGAATGTAAACTTTGCTAGATATTTTTCTTTAATATTTATTTTTGAGAGACCGAGAGAGAGAGAGACAGAGACAATACAAGCAAAGGAGGGTAAGAAAGAGAAGGAGACACAGAATCCAAAGCAGGCTCTAAGGTCTGAGTGTCAGCACAGAGCCCGATGTGGGGCTCGAACTCACAAACCATGAGATCATGACCTGAGCCGAAGTTGGACCTTTAACCTACTGAGCCTCCCAGGTGCCCCTGGATAGAGTTTTCTTTCTTGGCTGCAGGTTTTTCCCATTCTATACTATGTTCTATACTATGACTATATCATGCCATCTTTTCTGTCTTGGAAAATTTCTGCAGGAAAAAGTTTGATAGGTTTGTGGGGTGTCCTTCATATGTAACTGACTTCTTTTTTTTGTCTTGCTGCTTTTAATATTTTTTCCTTAGCATTGTATTTTGCCATTTTAATTACAATATGTCTTCTTGTGGATATGCTTATGTTGATTTTGCTGGGAGTTCTCTGTGCCTCTTGAATCTGGATATCTGTTTCCTTCCCCACATTAGTGAAGTTTTCAGCTATTTTTCTTCAGATAAATTCCCTACCCCCGTTTCTCACTTTTCTGGGACTCCTCTAATATGAATGTCATTACATTTGATGGAGTCACTGAGTTCCCTGAGGCTATTCTCTTGTCGCATAATTCTTTTTTCTCTTTTGTATAGCATGGTTACATGATTCTGAGTTCTAGGTCATTAATTCATTCCTCTGCTTCTTCAGCCTGCTGTTCATTCCGTTAAGCAAAATGTTTCTCATTTCATTTATTGAGCCCTTTATCTCTTTTTCTTCATCTGTCAAAGGTCTCAACTGATGTTCTTCATTCTTTTGTCAAGTCCATTGAGTATGCTTATGATCATTATTCTAAATTCTCCATCAGGTTTGTTAATTATATCTGTTTTGTTTAGGTCTCTGGCTGTGGCCTTGTCCTGTTCTTTTATTTGGGACAAAATCCCTGTCTTCTCATTTTGTATCTCTACCTGTTTCTGTGTATAGAAAAGTCAGCTCCATCTCCTGTTCTTGAAGGTAAGGTTCTTACGAAGAAGAGGGCCTGTGTAGTGCCTGCAGTATAGTGTCCCCTGTTCCCAGCACCTGGCACTTCTGGTACTGTCTCTAGTCCATGCTCAACACCAAAAATACCAAATAATCCAATTAAAAAGTGAGCAGAGACATGAACAGACATTTTCCCAATGAAGACATACAGATGGTCAACAGACACATGAAAAGATGTTGAATGTCACTCATCATCAGGGAGATACGAATCAAAACCACACTGAGATATTACCCCACAGCTATCTGAATGGCTAGAATCAAAAACCTCAAGAAACAGCAGGTGTTGGTGAGGATGTGAAGAGACAGGAACCTCGTGCACTGTTGGTGGGAATGAAAACTGGTATAGCCACTGGAGAACAGTATGGAGGTTCCTCAAGGTTGGAATAGAACCACCCCATAATTCAGCAGTCACACCACTGGATATTAACCCAAAGGAAACGAAAACACGAGTTTGAAAAGATACATGCACCCCTGTGTTTATAGCAGCGTTATTTACAGTAACCAGCTTAGGGAAGCAGCCCAGGTGCTCATCAGCAGATGGACAAAGTGTGGTATACACACACGATGGACTGTTAGCCGTAAGAAAGAATGAAGTTTTGCCATTTGCAACAGCATGCATGGAGCTAGAGGATGTAATGGTAAGTGAAAGCAGTCAGAGAAAGACAGGTGCCATGTGTATTCACTCATGTGGAATTTAAGAAACAAAAACAAAATAAAGACACAAACTCTTAGCTACAAAAAAACCAGACTCTTAGCTACAGAGAACACTCGGATGGTCACCAAAGGGGAAGTGGGTGGGGGGAATGGGTGAAATAGGTGAAGGGCATTAAGAGTACACTTACCATGATGAACACAGAGTAATGTATGAATAGCTGAATAAATGTATAGAATGTATGTAGAATGTATAGAATTGCTGAATCACTATACTGTACACCAGGAACTAATATAACACTGTGTTAAGTATACTGGAATTAAATAACTTTCTTTCACTGATCATTTTTTTAGAATTATCTCCATGATGGAGAAGTGTGTGATAAACCAAATTTAGCAGAATGTTAATTGTACAGTCTAAATGATATGTACATAGGTGTTCACTGTGTACTTTTTCCACTTTTCTGTATAAAAATTTTCATAATAAAATGTTAAGAAAAAATGTGAAAAATCTATTTTTATATCACTAATATAGTGGCCACAGGCTACCCATCTATACTACTCTTCTAACTAAAAGGATGCCAGTCTTTAGAATAAATCTCTAATTTCATGGTGTTCTAAATTAGAGCATTAACGCTATGTTTTATCTTTATATTTTCAAATAGCTTATTACTGTGTTTTGGTTACATTCTAAAAGGCAGCTTTCCCATTTCAGCCAAACTAATTATGATTAAGTCATTTCTAAAAGTCCACTAAATACATGACTCCTAAGAAACCTTTTCTTTGTTCCTTATTATTATGATTACTCAAAAGTCCTAATACGTAGTTTGATTCCAGTTTTGTTGAGAGTTGGAGATATCAAGACTTGAATATATTTTAGGCTTCCTTTCTTTAAAAAAATATATATCTTAGGGTTTGTTTTTTTTTTAACAATGATTTGGTTTAGGCTTACTCCAAGATAAAAACAGTATTAAACCCTATTTTATGAATGTTACTCTTCTCTTACAGCTCTATAACTTGTGTGTGTGCATGTGTATGTGTTTGTGTATACATATATAGAATTTTTTTTTTTTTTACAGTATTTGAAAGCTGTGATAACTCCAGAGTGTCTTCTGATACTAGATTATCGGAATTTAAATTTAGAGCAATGGCTATTCCGGGAACTCCCTTCACAGTTGGCTGGAGAAGGACAACTTGTCACATACCCTTTACCTTTTGAGTTCAGGGCTATAGAAGCACTCCTACAATATTGGGTAAGCCTGTATTTTTATTTAGGTTCTCGGTTTTGTTCTTGTTTATTTAAAAAAAAATTTTTTAACATGTATTTAAATGTTAGAGACAGAGTGCATGGAGGGGGAGGGCCAAAAAGAGAGGGAGACACAGAATTCAAAACAGGCTCCAGGCTTTGAGCTGTCAGCACAGAGCCCAATATGGGGCTTGAACCCACAAACTATGAGATCATGACCTGAGCCAGAGTCGGATGCTTAATGGACTGAGCCCCTGTTCTGGCTTAAAATTCTGTTGAGCAGAACAATGAAGTTGATATTGTTGCAGTGGTGCTTTCCCTTGCCACACCCTGCTTCCAAACAAAAACATCTGAGTCCTGTATAAAGAAAGTACTTAATAATTAAGCTGTATGAACCAATCAGATAGACCCAAGGTTTCAGGTATAGTTTACAAAGTTGCTTTGAGAGTCCTACTAGGACATTCCCTTAAGCGCATTTTAAGTTGGCTCTCCTTTAACTGTATTCAGGGGTGATAATTCAAAGTATTTAACATTCTGTAGGGTGCCTGGGTGGCTCAGTCGGTTAAGAGGCCGACTTCAGCTCAGGTCATGATCTCGCAGTTCATGGGTTCAAGCTCCACATCAAGCTTTGTGCTGACAGCTCAGAGCCTGGAGACTATTTCAGATTCTGTGTCTCCCTTTCTCTCTCTACCCCTCCCCTACTCATGCTCTGTCTCTCCCTCTCTCTCAAAAATAAACTATAATAAAAAATTTTTAAAAACAATATTTAACATTCTAAATATGATACAAAAGAACATATCGAAGTTTTAAATATATTCAATTTTATTCTGTAACTAAATTGTTTTAAAACCGCATACATGAGATATATAGTTCATATCATTCTAGTACTTTCCACATCACTCCTTGTTTGTACAGTGCTTTGTTTGAGACAGCTAGTGATGCCAGTCTTTGAGATGTAGTTTGATGCAGGAACTGTGTATAATTCTTCTAACGACTCCTCCATTATGCTGATAGTCACTGAGTGTCTGGGGACCCTGTCAGACCCTGTCGGACCCTGAACAAGGGTGGTCACTGGCCTCCTGACCCCACAGATTGTTCATTATCTGTCCTTCCCCCTGTTAGCTTAGTACTGGTCAGGAACTGGCCGCGTGCACCAGTTGGTTCTAGGAGCAAGCTAACCAGACTGAGGGAGGGGCGCAGGGAAAGAACGTGTGCAGTGGGTGAGGACCCAGTGAACCTAGGCCCTTCTCTCCCTCCCTCCCTCTCCTTCTCCCTCCCTCTCCCCTCCGCCCTCCCTCCCTCCCTCTCCCTCCCCTCCGCCCTCCCTCCCTCTCACACACACACACACACACACACACACACACACACACACACACATACACACAGGCTGAGGAAGCTCTCGGGAGCTCATGCTGAGACCGTATATGCTGGGATTAAAGTCATTAACTCGTTTTACTAATTACTGCTTAATTCTGTTACACTTTATGCCACCTTGTGTATCAGTATTTATCCACCGGAATCGCTCTGTCAGTGATTTCCTGCCAAATGCCTGCCATACTTCTATTTACCTGAATAACAGGGATACTTTTGACTTGACACTGATTTATTTTAAAGTCCCAAGTTATGCTTTGGTTTTCAGAAGAATTTGTTACGTAGGAATTTTGAACTGCACTCTGTTAACAGAGAACACGAGTTTCAAATATAGAAGTTGTGTTGTGACCGTAGAACACAGGTTTCCTTTTAGTCTGTCAGTCTTGCGTTCCTTTCATACTGTTTATCGGGGAAGACCTTATGGGAGCTGATTCCCTGTGACAAGTGCAAGCCCCGTGACAACATCACACGTGGTTGTTGAGTCCTCTGATGTCCGTATTCGGGCACTGGCCGTGTTCCCGGCTAGGACAGATTTCTCTGTTTAATCAGAAGATTCACTGACTCTGAGTATTCTAAAAAGATCGTTTTAATTCTTATGAAAGATCATGTCGTTATCTAGATCAGCACTCTTCAGGGGAAACTTGGCGTTTTGCAGCCACTGATCCTTGAGACGTTGGAAGCTTTGGTGGATCCCAAACATTCCTCTGTGGACAGAAGCAAACTGCACATCTTGCTACAAAATGGCAAGAGGTAAATACAGGTGATTTACCTATTTGGGGGGTAGACACAACAGTAAATGTGTTGCATACATTCAAATACAAAATAAGTGTGATTCTTACCTGTTTTAAAAATACCACCGAGGAAATCAATTTGACAATAAAATATTTAAAAAAAAAAAAAATACCACCGAGTCTTGGTAATGGTAATGAGTTACTCTCCACGCCTTCAAAACAGGAAAGTAGCCTTGGTGAGAAGTCGAGCTGAGCAGGTGCACAGACCAGTGTTTGTTGAAAAGTTGTTTTGTAGGAAATGCTGCCTCAGGTCTTTAATGTATTTTTGGTTTTGGAATTGATTCTTAACATGCATGGTAAATATCCAATTTTATTTTTTACAAGTCAGTGTTTACCATCAGTGTATATGTGATCTACCTGAAAGAATACTTTAAAAAGATACTTACAGTGAAATGTGGAAGGTTGTTACTGATCACTTCTATACACCTACTCTTCTAGTCTGTCAGAGTTAGAAACGGATATCAAGATTTTCAAAGAGTCTATTTTGGAGATCTTGGATGAAGAAGAGTTGCTGGAGGAGCTCTGTGTCAGCAAGTGGAGCGACCCGCAAGTCTTGTGAGTGTGTAGTCGTGCTTTGTGCTACTTATTTTGCCGGCATGTGCCTTCTGTCTTCTGCGGGGTGGTTTTTCCCAGAGAACGTAACATTTTCTCTAGAACAGAAAATAGAGGCACCTCTTACCCCGGTTGTTTCACTGTTTCCCCATATGTATTGCATCTTACTCAGCGTGACCAGGATGCTCTGAGTGCACACTGTGCTGGTCTGAGATAAGTATAAACACACCATCACCTTAACTTCAAGGGACTGGCCACCGAAGTGCCCACACATCTCCCCAAACAACTTAACCCAGGGAGCACCGCGGGGGAGAGTGCAGCGAAGGACACGAAGACGCGGATGTGTATTCTGTGTCTTCTGTCGGCTGCTCATTTTACAGACGATTAGAAATCGTTTGCTTTCCCTCTGTGCACTCAAGTTAAATGTCAAATGCACACTCAAATGCTAAGCCTGGTCGGCACCTTCCTACGCACCCTCAACTAAACCCTTTGTGTGGAACACTGCACTGCTAGGGGGTCTGTTCCTGGAGTGTGTGGGGACCGCGCTTTGACCCTAACCCCAGTGCCCCACCTGACCCTAACCCCGCGCTGCGCCTGAGGCTCACTGCTGTCCTACGTGTGAGCCAGCCCCGCGCACGGGCTCTCCCTTCAGCCCTCCAGGGAAATCACGGGATTGGTGTCGCTTCTGTCCTGGCGACTCCCCTAGACAGAGGTCTAACCCTAGCCAAGATTCTGTCCCCATGGGGACCCGAGACCTAGGTCTGAGAACAACACGGACACGGGGCCGAGAAATGGTACGGTCTTCCTCAGCATGGAACGTGGAACATCACCATGACATTTTCAGTGCCCGGCGATGGCTGGATGATGAGTGTCCTGAGGCCCTACCGTAGCCTGGCCCACAGAGGAGGCTAACCCTTAACCCCAAATGCTAACCCTGGTCAGCACCTTCCTACGCGCCTGCCAACCAGCCCTCTGGGTGGAGTTTATAGTTGTTGTTTTCTTAAAGTTTATTGTCCAGTTGGTTTCCATAAAACACCAGTGCTCATCCCCACAATTACCTCCTCCATGCCCACCCCTCCTTCCCCTCTTCCCCACCCCTTCAGCCCTCAGTTTATTTTCAGTATTCAAGAGTCATGATTTGCCTCCCTCCCTCTCCCTATTCCCCCCTTCCCCTCCCCCATGGTCCTCTGTTAAGATTCTCCTGTTACGCTAATGAGTGAAAACATGGTATCTGTCCTTCTCTGCCTGACTTATTTTGCTTAGCATGACACCCTCGATCCATCCACGTTGCTATGAATGGCCATATTTCATTCTTTCTCATTGCCTTGTAGTACTGCATTATATATATAAACCTTATTGGCTTTTTTATTAGATAGTATTTATTTTTTAATATATATAGTTAATTGTCAAGTTGGTTTCCATATAACTCCCTGTGCTCTTCCCCGCAAGTGCCCTCCTCCATGTCCCTTACATCCCTTCCCCCCATCCCTTCAGCCCTCAGTTTGTTTTCAGTATTCAAGAGTCTCTCATGATTTGCCTCCCTCCCTCTCCCTAACTAGTTTTCCCCCCTTCTTTCCCGATATTCCTGTTAAGTTTCTCCTGTTAGACCTATGAGTGAAAATATATGGTATCTGTCCTTCTACACCTGACTTATTTCGCTTAGCATGACACCCTCGAGGTCCATCCATGTTGCAACAAATGGCCAGATTTCATTCTTCCTCATTGCCATGTAGTACTCCATTGTATGGATAAACCACATCTTCTTGATCCATTCATTAGGTGATGGACATTTAGGTTCTTTCCATCATTTGGTTATTGATGAAAGTCCTGCTTTGAACATTGGTGTACATGGGCCCCTATGCATCAGCACTTCTGTATCCCTTGGGTAAATCCCCAGCAGAGCTATTGCTGGGTCACAGGGGAGTTCCACTGATAGTTTTTTGAGGAGCATCCACACTGTTTTCCAGAGCGGCTGCACCAGTTTACATTCTTCCCAGCAGCTTAGGAGGGTGCCCGTCTCTCCACACCCTCGCCAGCATCTATAGTCTCTTGATTTGTTCATTGTAGCCACACTGACCGGCATGAGGTGGTACCTCAGTGTGGTTTTGATTTGTATTTCGCTTATGATGAGTGACGCTGAGCATCGTTTCATGTGCCTGTTGGCCATCTGGATGTCCTCTTTGGAGAAGTGTCTATTCAGGTCTTCTGTCCATTTCTTCCCTGGATTATTCATTTTTCGGGTATGGAGTTTAGTGAGCTCCTTATAGATTTTGGATACTAGCCCTTTATCTGATGTGCCAGTTGCCACTATCTTTTCCCATTCTGTTGCCTGTTAGTTTTCTTGATTGTTTCCTTTGCATTGCAGAAGCTTGTTATCTTGATGAGGTCCCAGTAGTTCATTTTTGTTCTTGATTCCCTTGCCTCTGGGGATGTGTTGAGGAAGAAATACCTGCTGTTGAGGTCAAGGAGGCTGTTTCCTGCTTTCTCCTCTAGGGTTTCGATGGTTTCCTGTCTCACATTCAGGTCCTTTATCCATTTTGAGTTTGTTTTTGTGAATGGTGTAAGAAAGTGGTCTAATTTCATTTTTCTACATGTTGCTGTCCAGCTCTCCCAGCACCATCTGTTAGAGGCTGTCTTTTTTCCATGCGATACTTTTTCCTGTTTTGTCAAAGTTTAATTGGCCATATACTTGTGGGTCCAGTTCTGGGTTTTCTATTCCATTGGTCCATTTATCTGTTTTTGTGCCAATACCATACTGTCTTGATGATGACAGCTTTGTAGTAGAGGCTAAAGTCTGGGATTATGATGCCTCCCATTTTGGTTTTCTTCAATATTACTTTGGCTATTCAGGGTTTTTTGTGGTTCCATACGAATTTTAAGATAGTTTGTTCTAGCTTTGAGAAGAATGCTGGTGCAACTTGGATGGGGATCGCATTGAATGTGTCAATTGCTTTGGGTAATAATGACATTTTAACAATGTTTATTCCAATCCATGAGCACGAAATGTTTTTTCATTTCTTTGTGTCTTCAATTTCCTTCATAAGTTTTCTATAGTTTTTCTTGTACAGATCTTTTACATCTTTGGGTAGGTTTATTCCTAAGTATTTTGTTTTTTCATGCAATTCTCAATGGGCTCCGTTTCTTGATTTCTTTCTGTTGCTTCATTACTGGTGTATAGAAATGCAAGCGATTTCTGTACATTGATTTTTATACCCTGAGACATTGCTGAATTCATGAATCAGTTCTAGAAGGCTTCTGGTGGAGTCCCAGGTTTTCCATGGAGAGTATCGTGTCATCTGTGAAAAGTGAAAGTTTGACTTCGTCTTTGCCAATTCTGATGCCTTTTATTTCCTTTTGTTGTCTGATTGCTGAGGCTAGGACTTCTGGCACTATGCTAAACAACACTGGTGAGAGTGGACATCCCTGTCGTCTTCCTGATCTCAGGGGGAAAGCTCTCAGTTTTTCCCCATTGAGGATGGTCTTATCTGTGGGCTTTTCATAAATGGCTTTTTGATGTTTAAGTTCCTTCTATCCCGACTTTCTTGAGGGTTTTTATTAAGAAAGGGTGCTGTACTTTGTCAAATGCTTTTTCTGCATCGATCAACAGGATTCTATGGTTTTCATCCTTTATTTTGTTAACGTGGTGTATCACATTGATGGATTTGTGAATATTGAACCAGCCCTGTAACCCAGGAATGAATCCCACTTGATCCTGGTGGATAATTCTTTTTATATGCTGTTGAATTCGATTTGCTAGTATCTTGTTGAGTATTTTTGCATCCCTGTTCATTAAGGATATTGGCCTGTAGTTCTCTTTTTGTTGTTGCTGGGTCTCTGTCTGGCTGAGGAATCAAAGTGATATGTGCTTCGTAGAATGAGTCTGGAAGTCTTCCTTCCGTTTCTATTTTTTTGGACTAACTTGAGGATTGATGTTAACTCTGATTTAAATGTCTGGTAGAATTCCTCTGGGAATCCATCTGGCCCTGGGCTTTTATTCAGTGGGAGATTTTTGATAACTGATTTGATTTCTTCACTGGGTATGGGTCTGTTCAGATTTTCTATCTCTTCCCATTTGAATTTTGGTAGTGTATGTCCGTTTAGGAATTTGTCCATTTATTCTAGATTGGTTTGTTGGCATTTAATTTTCCATAGTAATCTTTGGTGATTGCTTATACTTCTGAGGGATCTGTTATAATCCATTTTCCTTCATGATTTTGTCTATTTGAGTGTTCTCTCTTTTCTTTCTGAGGAGCCTTGCTAGAGGTTTATCAATTTTGTTAATTTTTTCAAAAAACCAACTCTTGGTTTCAGTTGTTTTTGTGGATTCTATATTTAATTCTGCCCTGATCCTTATTATTTGTCTTCTTTTGCTGGATTTGGGGTGCTCTTGCTGCTCCCTTTCTAGTTTCCTTAGGTGCTTTGTTCGGTTTTGAGTTTGTGCTTTTTCTAGTTTGTTGAAATATGCCTGGGTTGCAATAAACTTTCCTCCTAGGACTGCCTTTGCTGCATCCCAAAGAGTTTGGATTGTATTTTCATTTTTATTTGTTTCCATGTATTCTTTTAAATTTCTTCTCTAATTGCTTGGTTTGCCCAGTCATTCTTCAGTAGGGTAGTTTTTAACCTCCACATTTTGGGATGTTTTCCAGACTTCTTCCTGTGGTTGATTTCAAGTTTCATAGCATTGTGATCTGAAAGTGTGCATGGTGTGATCTCAGTTCTTTTGTATATATGGAGAGCTGTTTTATGCCCCAGTATGTGATCAATCTTGGAGAATGTGCCATGTGCACTCGAGAAGAAAGTGAATTCCCTAGCTTCAGGATGCAGAGTTCTAAATATATCTATTAATTCAATCTGTTCCAGTGTGCCATTCAGGTCCATTGTTTCTTTAGTGATTTTTTTTTTTTTTTTGGTCTGGTTGACTTATCCATTGTTGCAAGTGGACTATTAAAGTCCCCTGCAATTAGCACATTCTTATGAATCAGGTTGTTTCTGTAATTAGTTGTTTTATGTATTTGGGTGCTCCCAAATTCGGCACATAGATGTTTATAATTGTTAGCTCTTCCTGGTGGAGAGACCCTGTAATTATTATATAATGTCTGTCTTCATCTTACTGTTTTTACTTTAAAGTCCAGTTTGTCCGATAGAAGTATGGCCACTCCAGCTTTCTTTTGGCTTCCAGTCGCATGGTAGATCTTTCACCATCCCCTTACTTTGAATCTGAAGGTGTCTTCAGGTCTAAAGTGAGTCTCATGTAGACAGCAAATAGATGGAATTTGGTTTTTCATCCATTCTGCTACCCTGTGTTGTTTGACTGGAGCATTCAGTCCATTTACATTCAGTGTTATTGAAAAATGTGAGTTTAGATTCATTGTATTCTCTGTAGGGTTCATGTTTGTATTGATGTCTCTGGTGTCTTAGATTCCTTGCTACCTTTCTCTCATACAGTCCCTCTTAGGATTTCTTGTAGGGCTGGTTTGGTGGTGAATTCTCTCAACTTTGTTTATTTGGGAAAACTTTTATCTCTCCTTCTCTTTTCAATGACAAGCTCCGCCTTGATCCAGATCCTGGTCCTGCACTTCAGTGATCCCGCCTGAGATGAGATGTCCTCCCGCTGCCTGCGGGCGGGTTCCTAGCCTGAGATGGAATAGGGGGCGTAAGGGGAGCAGTTTCTCCTGGCTCTGCCTGGGATCAGGGTGCTGAGCCCAAGGAAAGCGCCCCAGCTAGAGAGAAAAGATCTCTCGCCCTCCACCCTGTGGTTACAGATGGGATGATAGGATCCTTCTCCATCCCTGGCCGAAGTTTTTCCTCTTCTCTAGAGACAGCGCTATGAGCGTTTTCAGCCTCTCTCTCTCCCTCATCTCTGTGTGGTTCTGCCTGGAGGGGGCTCCCTCCCCTCTGAGCCTCCAGCTCCTGGCCCATCTTTATCTTCCCCAGTTTGCACTCACGCCCCTATGAGGCTGTCTTAATGGATTCTGTCTCTTTTCCTCCCAAACTCTTGTGGATCAGAGTATTGTGGCTTCAGTCCTTCTTAGATTGATAGATGTAGGAGGGCAAAATGTATAGAGCTCTCTACTTCTCCCCCATCCTGCCTCATCACTAAATGTGTACTTTGTAAGTACTCAGGATATTTGTTTTGGGGTTTTTTTGTAGATGAGTTTTAGAAATTAATGGAGACATCTTTATTATGTCTACAGATTTTTTTAAAGCATTTTGAGACATTAGTTTCCTATATTTTAAAAAGGAAAAACTAAGATTAAAAGGGCTATTATAACAGATATAACAGTAGGAACTTGAACGCACTTGTAACTCTTGTTTGCTTTACTTATTAGGCCAACCTGTGTCTAATATACTTTATAAGTATCTTTCACAGAGCACTTTATTCCTACTTATTCTCTCTGTTGGGGTGGGGAGAGGTGTAATAAAGGGCCACAAGATAATTGTTGACACCATTCAAGAACATTTTTCTTCATATGTGAAAATGACACTTCCTTCTAAGGTAAGTATACATAATGCTCTCTATGTTCATTTGCAGCTTTTAGTTTTACCTGATTTGCACTAATTTGCACTCTTTCAGCAGCATTTACACATCTGGATTTTCCCATAGCTGGGAGTGCATACTTGCAGGGAATCCCATGACTCGGGGCCTTGGAACACAGTGAATGCGGCTAGCCTGCGCAGGGACGGGACCTGTGCCCCCACTTACTCCTGATCGTCCTTGGGGGCACTTGATAGAGCCACTCACACACCAGCCTCAGTCACAGTGCTAGAAAAGACAACAGCCAGTTTTGTCATCGGTAGCTGAATATTATATACGGATTCAGGAAGTTTTTGGTATGAACGAATGATGCATGTATTAGGGGTGCGTTAATTATGTTAATGCTTTTAATTGAAGTGAAAAGAGCAGTGCTGGAATCGACCACGCAGAAGAGATGGAATTGCTGTTGGAAAACTACTACCGATTAGCTGAGGATCTTTCCAATGCAGCTCGGGAACTCAGGGTGCTGATCGATGATTCACAGAGTATCATATTCATCAATCTGGACAGGTGAGAAAGCATTCTGTAAAACAGTAAATACTTAAAAGTAATTCTAAAGTGATAAAGCTTCTAAGGAGCTATCATTTGGGGAGGAGTTACATCATTATCATCTATAAATGCTACAGGGCAGTATGTCCTTTTTTTAAGGTATGGATTTAATCTGTGTGGCCTTTAATAGATTAGTTCATGAATTCACTGTGTATGGTCAGTGGGCCCTTCTCATCTAAGTGTGTGTTTTCTCCAGCCACCGAAATGTGATGATGAGGCTGAACCTGCAGTTGACCATGGGAACCTTCTCCCTTTCACTCTTTGGACTAATGGGAGTTGCTTTTGGAATGAATTTAGAATCTTCCCTTGAAGAGGTGAGACTGCATTTCCATTTTAGGGACTATTTTTTATATTTTGAAGATCACCTTTTAAAATGGATTTTAAGGGGCCCCCCGCTGGCTCAGTTAGTTGAAGGTGTGACTCTCGATCTCAGGGGGTTGGTTCAAGTCCCACTTTGGGTGTAGAGCTTGCTTGAAAACCTTAAAAAAAAATGGATTTCAAAAACAGTCTTAAAATGTACACATCGTGAATTAAAATGTGTACTCTAATTCATTCAAAATTCAAGCAGTGTTTTTAGCCCTGTTAGAACGGAAATATAACTGTAGCCTAGGTTACCTCCAGTTTCTTAAAACCTGGAACCACCCCCCGGAAAGGTTTGACAAAACCGCCCCGCCCCTGAGCGTGGCGTGCAGGATCCCACTGTGCTGCTGGTGGGGCAGGAGCACAGGGAGGCGGTGCTCTGCTGCGAGGCGTGGCCTGCACAGGGTCACCCGGAGAGGTGGTGATCCGGAAGGATCGCGCTGGGCGGAGCCAGGGTGCAGGGTCCCACGCAGGTTCCAGATAATGCAGGGTCACGTGACGCAATAGTGAGCCCGTTGGATCTTACCAGGACGTTCTGGTAAGGCCGATCGCATCGTGAGGCAGTGCTTGTGCAGCATGGCACCGGGAGGAGGCGGTGCTGCAGAACCGCATTGTGAGGGGGGCGCCGGATCGGCCCGTGGCGGTGGTGCCTGTGCGGATCGCCCCATGAGGCCGTGCGCAGGATCCATTGTGAGGCATTGTGGGGGGGGATGCTCTTGCAGGATCCTGCCAGGAGGTGGCAGTAATTCCGAATCCCACAGCGACACGGTGCTAATGAAGGCCTTTTTTCCTAAACCTGATGTGCTGGGCATGGCAGTAAGCTTATTTCAGTCTAGTCACTGCTCTGAAAATCAAAGTGTTCCCCTACTGTATAGATGAGAAAACTGAGGCTCAGGAGAATGAGGTATTTGCTCAGGGGCTCAGTGCTATAGGATGACAGGACCTGAGCCCGAGGCTGGTACTGTGCACTTTGCTGCACTTCCACATTCGTGTAACACTGACCTGCCAGCATTCCTATCATCGTAGCCTTGGGTTTCCAGAAAGTCTCTCACTGTAAGATTTCCAGAAAATAATCTGAATATGCACTCCGCAGTCTCTGGTTCTGTGTCCTGCTTACGTAATCTGTAAGGTCTGTTCCCTTTCCTTTCGCTCATCAGGACACTTTCTGCTTCTAGAAAGTGGTCTGTGAAAGAAGCAAATCTGACGGTCACCCTCGTGTGAAACTGCAGTGGGGTCTGATTGCCCTTAAAGATGCAAGCCCCTGGCCTGCAGGGCCCCTCCTGGTGGTGCCCGCCCGCCGTCCGCCTCTGCCTGGCTGGCTCCTACCGACCTCTCAGGTCAAGGACCGTCGTCACTGAGGCACAGTGTTAGTCATTTTAATGCTCCTTACAGTAAGACATGAAGAAAAGTAAACGCAGTACATTCCTCCATTCGTCCTCTCGGCGCAGGGCCGCTGCCTGTCCTATCGCAGCACTGCGTCCGGCCCTGGGGTCACGGGAGGTAGGGGCGCGTAGGAGCGGACACGTAGTACGTTAAGGAGACGTGCTGTCAAGAAGAGCCAGGCAGAAGGTGAAGAGACGGGCCGGTCAGGGAAGGCCTTCCGGGGAGCTGGCAGTACTGAGGGGGACGGTCTGTGCAGAAGGTGCTCTGGGCACAGTGCTGGCCGTGAGCCCGGGGAGGGAGCCGCGGGTGGACTGGCTGGGGCAGGAATAGGCTGCCCTTCAAGGGGCAGGAAGGCCGGAAGGCACCGGAGCGGGTGAATCAGGAGGAGAGAGGTAGGGGACCGGAGCGGGTGAGTCAGGAGGAGAGAGGTAGGGGACCGGAGCGGGTGAGTCAGGAGGAGAGAGGTAGAGGACCGGGTTGGTTCCGTGCAGCCGAGTGAGGGCTGGGGTGATTTCCGGCGTGCCGGCCATCGGTTCGAGGCCAGGACTCAGCAGTAGCCCTGCGATGGCTCCCGCACGTGCAGGCCTCAGGGTGGAGGGCCCTGCCGAGGTGCGGTGGCTCCGGGCACTCGGCTCCCACAGACCAAGCTTTGCATCACTGCCTCCTCACCAGGTACGCATCCCATCTCTGGGGGTCCTGAAGCACAGCCCAAACGTGTTTTCTAAATGCACAGATGTCAAGGTCTCTGCTCCTGTATAGACAGCTTTGGTGTTGACATGGTCACTGTAGGATAGGGAAAACTTTTTTTTTTCCTTAAGTGAATTTTAGACTCTTCCAAGAATAGTCACAATTCCCATAAATCCTTCACACAACCTCTTCAAACACCAACATTACCTCACATTCACTGTTATTCTCTCTGTGCAACCTTTATTCCTGGAACCACTGGAGAGGAAGCAACAAATGTGATGCCCTTTACCTCTGAGTATTTCAGTGTGTACTTCTCAGTACCTACTTCCTAAAAACATGGGCCTTGTCCTATGTAACCACAGTGCGCATGTCCGAATCGGGAAACGGACATTGAAACAGGGTTATTCTAGGGTCTCTGACCCTATTCGGATTTTGGCGTTTGTTTCAGTTTTGGTGGCATTTGTTTGGAAACACCTTATATTGGATAGTTACCCTGTCTCCTGAGACTCTTTTTTTTTTTTTTAGTAGTTTATTGTCAAATTGGTTTCCATACAACACCCAGTGCTCTTCCCTACAAGTGCCCTCCTCCATCACCACCACCTCTTTTCCCCCCCTCCCCCTCCAACCCTCAGTTCATTTTCAGTATTCAATAGTCTCTCAAGTTTTGCGTCCCTCTCGCTCCCCAACTCTTTCCCTCTTCCCCTCCCCCTGGTCTTCCATTAGGTTTCTCCTGTTCTCCTGCTAGACCTATGAGTGCAAACATATGGTATCTGTCCTTCTCCACCTGACTTATTTCGCTTAGCATGACACCCTCGAGGTCCATCCACTTTCCTACAAATGGCCAGATTTCATTCTTTCTCATTGCCATGTAATATTCCATTGTCTCTATATACCACATCTTCTTGATCCACTCATCAGGTGATGGGCATTTAGGCTCTTTCCATGATTTGGCTATTGTTGACAGTGCCGCTATGAACATTGGGGTACACGTGCCCCTATGCATCAGCACTCCTGTACCCCTTGGGTAAATCCCCAGCAGTGCTATTGCTGGGCCATAGGGGAGTTCTGTGGATAGTTTTTTGAGGTCCTGAGACTCTTTTAATCTAGACCAGTTTTTTAATCTTTGTCTTTCACAACCATGACACTCACAAAGGATACAGATTAGTTATTTGACCCTTGACACCCTTTCTTCATTTTTAGATACTGGTTATGCATTATGTCAGTATGTTCTTATACTGAATTCCATCAGGAGGAGGCACATGATAACGGTTTGTCCCATTATTGGGACCATTCGGTTAGGGTGGCGTCAGCCGACTTTGTCTCCTGTAAAGTCACTGTTTCTGGAATGAAATATCTCCGAGAGATACTCTGAGACTATGTAAAAATCCTGTTGTTCAAATTTTCACCTTCTGGTTTTTGCATTCATCAGTTGACCCAAAACTAATTTCATGCCTGAATCAAATATTACTATGATGGTTACCAAATAACCAAATTTTTTTAAAGTTTTTATTGTAATTCCAGTTAGCATACAGTGTAATATTAGTTTCAAGTGTATAGTGACTCAGCACTTCCGTACATCACCCTGTGCTTAATAAGTGCATCCTGAATCCCCATCCTGTTTCCCCCATGCCCCACCCCCTCCTCTGATGACCATCAGATTGTTCTCTACAGAGCGAGTTTCTCACTTTATCTCTTTCCCCCCCTTTACTTGTTTCTTAAATTCCACATGAGTGAAATCATATATTTGTCTTTCTCTAACTTTTTAACATTTATTTGTTTAGAGAGTGCAAGCAGGCACGGGCAGAGAGAGGGAGATGGAATCCCAAGCAGAATCCACACTGTCAGTGCAGAGCCTGATGCAGGGCTCAGTCTCAGCAACTGTGAGATGATGAGCTGAGCAAAAATCAAGAGAGCCACCAAAGTGCACCATGACTCGTGTGTGTGTGTGTGTGTGTGTGTGTGTGTGTGTGTGTGTGTGTGTAAAAACACATCTTTTGTGTTCATGCATTGATGGACACTTGGGGTTCTTCATTGTTTGTTGTAAATAATGCTAACATAAACATAGGGGTGCATATATTCCTTTGAATTAGTGTGTTTGTATCCTTTGGGTAAACACCCAGCAGTACAGTTGATGGATCGTAGGGTAGCTCTGTTTTTACCTGAGGACCTCCGCACTGTTCTCCACAGCGGCTGCGCCAGTTTGCCTTCCCACCAGCAGTGCAGGAGGGTCCTTTTTCTCCAATCCTCCCCGGCACCAGTTGTTTCTTGTGCTGTTGGTTTTAGCCATTCTGACAGGTGTGAGGTGATACCTCATTGTGGTTTTGATTTGCATTTCCCCCCGAATGATAGGTGATGATTGTCTTTTCATGTGTCTGTTCTGTTGACTATCTGTATGTCTTCTTAGGATAAGTGTGTGTTCATGTCTTCTCATTTTTTAATTGGATTGTTTGTGTTTGGGGTGTTAAGTTAGATCAGTTCTTTCTATATTTTGGATACTAGCCCTTTATCCAATATGTCCTTTGCAAATATCTTCTGCCATTCCATAGGCTACCTTTTAGATTTGTTGATTGTTTCCTCTGCTGTGCAGATTTTTATGTTGATGTAGTCCCCGTTGTTTATTTTTGCTTTTGTTTCCATTGCCTTAAGAGACCTATTTTGAAAGAAGTTGCTGTTACTAGTGTCAAAGAAATTCCTGCCTGTGTTCTCTAGGATTTTTATAGTTTCAGGTCTCACATTTAGGTGCTTAACGCATGTTGACATTATTTCCATTCATAGTGTAAGAAAGTGGTCCAGTTTCATTTTTTTCTTTGGCATTAACTTGTCAGGTTGAGCCAGCACTATTTGTTGAAAAGACTGTCTTCCATAGGAGCTGTATTTCTGCCTTTTCTGTCAAAGATTAATTGACCATATAATTGTGGGTTTATTTCTGGGTTTTTTATTTTCCATTGATGTATGTCTGCTTTTGTGCCAGTACCATACTCTTTTGATTATTACAGCTTTGAAATATAACTGAAGTCCAGAATGGTGATGCTGCCACCTTTTTCTTTTTCAAGATTGCTTTGGCTATTTAGGGTCTTTTGTGGTTCTGTACAGATTTTAAGACTTTTTCACAGAAGTAGAACAAATGCAGTCAGTATTTTGATAGGAACTGCAGTAAATGTGTAGATGGCTTTGGGTAGTATAGACGGTTTGATAGTATTTATCCTTCTAATCTGTGACCATGGAATGTCTTTGCATTTGTTTGTGTCATCTTGAATTTCATCAGTGTTTTATAGTTTTCAGAGTACAGGTCCTTCCCCTCTTTGGGTTTAGTCTAGGAATTTTATCATTTTTTTATACAATTGTAAATAGGATCTTAATTTCTCTCTGCTGCTTCATCAGTGTATAGAAATGCAGTAGATTCCTGTACATTGGTTTTGTACACTGCACCTTTACTGAATTCATGAATCAGCTCTAGCAGTTTTTTTGGTGGGGTCTCTCAGGTTTTCTAGATGTAACATATCATCTGCAAATAGTGGAAGTATTATTTCTTACCAACTTGGATGCCTTTATTTCTCTTCGCTGTCTGATTGCTGAGGCAAGGACTTCTAGTACTATGCTGAATAAAAGTGGTGGGGGTGGACATCCTTCTCTTGTTCCTGATCTTAGATGAAAAGCACTTAGCTTTTCACCATTGAGGATCATATTAGCTATTGGGTTTTCCTGTATAGGCTTTATTCTGTTGAGGTACTTTGTGGAGGGTTATCACAAATGGATGTTGTACTTTGTCAAATGCTTTTGCTGCACCTGTTGAAATAATCAACATGGTTTTTATCCTTTCTTTTGTGGATGTGATCCACACTTGCATCACAGGAATACGTCCTACTTGCTGGCAATAGGTCTTCAAATTCCTATTTCTTCCTGATTGTTTTGGGAGGTTATATGTTTCTAGAAATTTATCTATTTTGTCGGCATATAACTTTTCATAGTACTGTTTTATAATCCTTTGTATTTCTATGACATCACTTTTTGAGAGAGCACAAGCAGGGAAGGGTCAAAGAGAGAGACACAGAATCTGATGCAGGCTCCAGGCTCTGAGCCCAATACTGGGCTTGAACTCACAAACCGTGAGATCATGACCTGAGCCGAAGTTGGACACTTAACCCACTGAGCCACCCGGGCACCCCCATTTTTTATTTTTTAGAGTCCCCTCTCCTTTTCGAAGAGTCTGGCTTAAAGGTTTATCAATTCTGTTGATCTTTTCAAACAACCAGCTGCTGGTTTCATTGATGTATTGTTTATTTTAGTTTCTATTTATTTCTGCTCTATTCTTCCTTTCTCTGGCATTTGGTGGTTGTTTCTAATTCCTTTAGATGTATGGTTAAGTTGTTTGAGATATTTCTTCTTGAAGTAGGCCTGTATTGCTATATAACGTCCCTCTTCACACCACGGTTGCTGTATCCCAAAGATTTGGGACCGTTGGTTTTTCATTTTCATTTGTGTCCCTGTGGTTTTTTTAAATTTTCTTTGATTGCTTGGTTGATTCATTGTTTAGTATCATGTTACTTAACTCCTATGTATTTGTAGTCTTTACAGATTTTTCTTGTGGTTGATTTCTAGTTTCCTAGCACTGTGGTCAGAAAAGATGTGGTATGACTTCAGTCTTTGAGTTTTTTTGAGACTTGTTTTGTGGCCTGTTATGTGATCTGTTCTGGCTCTGGGATGGACTGTTCTGAATATAGCTGTTAAATCCTTTTGGTCCAATGTGTCATTCAAAGCCACCCTTTACCTAGTGACACTGTTTGGATGATCTGTCCATTGGTGTTAGAAGTCTCCTACTGTTACTGTATTGCCGTATCGATTACTTCGTTGGCTATTAACTGTGTCATGTATTTGGATGCATCTGTGTTGGGTACATTAATATTTACAATTGTTATATCTTGTTGGACTGTTTGCTCTATGATTATTGTAGCATCCTTTTATTCAAGTATTTGTTTTAAAACTTATTTTTTTCGGGGCACCTGGGTGGCTCAGTCGGTTAAGCGTCTGGCTTCAGCTCAGGTCATGATCTCACAGTCCATGGGTTTGAGCCCCACGTCGGGCTCTGTGCTGGCATCTAGCTCAGAGCCTGGAGCCTGTTTCACATTCTGTGTCTCCCTCTCTGTCTCTGACCCTCCTTTGCTCGTGCTGTCTCTGTCTCAAAAATACGTTAAAAAATTTTAATGTTTTTATTTATTTTTTCATCTAAGCATTGCTACCCCAGCTTTCTTTTCCCATCCATATGCATGATAAATGTTTTTCCATCCCTTTGCCTTCACTCTGTTGGTGTCTTGAGGTCTGAAATAAGTGTCTTGTAGGCAGTATACTGATGGGTCTTGGTTTTCTGTCCATTCTGTCACGCTATGTCTTTTGATTAGAGCATTTAGTCCATTTACATGTAAAGTAGTTATGGATTAGGCATGTACCTTTTGCCATTTTGTTACTTGGTTTATGGTCGTTTTTGTAGTTCTGTGTTCTGTTCTTCCCTTCCTCTTCTCTCAGTTGGCTTTCTGTAGTGATACACTTGGAATCCTTTCTCTTTCCTTCTTGCATATCCACTACTGGTCTCTGATTGGTGGTTGCCATGAGGTTTGAAACAACCTCTTGCACATACAGCACGGTTGAACCATCCTCTCCTCTCCCACACCTTAGGTATATGGCGTCATACTTTACATCCTTCTATCTTGAGTCCCTTGATTGGTTTTTACAAACATATTTACTTCTGCTTCTGTTTCCTTCTCTTCATACGCAGTCTTTGTAAGGCTGGGTTTGTGATGGTAAATTCCTTACACTTACTTGTCTGAGAAAGTCTCTCTCTCCTGTTCTGAATGACAGCCTTGCTCGATAGAGCCAGTTTGGCAGCCCTTTTTTCCTTTCATCACTTTGAATAGATCCTGCCACTCCCTTCTTCCCTGCAGTTTCTCCTTAAATTTAGCTGATAGCCTTATGGGTTTCCTTTGTATTTAACTTTCTTCTTTTCTCTTGCTGCTTTTAATATCCTCTTTCTCACCACTTCTTGCCATTTAATGACCCTGTGTCCTGGTGTGGACCTCGGTTGATTCTGCTGCTTCTATGCTCTCTCTCTCCCCTGGGCTGTTTCTTGTGTTGGCTCTTTAAAGGTGGTCAAGAAGAAAGAAGAATCCCAAGCAGGCTCCACACTGTCAGCACAGAGCCTAGCATGGGATTCAAACACACCAAACCATAAGATCATGACCTGAGTCAAAATCAAGAGTCAGATGCTCAACCAACTGAGCCACCCAGGCTTCCATACCTGCTGACTTTTTAAATTCCAGGTTTTAAGTCCTGCTGATTTTAAGAATTTAGCCCCTGTGGTTTGCAAAGCCAGTGTTCTGTGGATTTCTGCCCGTGCAGGCTCGCCGTGTGAGGGTCTGTTTCTCTCCCCTCTGCTGTGCCAGCTGGTTCCTCCCTCCGTGCACAGCCCCCACCCTGTCTCCACCGTCCTTACCCTCTTGGATGTGGCCTCTTCTCCACATTTACTTGCAGAGTCTGTTCTGCCCGTCTTCGGGTCAGTTTCTGGGTTACTAACACCGTCGGTGTTGTCAGCTGTGTCCTGGGAGGGGGAACCTGGGGTCCTCCTCCTGCACCGCCTTCCAAGCGCAGCTTCTCAGCGTCGTGGAACTCCGAGCTTGGCCGGAGCGTGGCCTGCCTCTCGAGCTGATCACATTGGGCATTCCCAGATGCTGATCCACTGGTGGATTGCAGACCCAGTATCGGTGGATAGCATACAGTAATAATCTGTATGCTCAGTCTCGTTTAAACATAACTTTTACCTAAGAAACTAGGGCCCTTTCTTTGGATAACTAGAAACGTGTTTGCTGGAAGTTAACTCTTTAGCACTTGTCTTCCTGATATCGTCTGAGTTCATGTTCCATCCAGGGGGTGGGTTTCTCCTTCATGTGGGTATGACTTTCTGTTGGTGACAGTTGATCATTTGTGTAACAGAACTACCTGGGGACAGGCGAGGTTCTCGGTCTCCGGCGGGAACCAGGCCGTGGTTGATAACCAACTAACGACAGAGCTGTAGCTGGGACCCCTTCCCTGGGGGACAGGAAGCATCAAGTCTGGTTCTGTACACTGAGGCACTGCACTGCAAAAGTATGACAACTTTGAAAATGACATTGAAGGAAAATGTTTACCATGACCTGGAGCTTCCCACACTCCCTTGGTTCATGATGCCTTTAGTGTCTTCTCATAGCATCACTAGCCCAAAAGGTTTTTTTTGATTATGTTTTTGTGAGGTTTACTTACAAGTTTTTATGAAGTAGTTAGGGCAGACAACTTCTGAGTAGTTGTTCTCATAGTACATTGCATGTGTCGCTGTGTTTCTCTTAAAAACGATATTGGAAGTGTTGTGATAGCCAGGACCCCGCAGCTCAGTTTGGGAACTTAGCGTACGCATCCTGTGTGTGTAACTGTTCAGATTTGTAGGCATGTAAACAAAGACTGGAAGGAAACACACAGTAGAGGTTATGTTTGGCTTATAGATTTTAAAGTATTTAAACCCTTTTAAATCATGTTGTTTCCCTTCTCATTTATTCCTGATTCTTGGGCCTCTGGGTGTGGTCACGGCTTGTTCTTAGGTCCTTCCTACAGGAGAGAGCCGGACAGACAACAGGCTTCTTTTAAACTCTGGGGCAAGAATAGTGAGGGAAATTCTGCTGCTAAGGAACCTAGCCCTCGTGACTGAAATTACCTGTGTGTTCTCTTTTAGGACCACAGGGTGTTCTGGCTGATTACAGGAATCATGTTTATGGGAAGTGGCCTCATCTGGAGGCGTCTGCTCTCCTTCCTCGGACGACAGCTCGAAGCCCCTTTGCCTCCTGTGGTAGGTGGGCGGGAGGGCTGGCTCGCAGGCTCTGTGACCCTGAGCACGTTACTTCATCTCTCTGAGCCTCCCTCAGTTTCCCCCTCTGCCGTCTAACGTGCTCGTGGGAAAACTAAGTAATATAAGTAAAGTACCTGTCAGCGCAGTGCCTGGCACAGGCAGCAAGTTAGAAGTCCGGGTTGTGTGCGCAGCAGCGTTAGCAGTTCTGCAGGCCTTGGCCTTGTCCCAACCCCGCCGGAGAGGGAGACGGCGTAGTGTTCTGACGAACATAGGCGGGTGCCCTTCCTTCCCTCTCTGCTCCTTGCTCCCACCAGGAGCGAGTACTGAGGCGCGGCTCCAAGGCTTGTAGCCCTCCCTCATGCGGCAGTTACTTCTCATTTTACTAGTGGCTTTTCTTTTAAGACGCCAACTAAAATGACTAATTTTCCTGCTTTATTTAGATGGCCTCTCTACCCAAAAAAACCCTTCAGGCAGATAGAAGCATGGAAATGAAACACAGCTTCCGGCCTGACGGATTAAGCAGGAGTGTCCTGACAAACCGTTAAAGACATCAACTTGCTACAGACTGGATGATTTTATGGTAGTTACAAGAAACTTGATAGATTTTTCTTTACAGAATCAGAGAGTTGAGAAAGAATCACTGATGCTTAAATTATAATGTCTGATACAAATATTAGGGCACTCACAATACTAGGACTTAATTGCATTTTCAGCATTGAGTAAAGCAGCAAAATACTTGCTTTGTAAAAGGCCAAATTCTATCTTCCACAAACTGAAAAAGCTGTTTCTAGAGACCTGATGTGAGACATGGAGAGACTGACTTATACGCATCAAGGGAAGATACATCTGAACACTTGCTTTATTCTTGGTAAACAGATCGTGATAACCACTAAATAAAGATATTGGGGGACTTACTCTAAGAGTTGCACACCTGCCTCACCCACGGTGACGAGCGCGGAGCGGCAGCAAGTTCGCAAGAGCACGGTTCCCTGGGCGGACTGGAAAGGTGGGAAAATATCTGTACCCTTAAGACAGACGCGGAAAGTTTGTGCTTTAAAATCCGTCTTGTCTTGTATTTGCCTCCTTTTTATATAAGGTGACTAAAAAGGGAAGGATGGAGTAGCAGCTTCCATGGATTCCAGGTTCAAGAAAGTGAAATCCCGACGAACTGGAACTAGTTTTCTCTGCCTGGCTGTAATTACAGCCTTGGGAAAGAGTGTGGAAGAAAACCGTTCCCCGACTCTAGACAGAGGGGGCAGCTCAGCCACCCCCGAGAAAGAACGTGCACGAAGCCGAGTCAGTCTGTGTGCCCGCACCTCAGAAGCTGACGGACAGGCTTCCTACAACCAGAAGGTAGATAAACTTCAGAAGTGTGAGACCTTTTTGTCTTCAGTCACGTTGGGATTCAAAACCGGCTAATATTTGTAAGTCTCACAGTTGCTATCCTACTTACCATCTTAACTACCATTGTTAGATTTTCTGGAGGTTAAATACCGTTATGCAGTAGAACACTAGGGCTTTTCTTCCCTTCAGAAGTAACGTGGAAGATTCCAGAGTGTCCAGAGATGTTGGGGTTACCTGACACTATCACAGGATGTCCCATGAGGAAGTTCAGGAGTCCATCTACCAAGTGGTTTGGGGATAGGAATAAAAATACTGTTCCAGGAGCTGATTTGAAAGAAAAACAGATGAAGCTGTAAGTTTTTCCCATTCCCAGGTTTGGTTACAAAAGCCTTTAGAGGCAGAGGATAGAGTGGCGGGCGCTGGGCTGGGCTCGGGCCCTGAGTGGGGTGTGGGTGGCTGTCTAATGGCCTAAATCTGGGAAGTGAGTTTCAAGAGCACGTCTCTCCAATAGTGCTTGGAACTCACGGGACGCGCTTTGGCCTACCTCGGAGTGCCTGCTGCCCATCCCGGGCTAGCGCTATAAAGGGGGCTATAAATGTTAGAAACCCAGAGGACTTTATTCTGCCTGAGAGCAGGCACAGAATAGAACTTTGGCCTTTTTCCTTTTTGGTGTGACTTAGTTTGCAGACTTGGGTAAAATAATTTTTTTTGATGAGTCCTCTTTTTTCAATAAAAGGGAAAGGGAAATGCAAGTACCTCCTAAGTCTGCAGCGAAGTCACTGATCGTTTCAGGTTCTCGAAGGTGCTTAGATCAAAGGGAATTTCAAAATGTCAGTTCTGCTTCGCTGACACTAAATAAGACAGTCGATACTGAAAATACACGAAGTTAAGTGGTTTTAAATGTTGAAATAGACTGAGCACAAACTATTTGTAAACAAAATGAATACCAAGCACATGGTTACGCAGGCAAGCAGTCTTCTCGCCTGTTTAGCAAGTTCAAGGAACGATGTTCTTCAGAGACTGTCCATTTCTGGAAGGCCTCTAAGAAAATGCAGCAGAAAATAGCATCTTAAGATGACATCTGAACACTTGCTTTATTCTGGGTAAACAGATCGTGATAACCACTAAATAAAGATATTGGGGGACTTACTCTAAGAGTTGTACACAGCTTTATTTTTTGGAATTGCAATCTTAAACGCTTTAAGTTCAGGATTTACTTGCATTACTTCAGTGGTACCTGTGGAGGCGGCGCGTGGACGGCGCGCGGGCTGGGGTGCTCAGACCGGAGTGCAGCCCCGGCCTCCAGCCCGCGTTAGAGCTGTGGGTCAGAGGCATGAAACCATTCTGCTCTTGAAGCAAGTTGTTATACATACAGGTGATAGAAAAATAAAACATGTACATACTTGCAACTTGATATCTTAAAATAGAATGGAGATAATCTCTCATTAACACAAATCTGAATGTAATAATTAAAACCCTACGAGGTGTTATCATTTCTGTTGTTTTGCATTTCAGAGTCCTGTGCTGAGAACTACAGGTAATACTCAGTGGGGTGAGAACATAGCCATGTAACACAATAACTCTATGCCAGGTTGACTTTCAACAGCAGGAATACAAATTGGCACTTCTGAATATGGGGTTAGTAGGACTAAATATACTATATAAAATCCTATAGGAAAACTTGCCTCCAACCATATAAATTTTAACCTTCTCCACCAGGTGCTCGCTATCTGGTATGTTTAGACATTAAGAATGTAAATCATTAGGGCCTGTGTTGAACCACGATTTTTATCAGTGAACGGTGGACACTTTGCACAGCGTGGACAGCAGAAAGGTGCGCGCACACACACGTCTGGAAAGGCCCAGTACTACACGGTGTCTGTGCTACACCTGGACTTCTCCCCTTGTATTACAGTCAACTAAGTTCTGGCCCCTAAAGGTAAATTTCCCTTTAACTAAAAATAATAATTCACATAAGGAGAGCTACCCATAATTGTTATCCAAAGAAACCAAATGGTGTTTGTGCTTTTTGCTGGTCCCTGGGGAACCATGCAGCCGGCATACCTCTTTAGGGAAGGTGACAGTTGGAGTCGTCCAGAGGTGACTGTGTCCTGTTGTTTCCCCGTAGGTACTCATCTGGGCTCACAATTAACTCTCGTAGCTTTCCCTGGGTTTCTAATTCGACTTTTACTCTGCCGCTGGATGCCTGCTTCTTTGGACCAGTCTCTACTCCGCCTCCCAGCAGCTGAGAAGGGTTCTTGTCACTACTCACTAGTGCTCTTCCCTGTTACAGACTCAGTAAGTAGTGAAGCTCGAAGCCTGTGGTAGACGCACTGCAGGGCCAGCGGATGAAAGCTCGAGACCCAGCCCAGGGACCAGACAGCCCACGACTGACTGGCGTCCCTCCTGTCCGTCCCGGCAGCGGCCGCTGGCTCAGGCCGGCCCTGCTCTGTCTGCACTGCGTGTACCCACTTCATGCCCCAGCGGCTCCGCTCGGGAGGCCCTAGAACGAGGGGAGGGGCCCTCCTCCACTGTCAGCACGGCCGCTTCTAACAAGCACTTGAGGGCATTACAAGGTGAGGTTTTAGTCTCATATTTATCCTTCACTGTAGGAGACACTGAAAGTGCAGTGATCCTTACAAGAAGGGCCCAGATCACTTACAACAGGTGTCCCTGGAGTTGTGGTTACCCTTCACCCCCTTACTTCTCACTGAGCTAAGTTCTTTCCCATATACTATGCTAGTTCACTGATTAGAGGGGGGGTCACCATTTTTAAGAGGACATTTTTAGGAAGAGAAGTGCCAGAGGTTTTCCTAAGAGATAGCCACAGCGAGGTGTTTCCAGGCATCAGAAAGACCTCGCTAGTCACGTGAAGGGGAGGGACGTCGGACAGGTCGAGCACAGGCACTAATGGGGGTCAAGGACATGCAAGGGAAGCAGGGACTGAACCTCTGGAAGGGGACGCGGAGCACCTGTCGTCACCTCCTGCCATGCAGTCCCTGCGCCCAGGGCTCCCTTGTCCACCAGAATGCCACCCCTGGAGACAGTGGCACAAGAGGGCGCAGAGCAGGAAGCCGAAGGGAAGCCCTTAGTCTCCGCCGAGGCTGTAGACGTGAAGGGCCCCAGAGAGCCGGGCTCCCAGGGAGCTCCTTCCAGCGGCGACGACAACTTGGTTCTGAGGAGGACACAAAACGGGCATTTGTAGCGCCTCAGAGCTTCTGCCGGAAGCCAGGCACCAAGTCGTGCTCTGGTGCTCAGACGCTGCTTAAATCCCACGTTCTCAGCTGTGCAGGTTCAGGGCACCAGGGCTGAGGAAGGCCAGTCCCTTCTCTGGGGGCAGCCTGGCCGCTTGAAACCGTGCAGGAACCAGCCTTCACAAGTGTCCTCAGAGCTGCAACCAGCGTGTAAGCGTTTTCACGGGGGCAGGTCTACGTGCTGGGAGCCTGGACTGATCCTGACAAGCGGGTCGGGGTCTAACTGGCCAGAGCAGGTGCACTCGGGAAACAGCCCGGCCTCCCGTGCGTAGTTCACCTTCACTGCACAGGGACTCCGGAAACAGTGCTGACAGCCAACACTTACTGACCCTTCTCCCCGGGCCCTCACCACCCCGCCCTGCGCCTGTCTTTTCTAGGCCCCAGGGTCAAAAGGAAAGATATTTTCCTTCTCTTATCTATGGAAGTATTTACTCCATTTGCCTGCAGTGGAGCTGTGAACTTAGTCTCCCTTTCGGGCCTCCCTTCCTGCCTCCCGTCCCTCTAGGCCACCTTCCTCTCTGCCCGCCTGCCATCAGAGGGGACACGTGTTATGTCTCTACCTCAATCGACAGTGGGTACCGGCAGGGACGGGGCTTGTGTGTGCCCTGTCCTGACTCTGGCTTCACGCTCACAGGCTTCGGACTCCTGAGTCCGTAAACGGTCCCTGTGACCAGCCATCTTTAAGCTTAGCCCATGTCCATCTCTACATGTGCACACGGGTGTGTCCCGGAGGCCGGAAGAAACCACGCCAGCGCAGTAACCGAGGCTATCTGCCGTGGCAGGGTTTGCAAACTCTGGAAGGGCCCAGATAACGCCTGCTTGAGGCTTCGGGGGCCATCCAGCTCTGAGACCGTTAATCAACCACCACTGCTGCCGTAGAGACAGAGGAGCAGCCAGGAAGCCTGGGTCCGGGCAGGTCCTGGCCTTCCAACCATTTAAACTGTAAGGCTCATTTTTAGTTCATGGTCTGTGTGAAACTAGTCCCTCGGCTGTAATTTGCCCGCCCAGCCCTGAGGGTTGAGTGGGAAAGTGATGGCCAGTGTCTGGATGTTCTTTGTGTTCCTTTTTCAAATAAAACCTAAAAGATAAAAGACCATCCCCACCCCACCTCCAGCCTTAGGATATAAATGTCAGGAAGATAGTCTATACCCACCTTGTCTTTCGACCTCACGGTGATCACAGAGCTCCCAAACCTTGAACTTGCCTGTAAAACAGTGGTCACTTGAAAACCTACCATAACATGTTATAGTTTAAGGGAAAGGGCAGCTCTGTGGCTTCGCTTCCTTCGTTCCTTCTGGACATACTTACTTCAGGAGAAATCAGGACGTACTGAGCCTGAAAGGAAGAGGGGAGACGGTTACTGCTGATGTGGGTTTTAACCCCGCCTCCTGCAGCGCCACCCCCACATTCTAGAGGGGCCCTCAGTGTGTGCGTGCTCTTTGACCCCAGGAAGTCCACTCACAGGAGTGTAGCTCAGGCAGACAGACGGACAGAAGTGTTCACCTACAGCTAGCCACATCCGTAGTATAGCAGGGAAACAAAACGGACTACGGGACTACAGCTCAGATAACGTGTACGTGACCTGTGTGCGCCCGCGCATGAACGAGGCAGCCGGGCACCGCACTCAGACTAGAAGGCCTGGGAAGGGGGCGGTATCAGCAGGGAAGAGCAGGTCACAGGCCGGTGTACGTGGTCACGGCTGTCTGTAACCTCTGTCCCCACACCCTGCCGTGGTGCAGAGCGTCCGCCAGGGTCCACCCCTGCTGCAGGGCCCTGGCCTGCCCCCTCCTAGCACCTTCCTCGCAGACCTTCGAGGCCTTCGCCTGGCACAGGACCTGCTTCCTAGCTTTGCGGGGCTTAAAGAAGTGGCGGAGAGGGAGACCGATCCATCAAGGGTTAGCGCCGTGCTAGGAACAGAGTAAATGCACAGGAAAGGGCAGCCATTAAACCCACAGAAAAGCATACGAGAAGGTTACACCTCAGGAGGTTAACAGGCATAGAGGATTTGTACCACTTGTAGTTCCTAAAATTTTTACAATGAACTTTACTTTTGCAATTAAATAAGGTTGTTTAAATTTCAAAATGGTGTTTTAGGGCCAGGGAACTTAAAAAAAAAAAAAAAAAAAAAAAAAAAAAAGCCCACCTGAAAAAAGGGATAAAGTAGTGAAACAGGAAACAAAAGAGTGGGCATTTTGATGGGATCCCAGGGGGCTGCTGGGAGCCCTAACCAAGCAGGGCAGGCCGGGACCAGAGCCAGCGGGACCCCACGGCCACCTGGACTTGGACCCACGCCACACAGGCAAGTGATTGTGTCCCGGCGGCCGGACAGCACAGGCAGACGCCGGAAGCGTCCGCAGTAGACACAGAGTCACCAGGCACCCGCAGGCGACCTCCTTTCCCAGCGGGGCCCAGGAGTCCGTACGGGGACATGTTACCTTTTCCTCAGGACACGGAGAGGCCCAGGATCTGCATTTGCCCGTCACGTCACCGAAGGCCGTCTGTTTGCCATTGTACACGTACACCCGGCCGTCTTCCCCTCCCAGCAGCCCGGAGGTGACATCCGTTATCCGCAGCGGGGCCGCCACCAGGATTTCATCTGCAGACGACGGGAATCAAAACTGGGTCCTCGCCCAGCCTCCCACAAGGCCCAGGGGTGCCCCCCTTAAATTGTCTACCCTGTTTCTTCCCAGCACAGTGAAGGCACTGGTTCCCAGTTTATCATTCATCAACAAAAACTGATGTTCGTGTAGAACATTCTCTTGGCTCTGGTGTTACCAGACTTGAAAATCTATTTAAAGGCCCTGGGCCACTGAGCTGTCCATGATGAGGGCAGACCCTAGATGATCCACTGAGGGGACCGGTCTGATGACTGGGGACCCAGTTCCGGGCCAGAGGCCCTGTTCCTTTCCTACCTAAGCCGTCGCCATCCAGGTCACTCAAGTGCAGAACGCCACCAAAGCGGGAGAAGCGGCGGTCTCCGCTGAAGGTGCTGAGCAGAGGCGGCTGCGTGTCCCGTGTCAGTTCATACATCCGAGTGGTTCCACCCTGGTGCAAGGTCATGGTCAGGAACGCCATTTTAGACTTCTCGTCTGAAACAAACCAGGGCACAGTAGTGTCTCTGCCATCGCAGGAATGGAGAGAAGGTGTCAAGTACTGAGTGGAGGCCTCTCCTCACTTCAGTCTCCTGAACCTCAAGTGACACGATTGCTCAGAAGCAATCTGTGGGATGGGGTTCCTGGAGGCTTACTGTGACCCAGGCAACATGTCCATGAACAAGTGCAGCCTCATGTCAGTTTCTACTCAGTATTGTGTGGAGTCGACTACAGTAAAACCTTGGATTGTGAGTGACTAGTTTTGCAAGTGTTCCGTATGATGAGCAAACATTTCTAATAAATTTTAACCTGATAAATGAGCGATGTCTTGCAATAGGAGTCACTGAAAGTCACATGATCACAACAGAGCCAATGGTTCTTGAAATTTGCTTTGACGCATACAAGTGCTTTGGATTAGAGGCATTTCCAGAATTCATCATGCTCACAAACCAAGGTTTTACCATGTTTTCTTGGACAACCTTCCCTCATGCCCTTGTTCACAGCCAACTGTCAACTAGAACCAGTTGAAAGCTCAAAGCAGAGCCAGGAATAGCGGTGGGAAATAACAGGGGAAAAAAGGGAAGCAGCCAGCACTTCAAAAGGCTCAGCAATCTGAGATCTTGAACAATACCGAGCTGGTTCTGCTTCGAGAGGGATGCACGCCTGAGTCCACGTCTGCCGCTTGTTCTGGGCCTCAACACACATCCGTCCTGCAGGCGCCAGCTCTCTCTCAGAGAAGTGACCACAACGTCACCTTGTGGGCAGAGATCAGAAGAGCCTGAATGTGGCTGCCCATCTAGACTCCATTCTGCAACCCAGATTTTAGAAGACACCTGTTTTGATAGGACTGATTCGGGAGTCTACTTCTCAAATGGCTCCAAGTGCAGAGGGGGAGGGGGGGAAGCAGCGATTATCACTTCCAAAACTTACTCTTCATCATAGTCTATTAGAACACCTAACCATTTTATCACAATGTTGCTTTCAATTCTCAGAAATTAAAAAGGAAGGGCTCAAAACTTGTGGGAAGCTGCAAAGATTCAGCTGCTCAGCCATTTACTAACCAGTAATGTCACTCCCCTGGGGAGTTACAAAAATAGGCAGGGGAGCGCCACTCCCTGTCAGGAGAAGCCAGAAAAACAAAGATCAATCGCCTACAGGCAGGGTGGTATCAGCCCTTCACGTGCTGTGCTAAAAACTTTTGTTTCCTTCTTTACTCCAGCTTTGACCCTGTTTCCTAGCAACCAACCCTGTCAGTTTCTCACCCTAAACACTATATAGGTGTGGGTTTTTCTTCTTTTGAGAGTGTGAGGGAGTATGAGAGAGTGTGAGTGTGTGAATAAAGGAGGCTTGATCAGAAAACGTTTGTCTTGCTTCCACTCTCTGCTCCCTGCCCCCCAATTCTCTCTCCCTCTCTCTGGAACCCGCAAGGATTTACCGCCCCACTGGCCGGGGTGGGACATGACAAGTGGCACCCGAACGTGTGGCTGAGTGAGGGGACATGACAAAAAATCAATTAGCAAGCCGTGAAGACATGGAAGAAACGATGTGTGTAATGCGTACTGTGTATAATGTGTAAAGAAGCCAATCCGAAAAGGCTGCGTACTAAGATTCCAACCAAATGCCATTCCAAAGAAGGCAAACCTCTGGAGAGGTAGAAAGATCACTGGTTGGGGGCTATGAGGGAGGGATGACGAAGAGGTGAGCATAGAAGTATTTACGACAGTGAAACTATAATGCTGGATACGGGTCCTACGTTTGTCCAAGCCCGTGGGGCATCCAGCACGAAAAGTGAGTTGTGCTGTAAACCACAGCCTGGGTTATAACGGTGGGTCCGTGCAGCTCCATCAGGTATAACGGACGCCCGGCCGGGGGCGGAAGACGTGAGGGCCGGCAGCTCGTGGGTGGGGGCAGGAGGGGACGTGGGAATCTCCGTGCTTTCCACGCGGTGGTGTAAACCTAAAACTGCTCTGAAAACGTCTCTAGAGGATTCAGATACTTTACATTTTAGGCCATTCCGAATCCCTCATTTCTGACAGATGGTAACTAGAATTTCTAAGGATCTTTTCATAATGTGTATATTATATACACCTGAAACATTTTTCAATAAAATAAAATTTTACCTCATTTTCTGGTTGATGCAAATTAAACAGTGGCTTACAAAACACAGTTTAGGCAAGAGGAAAAAAGAAACCAAGGTTATGTTTTAGTATTTCTGTATCTGTTATTTGAGTAACAAAAGTAACCCAACAGACCCTTGGTTTTGTTTGTTCGTTTGTTTTAAAGGCATAGATCAGGGTCAGGGGTGAGAGTGTTTTTTTAAACACACGCATTTTAATTACTTCTCAAGAGTAAGTTCACTTACTATGACAGCAGTTGGACCCCCTCGTGAGCCACAGGAAAGGGGACCCCGCCTTGCAGTGTAGCTGACACGTGCAGCTCATAAACTATGAATCCTGTTACTTTCCATTGCTGACTTTCAGGATTACCATGAAACAGTCAAAACTAGGAGTGTCAAACTTGCGAATGCCAAGATTTTTTAGACCGCATTCATTATAAGAGGTGTGGAAAACACCCCCCAAAAAGTATAGAGAAGTTGTATAACATATTTCTTTCTGGAGATTGATACCTATACACATTTTAAACAAAATGTAGATTGTTATGGATTATGAAATTTTCTACCCATTTAAGCCATTTCTAACTTACTCTTGCTATTAACCCTGCAGTTCTGAGTACTTTCCTAGAGCAAATTCTTAGAGACGGTCCATACAGCGTCCAAGGGAATGAGTATCTGTAAGGCTCTTGCCATGTGGCCAAACCTTTCTAGAAGGGCTGTATCGGTTCACATCTCAGCGGCACTGTGTGGCTGCCCACCTCCTCTCGGCCCCGCCGTCCAGGAGTATTATCATTTTCAATACTGAAAACCCCTCATCGTTCATCAACACAAAATATCTAAGTTGTTCAGTGTGGCCCAGGGAGAAAGGGACGGGCCTGACAGGGCCAAGCTCCAGACCACCGGCATCTGGGGAGTACGTCCAGTTGTTCCAAGTTCGGGGACTCTGGACCACAGAGCCGTGACTCCCAAACTCCTGCGAAGCCCTCCCGTGAACCCGCGGGAGCTGCGGCACATGTCCCAACCCCTTGACGGTAACACAGTGACGCCCTCCGCCGTCCACATGGACCTGTTGGAGGCAGTTCCTGGCTTTAACACAAGGTCCCTACAGTCGTATGTGACATCTCTGCCAAACTGGGATTTTCGGGGCTATAATAAAGCACAGGTACCATGAGAGAATCTGTAGGGATTAAAAATGAGGGTGATCGTGTCTAATCTGATTCCAGGTTTGAGAAGCAGTACGGTACCCAAAAGGGGCCAAGTTCTGAGGACATAGATACAGTGTGTGCCACACAGGCAGCCACACGGGGCCCCGAGCTTGGCTTAATGCCCTCCAGTCCCCAGCCTGAAATTCTGAATGATTTCTAACAAAGGGCTCTACATTTTCATCTTGTTCCAGGACCCACAAATCATGTGGGTGAAATACAAGGGGCCCCTAGGTGGCTCTGTCAGTTAAGCGCCTGACTCTTGATTTTAGGTCAGGTCATAATCTCATGGTTCAAAGGTTTGAGCCCTGGGCTGAGCTCTGTACTGACTGTGTGGAGCCTGCTTGGGATTCTCCTCTCCCTTCTCTCCACTCGCTCTCTGCCCCTTCTCCCCGCACTCACATGTACTGTCTCTCAAAATAAGTAATAAAACCTTTAAAAAATAGGAAAATCTGAACAAGATTCAACTGGTGGATTACATCACTGTCAGTACGCTGGTTGTGACCTTGTTGCCGTCTGCAAGTTCACCTTGGTGAAAACTGGATAAAACGTAATGTGGATCTCCCTGTGTTATTTCTTGTCACCGCATGCAGATGTAAAATGGTCTCAAAAAGGTTAATTTGTACATAAGACTTACATAATATAGACATATAAATTAACCTTTTTATAGTTAATGTAGTATTTTGTAATAGGCAATTACTAAGACAGTAAGAATATTAAAACAAAGTTTAGAAAGTTGTAATCACAGCATTCCAGTAGAAAGAGAAGTGAGGCAAATAAAATCACTCATGTGTGTTGCAGGAGTTTGGAAATCACTACCGAGACTGTAAAAAAGGGGTGGGGAACAGGGAAGAACAAGTCTTCCAAAGCCAAGTCAGCAAGTTCCTGGTGTTACAGTGCTGTGTCCTCGATCGTGCAATGAAAGATCTAATCATTCTTTTGCCCAACCCACTCTGCTTATTACTCTAATATTGTATGAAACAAGTCTCCCTGAAAAATAGTTTGACAGTCATAAGATCCTCTAGTCTAGAAACTCCACCTCCAGAAACCTATTTTAAAACTGCTCAGAAAGGCTAAGTTTTCTGTACACAGATATTCAATAAGACCCTATTCATAATAGTGAAAAATTGGAAACATTCTCAATTTCCAACAATAAGGATGATGTTAGTAACTGTTGGCACGTGCACATGGAAAAAAAGTGACAGGTATCGAAAACCACATTTTAGCAGAATCATAGTAACGTGAGAACATGCACAAGATATAGAATTAAAAAATCAGGTGTGAAAATGTATGTGTAATACACACACACACACACACACACAGTATGAACTTAAGCTTTTAAGTGTCTGGGGGTGATGTCTATATACAGCTTTGTATTTTCACAGATTTCTACAATAAACATGATTCAATTTGATCATCTTGAAGCCTATTTAAAACTCTTCCCCTATAAAGTAAATAAAATAATGGTTTATGAACAAATGTCCTAAGAGCGGACCTAGTCCTAGTGAACGGATGTATAGAATTTTCTGAACTCCCCTCTCATCCAAGCTCAGTGGGACAACAGCTTTAAAAGCACATTAGGTCACTCTTGCAGGGGATTTTCATCAAATCTTTGAGGTGGACATTATAATTTGTATTTGCAGATGATGCTAATGTTCGGGGAGATTAAGTAACTTCCCCGTTACGCAGCTTGCTGTGAATGAGAAAAGGAAATCCTCAAAATCAGGTCTGTCTGCCTCGACTTCACAACTCTCCCCGACGGGACACGGTGCAGGAGCCACGTGTGAAACAAGCGGCCACGTTCCGTGGCGCGTGACCTACCGCGCGTCGGGGCTCCAACCAGCAGCACCTGCTTCCAGGTCCCGTTCACCATCACGTGACCACTGGACAAGGAAGTGCCCAGCTTCCCCATCGCCTGTGAAACGCAAGCAGTCAGCATCCTACTGAGTCAGAAAGGCCCCCGCGGCGCCCCCTGTCCTGGGGCCCAGCGGCCGGCGCACCTTGTCTCCGGAAATGGTAAACTGGCTGCGGCGATCCGGCGGGAAGTAGCCGTACACCCGTCCGAGGCCCTGCTGCTCATCCTGCGAGCGGAACGAGTGGCCCAGGCTGGAAGGAAGCAGACGGGGTTTAGCTGCCGGGGCCCAGGTCCAGGTCCGAGCAGAGAGAAGCCCCCTCCCCCCGTCCCGGCCCCGCTCTCCGGGATCCTCACCATGAGGGCAGCGGGGGCTCTCAGAGTGAACCCCGTGTTAAGCTCTCCAGATTCAGCCTCCCAGCGGACAGCAGGTACCGGGAGGTCTACGGTCTCGGCTGAATGGTGTTTCCCCAAAATTCGCATGTTGGAGTCCTAACCCCAGCACCTCCGATTATGTATATTTGGAGAGAGGGTCTTTAAAGAGGTAGTTATGTTACAATGAGGTCATTAGGATGCACCCCCAGTCAAATCCGACTGGTGTCCTTATAAGAACAGAGACACCAGGGATGTGCACAGAAAAGATGTCAAAGGAGGAAGGAGAGGTGCTCTCTGCAAACCAAGGAGAGCCCTCAACCGTGCCAATACCTTGACCTTGGATTTCCAGTCTCCTGATCGGTGAGAAAATTACTCCCTGCACCTTAAGCTGCCCCGCCCGATATCTCTCTATCACCCCCCTCCCCCGCACGGCCCCCACAGCAGCCGCCGGTGCTCAGGGGCCGGGCCCCAGAGCCAGCGCTCACCCGCTGCTGTTCTTCCAGGCGGGGCTCCCGACCAGCAGCAGGGCCCTGCCGTCCACGCGGAGCCCGTGCAGGGAGAAGCCGAGCCAGGAGAAGTCCTCCTCGCCCCTCACCCTCCAGTCGGCAGCCTCCACGTCCAGCTTCCCTACAGGAGACCACAGTACCTTTCACCTCACGTGGGAGGGGTGCGCCGAGTTGTTGCCGGAGCTCGTATGGACCCCCGAGCTGTCCGCAGGGCCCCCCCACCATCAGAAATGGGTCCCCCACTCCACACGAGAAGGAAATTTCCAGAGCTCACTTCTGCAGGACACAGGATGCAACAGGCCCCAGAAACCTTCGGGCTGCCTGCGTTTACACAGACCCTGCCAACAACCCGCTGGCCCCCTGGGTCTGGGCCTAGAAGCGGGGTCCCTTTTTGTCCATCCTGTGACTCTGTCCATCCCACCAGCCCACAGAAGATTGCGGCGAACTGATGGTGGCACAAGGGAGAAAGGACAGGAGCCCACATCTGTGAGGACGGACTAGAGCAGGGAGGCCTCCGCCCGTTCCCTGTCCCCAAACAGCCGTTACCTTCGCAGCTCCTGTCGGGGCTGGAGTGAAACGCAGCCACCATGCCCTTCTGCCTCCCTCCTCCTGGGGCGAAGGGGGAGCCCGTCACCAGATCGGGCGCGCCGTCTCCATTCACATCCGCAGCCAAGAGCGTCCAGCCCAGGTTACAGTAGGTGTCCTGTAGGGGAGACCCGGGAAGCGCGTCGCCCAGAGGCCACCGGCAGGTGCTGCCAGCCCAGCTCGCTGCCCCCTGGGAAGGCAGCAGGCATACCTGGCAGGAGATGGTGACGTTGGGTCGAGAAGACATTCCTCCTTGTTGGGAACCAAAGTAGACGTACACAGCACCCTAGGCAGAGGCAAGGCGGGAAGTTGGGTGACCAGCCCAGAACCCCGGAGAAGAGGGGAGACGGGAGTGGTGGTAAAACAAATCACATGGGTCCCTACTGTCAGGGGCCCAGTGAGGGACACAAACCTGCCCCGGTCATTCGCTGCTGGGCTGAGATGGTTTCGAGGTCACTTCCATCTGACTGTTGGAGCCCCCAGGGTGGACACAGTCCCCCGTCTCCCCCCCAATTCGAGGCCAGCTCGGTTTCCGGCTCCCCGCCCAGTCTAGTCCTCTGGACGTGACCCACGTGTGGGTGACGCACACGTGTCTTCAGACACACACGCTGTACCACTTCCTGTCCTCCCTCTAACTTGCCAGTCTCTATCCTCATTCGTTCTAGAAGCATCTATGCTCCACCACAGGCCAAGCACGGAGGAACCACATAAATAACACTCTGTCCGCCGCTGGTAAGTGGCATGGAAGGTACTACAATAGGGACACGGGTCGTGTGAGGGTGGGAGGTGTCGCCCGCACCGGGGTGTGGAGGACAGGGGCTCTCTCAGGCCACCTCTAAAAGAAAAAGGGGAGAAAGGACTTTACAGGGGGAGGGAGCTGCCTGAACCAAGCCCTCGAGTGCAGGGGCCTGTGGGCCCAGGAGTAGAGAGGGAGGAGGTGGGGGTGGGGGGCAGAGGCTGGCACCTGCCGGTTAGGGGTACACATGGACGAGAGCCCTGCTCCAGGCCCCCGGATCTGGGCGGTTCTGAGCAGGAGCAGGAAGATCCGGGGGCCACCACTCTGCTGTGATGCTGGCAGCTCCGGATCGGCTGGAATCTCCATTACCCCCACCCCCGCCACTGCCACTCAGCATCTGGGGGGGGCGGGTCAGAGGAGCGATTTCTGGTGGAACTGACGCCAGACTGAGGCCAGCGAGGCAGGAACTGGGCACCACCTGGTAACCCGTGGTTATGTCAAGGACCCCAACCAGGGGACCCGAGATGGTCTCCCCACAAACGCTGTGGCCGGCACGCTTGGCTGTCTGCTCCCTGCAGAGGCTCTCTCCAGCCCGGCCCCCAGCCCCAGCCTCCTGGCTCCCCCCACCCCCAGCAGCAGCCTTACTTTGTAGGTGAGCTTCTCGGAGCCCACAGATGGGGCTCCCACGGCCAGGTCAGGCACCCCGTCTTTGTCAAAGTCCAGCACAGCCAAGGCCGAGCCGAACCGACCTGAGGGCTAAAGAGACATGAGTGACCCCCGAGGCCGAGCCGAGACCTTCAGCAGCACACTGGACTCTGGGGGACCCCTGCCCAGGAGCCCGGGACCAAAACAGCAGGCAGCAGCCATGATGCTCCCAAGAGCCCCCAGCTGGGCGGCTCAGCGCTGAAGGTATCCCTAGCATGTTATCTGCTTCGAGGGGATGCTGAGGTGCCAGGGAGAGGAGGGTCCGTCCCCACAAGTTTGAGAGTTAGCAAACAGTCAAGTGGACACCCTGCCCCACGTTAAGGGCCTGCTTCCCCTTAGGAAGTATCCAGAATGATGATCATATACACTAGCAACACCAGCCAACAGCTGGTGAGCACTTGGGATGTTCTAGAACCACGCAATGGCCACAGCAGCCACAAGCTAAACGTGGCTTACAGTTAAAGTGGGTCACACCAAGCACATTAAGAATTCAGCTCCTCAGAGGCACCAGCTGCCTGGCAGCTTCTCAAGAGCCAATGCACTCAGCAGCCCTCCGATCGGACCGCAGAGCCACAGGACATTTGCACCACTGCAGAAAGTTCTGGACAACATTGCTGAGCACCCCGTTCTAACCACCTTCCATGGACCAGGGCAGGCACGTTTATTACCCACACGTTCACGGTTTACAGATGGAAAACCCAGCCCGTCCAGGGACAGTTTTCTTCCAAAGTAGATCTCTTCCACGTGTCTTATCACCCCCTCTCTAGAACCAGCCTCAACCCACCGGCAACTCCCGTGGTTCTCCCATTCTTACACAGCTTCAAGAACAATGAGCAGTCTTGCACAGTGCCTGTTTGCCACACACACACAGCCTGGGCCACGCATCAATTATGTATTGGCTCACAGAGCGGCACCTGCATGCACTGGTGTCTCGGGAGCCTGCCCCTGCCTGCAGGGTGGGGACCTGATAAACCAGAAACGACTGCTCCGGGACACCGCGTGCCAGACCAGCCACTTAAGGGCACCTGCCAGGTGACGCCAGGTGCGTCCATCCCCGCCCACCGCAGGGGCAAGCCCTCCTGCCGGCAGACCCCGCGTTCCTAGCCACACGCTGGCACACACTGGGGACGCCCCAGCCTGACTCTCGTCCTCCAGACAAGGCTCACTGCAGACCCAGGCCAGAGAGTCGGATTCCCATCCCGATCGCTGCATCTCTCTGGCCGTCTTCCTCCTCCCCGGAGGTCACTGGGAGACGAGGGCACAGAGCTGCGTCCCTCCATGTCCCAGGTGTCAGACACTTCATCACCCATGGGCAGCGGCCGCCTCTCTCATTCCCCGTCTGCAGGAGCCCAAAGGGTTGGGCTCTGCCCGACAGGCTGACACGGGAATGGTCTCATGAACAAGGGAGGACAAACAGCAATGGGCAGACTTATTTCAGAACTTTCTCGTGGGGTGTCAGAAGGTTCCGGAAAATGCTGTCCCTCTAGGACTGTGTAACCTTGCACACTGGCCAGCCGACATCAGAGGAAGGCTCAGATACAGGCCCCCTGCCGTCAGGTCGGGTCATAAACCCAGTACTTTTCATTCAGAGACGAGACCAGCATCTGACCCAAAGTCCAGGCCGCAGCTCCCACACTAGTGTCCCAGCGGCCCAGCCACGTACAGCTCTTGTGAGAACTAATGCTGGTCACGTGCCCCAGGAACCTTCCAGGCTCCTGGTGCTCCCACTGGGATCAATGCGGACTCCGTGCAGAACATCTGTACAGACCCCGTGGGACTTTTCTGGTGACGAATAACCGCTTAAAGACAAGGAATGAGGGGCGCCTGGGCGGCTCAGTCTGTTGGGCATCCGACTTCAGCTCAGATCATGATGTCATAGTCTATGGGTTCAAGCTCTGCACCGGGCTCTGTGGGGACAGCTCAGAGCCTGGAGCCTGCTTTGGATTCTGTGTCTCCCTCGCTCTCTGCCCTGCCCCCATTAGCACTCGGTTCCTCTCTCTCTCTGCCCCTACCCTGCTCGAGCACTATCTCTCGCTCTCAAAAATAAAAGCAAATATTTTTAAAAAAAGAAAAAGGAAAATGGAAAAGTGCTTCCCAAGCATTGGCCACCAGCTGAGTGTTACTGTGGTCATTCTTGTGACCGGCTGTTCACTCGGAGACACAGCGGAGAAAGATAGGCAGTGGCTTACGGACCCCAAGAGGAAAAACCGGAGATGGGCACCTCACCTCGAAGCCCTCCAGGATCACGTGGGCCTCCTTGTCAAGATCCAGGTCGATGGGGGGCAGGCCCAGGTCGTTGCCGTAGAGGAGGTACACGCGCCCGACCTGGATGTGGCCAGGGCGGCTGTAGCCCGGGGCACCCACCACCAGGTCGCCGTGCCCGTCCTGGTTGAGGTCAGCCGAGGCCATCGCCCTGTGGGGAAGAGGAGAGGACCCCCGCAGTGTCCGCTGAACGCTGTGGGTAAGACGGTCTCCTGCGCCCTTCCTCCCTGGAATCCAACCTTGAACTTCCCCTTGTTGACTTCTTCACCCTGCGTGACTGCAGGGAGAATTCACTCCTGAGTTTATGTTGTTTGTGTGCTTGGGTCTTGCTCTCCTCTTGGAGGGGAGCACAACAACAACACTGAACCCACCAAGGCCTCTGGGTGTTTCTGGCCCTTGTGCCCCGAGTGGGTTAAAAGTACCTTCATGAAACATCAGGTCCTTGACGCAAAACCCAGAACCGCTGTGCACACCCTGGGCCCGCCTGGGAGCAGAGAGGAACTCCGCACCGGCCAGCGGCACAGGCTGCTTTCTGACCGAGCAAGAAACGGACGGACAGAACAGAGCCTGGGATAAACGTGTGTAAGTAAGCTAGTTCCGCCGTGGCTGCACTGGGTGCTGTGCGCTCTGAGAAATGCTAACTCTTTAACGTAGTCAGTGCATTTTTTTTTTCAGGCTTATTCATTTTTGAGAGAGATCATGACCTGGCCTGAAATCAAGAGCCGGACGCTTAGCCAACTGAACCCGCCAGGCGCCCTTCATGGGCGTTTCCCAATGAGACTCTATGACGGAGCAGCTCTGAGTGGACAAACCGAGCGAAGCCTCAAGGGCCTTTGCCAGGGCAGCTAGAAAGGCCAGAAATCATTTGTTTCTTCTCGTTCTTACAGCCACATAGGAATAAATGGCAGAACAGAGCAAGAAAAGTAGTTTCCAAAGGGCTGACACCTGGTGACAGGACAGGCAGGCACCAGGGAGACTGGTTCCCTGTGCTTCTGAGGCTGGTGCAGGGAGAGACCTCTGTCTTCACTGCTGCACCCCCTCCCCCACAGCCCCTGCTCCCACACACGCCCCCCATGTGACAGCAAGCCCAGCAGGAGGCCGCCTTTGACTCTAGGGAAGGCGGCCAAGGAGAGCCACTAAGTACTGAATGGCCAGTAAACAGCATTCCCCTCCCATGCCTGCGCTGGGCCTGAGTGCCCGGAAAAGAAGGGCTGTCTGTAAATTGCTCCAATGGAAACAATGTCACCTGGATTTGAGAAATGTGGTTTAAAAAAGAGGTGTCCCCAAAACCTCCAAAAAAACAGCCACTTCTATATTCTTGGGCTCGGTTTCAGCTGATTATTAAAATCAGAGGAATCCCCAACATTGTACTTATACAATTATTGTGGTGTCCCAGGCTTTCGTCCTAGCAAGTTAGGTAGGATATTCCCATCACTGGATTAGCCATCTGTTCATATGTTTCTGATGTCGTTAGAGTTCCAAACGTCTGTGACATCAGGTCTTTAAGAACATTGAAGCTTTGCAAATATCCTGTAACACTTTACTGTTGTAATTATTCAGTTAAGTGAAAGCTCCTTGTATTTAAATACATTTTCACCAATTTTAAGGAGATAGTGGTTACTGGGGTTTAAAATTTTTTTTAAATGTCTATCATTTTGAGAGAGAGAGGGAGAGACAGAGTGTGAGTAGGGGAGGGGCAGAAAGAGAGAGACACACACAAATCCAAAGCAGTTTCCAGGCTCCAAGCTGTCAGCACAGAGCCTGACGCAGGGCTTGAATCCACAAACTGTGAGATCATGACCTGAACCAAAGTTGGAGGCTCAACCGACTGAGCCACCCAGGCAACCCAAGTGGTTAAGTTATTAGAAAGATAAAGCTTTCAAAACTGCACTGAAATACCACCTCATACCGGTTAGAGTGGCTAAAATGAACAAATCAGGAGACAATAGATGCTGGCGAGGGTGTGGAGAGACGGGCACCCTCCTACACTGTTGGTGGGGAATGTAAACTGGTGCAGCCGCTCTGGAAAACAGTGTGGAGGTTTCTCAAAAAGCTATCCATAGAACTCCCCTATGACCCAGCAATAGCACTGCTGGGAATCTACCCAAAGGATAAAGAAGTGCTGATGCATAGGGGCACGTGTACCCCAATGTTCATAGCAGGTAGCGCTGTCAACAATAGCCAAATCAGGGAAAGGACCTAAATGTCCATCACCTGATGAGTGGATCAAGAAGATGCGGTATATATACACGATGGAGTACTACATGGCAATGAGAAAGAATGACATATGGCCATTTGTAGGAAAGTGGATGGACCTCGAGGGTGTCATGCTAAGCGAAATAAGTCAGGCAGAGAAGGACAGATACCATATGTTTGCACTCACAAGTGTAACAGGAGAAACTTAACAGAGGACCATGGGGGAGGGGAAGGGGGAAAACGAGTTAAGGAGAGAGAGGGAGGCAAATCATGAGAGACTCAAATATGGAGAGAACAAACTGAGGGCTGAAGGGGGAGGGGGGAAATGGGAGGGTGGGCCTGGAGGAGGGCACTTGTGGGGAAGAGCACTGGTTGTTATAGGGAAACCAACTTGACAATAAACTAGAAGAAAAAAAAGAGATGAAGCTAAATTAATACTTCTGCTGATGAAGAATTGGCTGGAATACGAGGGGCTGCCAGGTCCTGTCTGACATCTGCTAAGGACTCAGGAACAGGAGCAACGTCTACCTACCACCCGAGTCTCGCGTAGGGAGACGACAGGAAGTAAGATGCCAGGGGGCTGGAGACGTGCTTCAGCGACTGCTGAGAGCCGCCTGTGAACATGGTCCGTATGTTCCTCTCCAGAGCCTGGTACATGAAAGTAAGGGGCTCCTGGAAGACAGAAGTATTACAGGCAGTTGAAGACACATGCCATAGTCAACAGAACTATTACTTCTTGTCAAAGGTATCAGGCTGTGAAAAGGGAGTCAGCTGTGACAAGCGCTAAAAGAAATAAAGCGTTGATTCCATCACTAGCTAAGATCACGTGGATGGGCAGTCAGGCAGGGCATCACTACCCCCTGTGTGCACTGTTCAGCCTGGAGCTCACACCAGCGGGCAAGGAGGGGGCCTCACCTGAACCGGTCAGGATGGTCTGTGCTTTGTGTGGGCCTGAGGAACAGAATGAAATGAAGCTAATGGACTAAAAGAGCTTAAAAGTTCATTCAGTGTAGAACTGATTATGTGTGCATGTGTGCACGTGTGTGCATGCATGTGCATGGGCATGTCTGTGTGTGTGCATGTCTGTGTCTGTGTGTCTTTATTTTTCCCCCAAAAGAACCAGACCACCACCAAGATGCCACAAGCACCCTCCAAACCGCGGCCAGTGCAGGCACGTCAGGCACGGGAGCTCAGCGGCAGAGCAGGGACGTAAGACGAGGTCCCCAGCATGGGGACGCTCACTTGTCCTTACTGCGCTCACACAGACCCGAGTGGCCCCGAGTGACCTGGCCGCATACTAGATCCTTCCAAGTCCAGCAGATACAACTCTAAATCCACCCACAGGCGTCATGAGACCACATGCGAATTCCGAGGGCTGCCGCGGACGCAGTGGCATCGACCAGAGCAGGGGAGAGCCCCAGGCAGCCAGGCCCCAGAGGAGAGCCCGCCAAGGGCCCTGCAGCAAAGCGCTGTGCCTCCCGGTTTCCCCTCCAGCCCCCTGGCAGGCTGCGCACACACACCCATCCTAACACCCAGCTCTGCCTTGCTTTTCCATCCGGGAAGCATTTAATCGGCGCCTGCTGTGTGCCAGGCACCACGACAGGCCTCAGGAACATAAAGCCCGTCTCCTATAGGACTTGCCTTTTCACGAAAGAGACAGATCCGAGTAACTAGGACAAGATGGAGAGGCCCGGGACTGAGGGTCCCAGGTCAGAACTGGCTGCGGAATGCGCGAGCCCAGTGCAAACCGAAAGCACGGAGCCCCCAGTTCAATAGCTAATAGGAATCTTAACCAGGTTAAAATCCTAACTCAGGTAAGGGGCCCTCCTCAGGGCGGCTACAGGCCCCCCCATGTTGGCACTGGCTGCACACCCACAGAGCAGACGCGCCCAGGCCCCTGCCCAACCCCCAGAGGCACCGTTTAGATGATGTCACGTGAACCCTTCTGCCAACGTTAAGAGCTCTCTCACAGTACAGCGCTTTCCCAAACTTCTCCAAGAACCTCGTGTCCCTTGTCTTGTTTTCCAGGCCAAGTCTACTCACACCTCCAAATACCCACAAACTTTCCCAACCCACTGCCAGAGATACATGCTCACTGATGAAACACTATCTCCTATTCACAGCCTAAGTCAAATGCCACCTCCACCATGCAGCCTTCTCTGATTGACAGCCGAGATGGAAGTTTTGTCTCACAGGCAGAGCATTCCCCACGCGCGTGTTGTTTGTTGCATACCACTTACGTACAATCATCTGTGTCCGTATCACACCAAGCAGACAGCTATTCTCAAGGTCACAGTCCACTTCCCTTTCGTCTTACATGCCCAGTTGAGTGTCGGACACTTAACTTTTTTAAATTATTAATTTTTGAGAGACCAAGAAAGACCAAGCATGAGCAGGGCAGAGAGAGGGAGACAGAGAATCCAAAGCAGGCTCCAGGCTCCGAGCTGTCAGCACAAAGCCCAACACAGAGCGAGAACCAGCGGACTTCAAGATCATGATCTGAGCCAAAGTTGGAAGATTAACCAACTGAGCCACCCAGGTGCCCAAGTGTCTGACACTTAAAAGATGATCGCACAGATGGATTTCATACGCAGCGTCTGTCGGGCCACCTTGGGCTCCATGAGACTTGCCAAAGGCCACAAGATCCAGACTCACATCTTAGGAGAAAACCAGATTTGGAGGCCAAGGGTATTTGCTGACCTGCATGACACAGGATGCTCAGTGAACAATGGAAAAGCCAGTGTGTCTGCAGGTCAAGATCACAGGGGGCAGCTCGCCTCCTCCCCCCACAAGAAGCAGAAAACTCTTACCGAGGTCCAGGAATCCACACGGAAGAACACTCCTCTTTCTGTATAGTTTATATTTTTTCCAGCCTCTTTAGTGAGGGATGCAGTCAAATTCCTATGGAAATCACTTTTCTCTGCTTTTGAGCTGCTGAAATGGAGAACAACATGGGACAGATTGAGAAGACAACAGGCCGACAAATGATGGACATGAAGTCAGGTCCATCACGGGTGAAAGACAACATCCTGCTATCTGGAAGGTGAAGGAGAAAGACCTTCACAGGACAGTCCACAGAATCTTAGTGGACACATTTCCAAGGTTTAAGAGCCAGTGCTTATTAACAAACAAAAAAAAACCCAAACAAACAAAAAAAAAACTGCTTGCTGGAGCCTCAAAATCTTAGGGCATAAATTGCTTCCAGATTACTTTAAAAAAAAAAAAGGCATTTCAGTATTTCACACAAATGGTCAAGAAATAGTTGGTAGGTGGAGCGCCTGGGTGGCTCTGTCAGTTAAGCATCTGACTTTGGCTCAGGTCAATCTCACGGGGAGTTCGAGCCCCCACTCGGGCTCTGTGACAATAGCTCGGAGCCTGGAGCGGCTTCAGATTCTGTGTCTCTGTCTCTCTCTGCCCCTCCCCCTACTCATGCTCTGTCTCTCTCAAAAATAAATATTTTTTTTTAAACTACTTAAAAAAGACCTAGTCGGTAGGTATTTAGGATGCTGGTATGCAGGCACCCTTATTTATCTTCAAAGACACACTAGAATGAATCGTACAATTAAAGTATGTTTTCAAAGTCATAGATTTTAAGAGACAACAAGCCAGATGGGCAGAGAAGCGGGGGAACAGGAATGAACGGAAGGGCCCGTGTACAGCACCAGAGGGTGAAGGGACTCTGACAACCTAGACACTACAAGCCCGAGCCAGAGGCGTTCAATTCAGTTACATTAGAAAAAAAAAAAAAAAAAAAGACGTAGCCAATTTAAATCAATTAAAGCGTCACCACTTCGCTGAGCCTCTCTGCACCTCTGCTGCCCTGAAGCTCTGTGCTCTCTCTTACCCCAGGGCCCTTCACTGCAAGGTCGTAGGAGTACCTCCCCCTAGCTCCCCCTGAACTGTCTATTGAAACGCCACTTCGGCACCAAGGGCTCTCCAGGGACCGGGTCAGGACACTTTGTGGTACCTCCCGGTCCTCGCTGACAGCGGAGAGGATTCATGAGTCCTGTTGAGCACATGTCCACCTGCCGGAGGCGCACCTGGGCGGGCAGGGAGGGTTTCCGTCCTGCTCACGCCGAGGCCTCACCGCCTAAGCCGGCTCCTGGCAGCCAGCGGAGGGGACATGCTCTTGCTTTTTTTTACTGAGATGCAGACTACGAATGCAGTTGTAAGAGCACGTGGTGGGGATGGGGGCCCGGGAGGGACACCCCCCCACCCCAGAACACACGTCAGGCCCTCTAGCCCTCTCCCTCAGGAGCGACCAGGGAATCTTCTCCTCACCTTGTCGCCTCGAGGACTACTTTTCAGGGTGAAATTTGGGTGAAGTTTAGGTAGACTACCAATGATAGTAATAATACCATTAACTACCATTTTTATTCTTCGGTGAGCAGCTCACTGATGTACTAAATGCTTCCCATCCATTCTTGCATGAAATCCAGGCCATGATTCTGGGAACATGGACATAGGTTTTTTTCTATTTTGCCAAAGGAGGAAATTCCACCTCAAAAAATTTAAGCAAACTGTTTGAAAATCACATGGCTGTAAGTGGGGGACCTGGACCTTGAACCTACGTATCTCCTGGTCCACACACCCCATGTTTTCAGGTCTACTGAGCACCCTTCCATGCGCTCTTTGTTTTGATGTCCTTGCTCTAAGAACAATTCGGGATCCACTTACCCCGGGGCGCTGGTCTGCTGGCCGCCACAGGCAATGAACAGAGGGTTCTCGGGCAGACTGCAGTCGCTGGGGAAACAGATGAATCAGGCATTCTCCTAGCACCTGCTTTCCAGGCACGTATTTTACTGGGAATCGGTGGGGTACCTAAAGCCACCCCAGAAGTCTTAGTCTAGAGGCATTGATGATGGAGCCAGACACACTAGAAGAACCGGGGCCTCCGTGGTGAGGCTGCATGAGCTGCCTGCAGGCAGCTCCTGGTGACACAGGCAGCCCCATGCCCCGCGCCCCGCTCACCCCATCTCAGCCGCCCTCCCCCCTCCCCTGCACCTGCCCCGCTCACCCCATCTCACATCACCCTCCCCCCTTCCCCTGCACCTGCCCCACTCACCCCATCTCACATCACCCTCTCCCCTTGTGTACCTGCCCCACTCACCCCATCTCAGTCGCCCTCCCCCCTTCCCATGCACCTGCCCCACCCACCCCATCTCAAGTTGCCCTCCTCTGCCCATGCACCTGTTCCGCTGCCCCACACTCCCATGAACCCTCTAGGAGTTGGAGACGAAAAGAAACAGATTCCCAACAGCCCGCCTCTCTGCCGATTATGCCCACATATGCCTGAATGGGTCTTACTTTCTCATTCCTTTAAAAACAAAGATTTGTAAACTGACACGGCCATTGAGACAATGTAAGAGGCGAACTTTCCCTCTCCCTCTAGAAGGAAGTACTAAGCAAGGGGTATTACATTACAAGTTTGTTCTTGGGGCACCTGGGTGGCTCAGTTGGTTGAGCGTCCAACATCACTTCAGGTCAGGATTTGAGGGTTTATAAGTCAAAGCCCCGCACTTGGCTCAGAGCCCATGTAGGATTCTCTGTCCACCTCTCTGCCCCTGCCCTGCTCACACTCTCTCAAAAATTAATATTTTTTTTAAAAGTCTGTTCTAGAGAAAGACCACGACAGTTTAGAGCCCATCCTATGGGGCAAGGACCAGTCACGGGACAAGGAATTCAGAAAATGAGGCGGGAAGAAGCTGAAGGCGAACTTCTAGTCAAAGTCCCCTCTCTTGGGGCCAGCTTCCAGCTTCAGATAAGCTTCTTCCTCAAATTCTCCGTTCTCCGATGCCAGGACTCAGATGGCGGCCTTGTAGCAAGAACACCACAGTCACACATCATCGGGGAATTATGCAGAGCTCTGGCTGGAAACAACTACCAGCCTTCCACTGTTTCTTTAGGAAAAAACACTAGGAGCTTAAAGCAACAAATTTGCTTTGGAAGACAATTATTGGTAAGCTGAGGAATGCTTATAATGGGACAGTGTACACATTGTTTCTTTCACTTATGAATTTGCGTCCCCTTTGGAGCCTCTCTCCAAATTTCCCATCAAGTTCCACAAATTCTGATGAATCTTCCTTTGTGTGTGTGAAGAGGCAATCAATTCACGGAACTTTCCGCCTTGATAAATTAGAATGGAAATCAAGAGACAAACCTGTTTCTTCTCAAATAGTTCTCCTAATTAGAGAGGAAGCTCTAGCCGTCCATAGTGACTTGGACAACCTTCCCAAAACAAACATCAAAACTGTTCTCCACTTGAGGATTATTACACACGGACTTTATAAAACAAGTAAGTGTTGGGGCATCTGATTGGCTCAGTCTGAAGAGCATGCAACTCTTGATTTTGGGTTTGTGAATTCACATCCCATGTTGGGTAGAAAGATCACATATAAATAAAATCTTTAGGGGCGCCTGGGTGGCTCAGTTGGTTAAGCATTCAACGTTGACTCAGGTCATGACCTCGTGGTCATGGATTTGAGGCCCACATCAGACTTGCTACTGTCAGTGCACAGTCTGCTTTAGATCCTCTGTCCCTCTCTCTCTGTCCCTCCCCTGCTTGCACGCTCTCAAAAATAAATAAAACTGAGCCTGGCTGGCTCAATTGGTTAAGTGTCAGACTCTTAATTTCAGCTCAGGTCATGATCTCATGGTTTGTGATTTTGAGCCCCAAGTCAGACTCTGTGCTGACAGCTCAGAGCCTGGAGCCTACTTCAAATTATGTCTCCCCTCCCCATTCACTTTCTCTCTCAAAAATATTTTTTAAAAATTTAATTTTTTCTGGGACTCCTGAATCATAGGTGTCCCAGAAGATGAAGAGAGAGAAAAAGGGGTAGAAGGGTTATATGAGTAAATCTTAGTGCAAAAGTTTCCTAACCTAGGGAAAGACACAGACATCAAAATTCAGGAAACACAGAGAACTCACATTAGATACCACAAAAACCAGTCATCAACAAAGCATATCATAGTCAAATTCACAAAAACAGGCAAAGAAAGAATCCTGAAAGCAGGAAGGGAAAAAAGTCCTTAACCTACAAGGGAAGACAGATCAGGTTCGCACAGACCTATCCATAGAAACTTGGCAGGCCAGAAAGGAGTGGTAGGATATATTCAATGTGCTGAATCCAAAAAATATGCAGCCAAGAATTCTTTACCCAGCAAGGCTGTTATTCAAAATAGAAGGAGAGATAAAAAGTTTTCCAGACAAACAAAAACTAAAGGAGTTCATGACCACTAAACCAGCCCTGCAAATAAATTTTAAGGAGACTCTCTGAGGGGAGAAAAGACAAAACAAAACAAAAAGGACCAATAGCAACAAAGACTAGAAAGGACCAGAGAACATCACCAGAAACTCCGACTCTACAGGCAACATAATGACAATAAATTCCTATCTTTCAGTACTCACTCTAAAGGTCAATGGACTAACCACTCCAATCAAAAGACGGTCCAATCTGTTATCATAAGGTAACAGAATGGATAAGAAAACAAGATCCATCAATATGCTGTTTACAAGAGACCCATTTTAGACATAAAGACACCTTCACATTGAATGTAAGGGGATGGAAAATCATTTATCATGCTAATATTCACAAAATAAATAAAGCCAGAGTAGCCATACTTATAGCAGACTATCTGGGTTTTAATATAAAGACCATAACAAGAGATGAAGAAGGGCATTATATCATAATTAAGGGGTCTATCAACCATGAATTTCTAACTATTGTAAACATTTATGCTGCAAACGTGAAAGCACCCAACTATACAAATCAATCACAAACATAAAGTCATTGATAATAATACCATTATAGAAGGGGACTTCAACAACCCACTTACAGCAATAGACAGATCACCTAAACAGAAAATCCACAAGGAAGTAACGGCTTTGAATGACACACTGGACCACATGGACTTAACAGATATATTCAGAGCATTTCACCCTAAAGCACCAGAATCCACATTCTTCTCGAGTGCACATGGAACATTCTCCAGAATAGATCACATGCTGGGACACAAATCAGCCCTCAAGAAGTACAAAAAGACCGAGATCATACTGTGCATATTTTCAGATCACAACACTATGAAACTCAGAATCAACCACAAGAAAAAATTTGGAAAGACAACAAATATGTGGACACTAAAAAACATCCTGCTAAAGAATGAATGGGATAGCCAAGAAGTTACAGAGGAAATTAAAAAGTACATGGAAGCCAATGAGAATGATAAAGCCACAGCCCCAAACCCCTGGGATGCAGCAAAGGTGGTCAAAAGAGGGAAGTATATAGCAATCCAGGCCTTCCTAAAGAAGGAAGAAAGGTCTCAGATACACAACATAACCTTACACCTTAAAGAACTGGAAAAATAACAGCAAATAAAACACAAAACAGCAGAAGATGGGAAATAATAAGGATTAGAGCAGAAATCAATGCTATCAAAATCAAAAAACAAACAAACAAAAAACAGTAGAACAGATCGAAACCCAAAGCTGGTTCTTTCAAAGAATTAACAAAATTGATAGACCCCTAGCCTGTTTGATCAAAAAGAAAATGGACCCAAATATAGAAAATCAAGAATAGAGAGATCACAACCAACACTGCAGAAATACAAACAATAAGAAGAGACTATTATGAGCAACTATATGTCAATAAAATGGGCAATCTGGAAAACATGGACAAATTCCTAGAAACTTATAAACTACCAAAACTGAAATATGAAGAAATAGAAAATTTAAACAGACCTATAACCAGTAAAGAAATTGAATTAGTAATCAAAGATATCCCAACAAACAAGAGTCCAGGGCCAGATGGCCTCCCAGGGGGATTCTACCAGACATTTAAAGAAGAGTTGACACCTATTCTTTTGAAGTGTTCCAAAAAATAGAAATGGAAGGAAAATTTACAAACTCGTTCTATTGACCCAGCATTACTTTGATTCCAAAACCAAAGATCCCACTAAAAAGGAGAACTATTTCCCTGATGAACATGGATGCAAAAATCCTCAACAAGATACTAGTTGACCAGATCCAACAATTAAAGAATTATTCACCACAACCAAGTGGGATTTATACCTAGGATGCAGGGCTGGTTCAATATCTGCAAAACAACCAATGTGATACATTACATCAATAAAAGAAACGACAAGAACCACATGATCTCAATCGATACAGAGAAAACATTTGACAAAACACAGCATCCTTTCTTGATAAAAACCCTCAAGAAAGTAGGGAATAAGGATCATACCCTAAGATCATAAAAGCCATATATTAAAGATACACTGCTAATATCATCCTCAATGGGAAAAAAACTGAGAAGTTCCTTCCTAAGGTCAGGAACAAGATGGGAATGTCCAGTCTCATCACGGTTATTCAACATATATTGGAAGTTCTAACCTCAGCAATCAGACAACACAAAAGGATAAAAGGCATCCAAATCAGCAAGGAAGAAGTCAAACTTTTACTCTTTGAAGACAACATGATACTCTATATGGAAAACCCATAAGATTCCACCAAAAAAACTGCTAGAACTAATCCATGAATTCAGCAAAGTCACAATATATGAAATCAATGCACATAAATCAGTTGCATTCCTACACACCAATAATGAAGCAACAGAAAGAGAAATTCAGGTATCTATTCCATTTACAATTATACCAAAACCCATAAAATACCTAGGAATAAACCTAACCAAAGAGGTGAAAAATCTATACACTGATAACTATAGGAAGCTTATGAAAGAAATTGAAGAAGATACAAAACACGGAAAAATATTCCATGCTCCGGGACTGGAAGAATATTGTTAAGATGTTGATATTACCCAAAGCAATCTACATATTCAATGCAATCCCTATCAAAATAACACCATCATTCTTCACAGAGCCATCCTAAAATTTGTATAGAACCACCAAAGACCCCAAAGAGCCAAAGATCCCAAAAACCAAAGGAGGAGGCACCACAGTCTCAGACTTAAAGATGTATTACAAAGCTGTAATCATCAAGTTAATATGACACTCAGATCAATGGAACAGAATAGAGAACCCAGAAATTGACCCACAAACATATGACCAACTCATCTTTGACAAAACAGGAAAAATATCCAATGGAATAAATACAGTCTTCAGCAAGTGGTGCTGGGAAAACTGGACAGCTACATGCAGAAAAATGAACCTGGACCACTTTCTTACACCATACACAAAAATAAACTCAAAATGGATGAAAGACCTAAGCATAAGACAGGAAGCCATAAAAATCCTGGAGGAAAAAGCAGGCAAAAACCTTTTTGACACTGGCCGCACCAACTTCTTAATTAACACGTTTCCAGAGACAAGGGAAACAAAAGCAAAAATGAATTATTGGGACCTCATCAAAATAAAAAGCTTCTGCACGGCAAAGGAAGCAATCAACAAAACTAAAAGGCAACCAATGGAAGGGGAGAAGATATTTGCAAACAACATATCAGATAAAGGGTTAGTATCCAAAGTCTATAAGGAACTTATCAATACCTCAAAAACAAATAATCCAGTGAAGAAATGGGCAAAAGACATGAATATCTTCTCCAAAGAAGAAGATATTTGCAAACAACATATCAGATAAAGGGTTAGTATCCAAAGTCTATAAGGAACTTATCAAGTTCAACACCTTAAAAACAAATAATCCAGTGAAGAAATGGGCAAAAGACATGAATAGACACTTCTCCAAAGAGGACATCCAGATGGCCAACTGACACATGAAAAAATACTCAGTATCACTCATCATCAGGGAAATACAAATCAAAACAACGAGATACCACCTCACACCTGTCAGAATGTCTAACATTAACAACTCAGGTAACAACAGATGCTGGTGAGGATGCGGAGAAAGAGGATCTCTTTTGTACAGCTGGTGGGAATGCAAACTGGTGCAGCCACTCTGGAGAACAGTATGGATGCTCCTCAAAAAATTAAAACTAGAACTATCCTATGACCCAGCAATTGCACTACTAGGTATTTATCCAAGGGATACAGGTGTGCTGTTTCAAAAGGGCACATGCACCCCAATGTTTATAGCAGAGCTATCGACAATAGCCAAAATATAGAAAGAGCTTAAATGTCCATCGATGGATGAATGCATAAAGAAGATGTGGTATATATACACAATGGACTATTACTCAGCAATCCAAAAGATGAAATCCTGCCATTTGTAACTATGTGGATGGAACTAGAGGGCATTATGCTAAGCGAAATTAAAGAAAACCAAGTATCATAGGACTTCCTCCTATGTGGAATTTAAGATACAAAACAGATAAACATAAGGGAAGGAAACCAAAAATAATTTAAAAACAAGGACGGGGACAAAACATAAGAGACACTTAAATACAGAGCACAGAGGGTTGCGGGAGGGGTTGTGGGTGGGGGGCTAGGCTACATGGGTAAGGGACAGTACGGAAGATGCTTGTTGGGATGAGCACTGGGTGTTATCCATGGGGGATGAAATCCTGGAATATACTCCTGAAATCATTCTTGCACTATATGCTAACTTGGGTGTAAATTTAAAATTTAATTAAAAAGAAATAATATCTTTAAAACAAACAAATGCAGAAAAAGAGAGGGAGACACAGAATCTGAAGCAGGCTCCAAGCTCTGAGCTGTCATCACTGGGTCCAACGAGGGGCTTGAACCCACGAACAGTGAGATCATGACCTGAGCAAAGTCAGACGCCTAACCCACGGAGCCCTCCAGGCGCCCCGAATACTAGCAAATGTTTTTAAGGGCAAAAGAATGGCATCCAGCATATAATATCCCAGAGCTACACACATGTGGGCCGCTCTGATTTATACCCTAGCCCTATCCTGCTTACCTGGGGAGGCCGCCATCTGGTACAGACCTGGCCTCAGACCTCTCCTCCCATGCCTCCTCTGCATGGGGTGCCGCCTGCAATGCCCCCTCAGTTGGGCAGTGCATGGGGGCTGCCCACCCAGCAGGGTGGTGGCAAGCCGGATCTGAGGGTTCCCTTGGCTCCCTTGTACAGCTGGGACCCTCCATGAGCCCCAAGGTCTACTGCGGCGGAAGTGGCTGGGCGACGCTGGCCCACATGCCCCTGGCCAGAGTCCCGGGTTAACCCTCATCCCGGATAGACAGGGCGGGAGCTGGCCCTCCAGGCGCTGTTCCCCGTGGACTGAATGTCAGACTCCCACAGAAGGCTGTGATTTACAAATGCATCCATCCGGGTCTCCTTTTACTCTGGAGGCGGGGGTCCGGGGCAGTGCCCTGTGAAAGCCCTTAACCCCGAGATGGCAGCGGGTGGAGAGGAGGCTCAAGGCGCCCTGGCTGCGGAACCTGTGCACAGCTCGGGTCCTCCCTGAAGAGGGGACGCGGCACAGGGGTGGGCATGGGCCCCTCCTATGGACCACAGTTCTGCAGGATCTACCTCTCTGTCCCTAAAGCTGGGGACAGCAGCTCATGCAACCAGATGGGAGTTCCTTTCTCTCCCTCCTTGGTTATGATAGGCTAGCACTTAACGCTTGTATTTGATCAGTTGAAAACCTGAGCAACAGCGGGGAAGAGTGGGGCAGGGCAGGAGGACCTTGCGCAAGTAGAGCCGCATCTCACCTGGTCCCGTTCTCTAACATGAAGGTCGTCAGACGGTAGATGTTCGTGGACCAATAGGCCATGTCATCCAGTCCCCCCAGGAAATATTCTTGAAATTGTTCCACCAAGAATGGGGACTTTCTGGAATACGTGGGATAAAGCTACAGCAGAGAAAAAGAAAGGTTATCAATAAGTGCTTTTCCTGGTGTGTTTGTGATGCTTTAAACTGAGATTCTGAAGAATTCATTGGAATACTGAAGAATGAACCCCTTACCTTGGAAACAGCTAGCATCTCACCATACCTGCAACACAAAAGAGAATTTTGCCTCTGAGTTGGGTTTGTATAAAGAAGCGAAGCAAATAGTGAAGAAAAAATTCTATCAACATGTAGCAACTATCAAATCCCATAAATCCAAAATCCAACTTGGGAAACTAAAACGTCAGACAGCGCCCTAAGGAAGTCACACTGAGATGGGCTGCGAGCCTTGCTCTGGGCGACACCTACGTTTCCAAGAACTGAAGGTATGTACAGTCAACAATCGCACTTTTGGTGATGACTTCTCGGCCATAGAGCTTCTTATAGATTTCCAGCAGGTCTTCGACAGGCACATACCTGAAAAAGGCATTAGAACAAAATAAGATTCTGAAGTTAAAGACGACATGAGAGGCAAAAGCAGCGACTTTGTTTTTTAGAAGACACTTTTTTCTGTGAGATTTTTTAAAATATAAGTTATTGTCACATTGACTTCCATACAACACCCAGTGCCCTCCTCCACACCCATCACCCATTTCCCCCTCTCCCCTACCCCACAATCCACCTTCAGTTTATTCTCTGTACTTGAGTCTCTTATTGCCTCCCTCCAACTATTTTTCTCCCTTTCCTTCCTCCATTGTCTTAAGTTTTTCAAGATCCACATGAGTGAAAACATATGATAGCTTTCCCTAACTGACTTATTTCACTCGGCATAATAGCCTCCAGTTCCATCCATGTTGCTGCAAATGGCCAGATTTCATTCTTTCTCATTGCCATGTAATACTCCATTGTATTATAAACCACATCTTCTTGATCCACTCATCAGGTGATGGACACTTAGGCTCTTTCCATAATTTGGCTATTATTGAATGCATAGCAGCTACTGTTTACTCCATTATTATTTTGTGCCAGGCATTATGCAAAGGGCTTTCCAGGAACTACTTAATCCTACCTATAAGCCCAAGTTTGTGGTATTGCTGCTTGACATTAGAGGAGCTAAAGCACAGAAAGTGAATTGATTTCCTCAAAGAGGCACAGCAAACAACTGGCCCCTTAATCCAATACTTATAGAAGTTCATTCAAAGACAGGACACTAACTCTAATATGTAAAAAGAATTAGTCTTGTGAATTCACAGTTTAAAAAGCAATAGATTTTTACTGTTTTAAGCGCCAAATTATTATTGAAAGTTGTTATTTTTAAAACACCAAAATTGAGGGTGCTTGGGTGATGAACTCACCCTTTGTGAGTTCAAGCCCCTCATTGGGCTCTGCATGGACAGCTCAGAGCCTGAAGCCTGCTTTGAATTCTGTGTCTCTCCCTCTCTCTGCCCCTCCCCCACTCACACTGTGTGTGTGTGTGTGTGTGTGTGTGTGTGTGTGTGTCTAAAATAAACAAACATTAAAAGTATTTATTTAAAAAACACCAGTAATGGCTCCTCACCCCAACATCCTGGCTTTAGAGTATGCACTGTAAGATGGTAAAAGGAATTCTAAGTCAGGGTTTTGATTCACAATACTCTTTATTTCAGTCAGAAGAGCAGCATACATTAGATTAATGCTGAATCATCTTCCGTTTTCATTTCTGAAGCCTTAGAATACACCAGATATAAATCATAACCAAATAAACCCCAATTTTAATATATTTATGAGAAAAAAATCTATGGAAAAATCCATCTTTTACTTTACAAGAGCACTAGAGTGGTCCTCCCAATAAAAATAGCTCCCGGCTGGAAAAATTACAAAAATATTTTTTTAGATGAATCACCAAGCTAGCAAGAAAGTGAAAATTTTTCAAAGGCCCAAAGCAAATGGACACTGGAAACTTGAAGAGGTAAGCAAGTGGGGTGGCCAGACTTTGCCCTGAGCTCTTGGAGATTTTTGAAGGCTGTGCAGGAGATGTGGGCTCACGCACAGAAACCTGCCAAAGCAGCCCATCTCGGAGAAGACTCTGAACTCATGGCTACCCTTCTGCACGAGAATTAGCTAGCAATAAGCCTTACCTATCAAGAAGGTCAGCAAAGAAAGTGACAATGGACAAAAGGGAAAAGATATAGCTCTCCCCCTAAAAGTGGTAACTACCCCCAGTCCCACAAATGTTCTGTCCTATTATTCGTGCTATCTCTGTAGTCAGAAAAACCTCAAGGGCTGAGGTAACTCAATGTGCTCCTAGGTTAACAGTGCCTCCCGGGAGCCTGCAGAAGTCAAGACAAACCGTCCCTGGGGAAATGCAACCCTAAGCCCAGCGGTGAGTAATGCAAGCACCATGGGAC
>NC_043706.1:5381370-5414896 GCF_006229205.1 Suricata suricatta | reverse complement strand
TATATATATATATATATATCATTTTATTTTTGAGAGACAGAGAGACAGAGTGTGAACAGGGAGGGGAGGAGCAGAGAGAGAAAGAGACACAGAATCTGAAGCAGGCTCCAAGCTCTGAGCTGGTAGTCGGCACAGAGCCCGATGCGGGGCTCAAACCCACGGAACTGTGAGACATGACCTGAGCCAAAGTTGGAGTGCCTGGGTGGCTCAGTCAGTTGAGAAAGACGTAAGCTTTTTAAACTCGAATGTACCTGACAACAAATCTTCAAAATGTACATATAGCAAATTGATAGCGCTTCAAGGAAAATGGGAAAAATCTACCATCACCAGGGGAAATGTTTTTAACAAATTTCTCTCTGTGATTATTAGATTGACCTAATATAAAATAAAAAGGCTATTTTATTTATAACTTTAATAGAAAATTTAATAAGCTTAAGCTATTAAGCATATATACATTAGACCAAAAATTGGAGAACATTCTTTTCAAGCACATATGGAATAATTATGAGAATTGATGATATGTTAGACCTTAAATCAAGACTCAATGGGAGACTCCTGGCCAAGATAGCAGAGTAGGAGGAACCTAAATTGATCTTGTCCCATGGATACAACACTATTAGGGCAAATAACCCAGAAAATGATCCAAAGATTGGCAGAAGAATCTTCACAACTAAATGTAGAGCAGAGGCCGCATTAAAGAGGGTAGAAAGGGCAGAGACACCGTGGGGGCTCAACCCTGCAAGTCTGGTCACTAGAGGAAGGGAGCCATGGTTTTAGGGAGGGGCAAGACGCAGATTATCACACTGGGGAGCCAAGGTGGTTTCTTGAACATCGGTGAACTTCTCTCCCCAGAGTCACCAAAAAGAGAGACAGAGAGACAGACAGAGAGATCATAAATAAACAACAACAATAAAAACCCCAAAAATGAAAAGTAACAACTGACGCCAGAAACACAAAGAATTGTAAGAGAATATAATGAAAAATCATATGACGACAAGTTGGACAATCTAGAAGAAATGGATAAACTCCTAGAAACATATAACCTACCAAAACTGAATCAGGAAGTAGTAGAACATTTCAACAAACCGATTATCAGCAATGAAATTGAATCAGTAATCAAGAAACCCCCCAAAAACAAAAGTCTAGAACCAGATGGGTTCACAGGCAAATTCTACCAAACATACAAAGAAGAGTGAATACTTGTTCTTCTCAAACTCTTAACAAAAATAGAAGAGGAAAGAAAACTTCCAAATTCATATTATGAGGCCAGGGTTACCTTGACACCAAAACCAGATAGAGACACCACTAAAATAAGAACAGAGTTACAGCCAATACCTGATGAACACAGATGCAAAAACCCTCAACAAAATACTAGCAAACCCAATCCAAGAATACATTAAAAAACACATTCCCCATGATGAAGTAGGATTTATTCCTGGGTTGAAAGAATGCTTCTGTATTCACAAAATCAATGTGATAGATTATATCAATAAAAGAAAGAATCAAAGCCTTATGATTATTTCAATAGATGCAGAAAAAGCATTTGACAAAGTAAAATATCCATTCATGATTTAAAAAAAAAAAACTCTCCACAACATAGGTTTTGAGGAAACATACCTCCCTGTAATAAAAGCCATATATGAAAAACTCACGGTGAACATCGTAATCAATGGGGAGAAACTGAGAGCCTTTCCTCTACAGTCAGGAACCAGACGAGGATGTCACTCCCACCACCAACATTTAACATAGCACTGGAAGTCCTAGCCATGGCAGTTGGACAACATACATAAAAGGCATCCAAATTGGTAAAGAAAAACTAAAACAATCACTATTTGCAGGTGCCATGATACTATATATAAAAAACCCTAAAGACACCACCAAAAAAGTACTAGAGATGATGAGTGAATTCACTAGGATTGCAGGATACAAAAATCAATGTACAAAATTCTGTTGTATTTCTATATACTAATAATGAAGTAGCAGAAAGAGAAACTAAGAAAACATTCCATTTACAATTGCACCAAAACCAATAAAATATCTAGGAACTAAAGAGGTGAAAGACCTTACTCTGAAAACTATAAAATACTGATGAAAGAAATTGAAGATGACACACCAAAAAATGAGATATTCCATGCTCGTGGACTGGAAAAACAAATATTGTTAAAATGTCTATACTACTCAAGGCAATCTATGCATTTGATGAAATCCCTAGCAAAATACCAACAGCATTTTTCACAGAGCTAGAACAATCAATCCTGAAATTTGTATAGAACCATAGAAGACCCTGAATATCCAAAGCAATCTTGAAAAAGAAAAACAAAGCTGGAGGCATCACAATTCCTGACTTCAGGTTATTATTTCAAAGCCGCACTAATCAAAATGGTAGGATACTGGCACAAAGACAGACATAGGTCATGGACCAGAATAGAAAACCCACAAGTGAGCCCACAACTATATGGCCAATTAATCTGTGACAAAGCAGGAGAGAATATCCAATGGGAAAAAGACAGTCTCTTCAACAAATGGTGCTGGGAGAACTGGACAGCAACATGCAGAAGAATGAAGCTGGACCACTTTCTTGCACCACACACAAAAATAAACTCAAAATGGATTAAAAAACTCAATGTGTGATCTGAAACCATAAAAATCCTAGAAGGGATCCCAGGCTGTAATTTCTGACATCAGCCATAGCAACATTTTTCTAGATATGTTTCCTATTGGGACTTCATAAAATAAAAAGCTTCTGTACAGCAAACAATCAGCAAAGCTAAAAACATCCTACTGAATGGGAGAATATATTTTCAAATGACATATCTGATAAAGGGCTAGTATCCAAAATATAAGACGAATTGATATAAGTCAACCCCAAAAAATAATAATAATCCAATTTTTAAATGTGCAGAGAACATGGACGTTTCTCCAGAGAGGATATCCAGATGGCCAAAAGACACATGAAAAGATGTTCATCATCACTCATCATCAGGGAGACACAAATCAAAACTAGAATGAGATATGACCTCACACCTGTCAGAATGGCTAAAATCAACAACACATGAGACAACGGTGTTGGTGAGAATGTGGAGGAAAAGGAACCATCATGCACTGTTGGTGGGAATGCAAACTGGTACAGCCACTGTGGACAACAGTGTGGAGTCTCCTCAAAAAGCTAAAAATAGAACTGCCCTACCATTCAGCAATTGCATTATAGGGTATTTACACACAGGATACAAAAATACTAATTCAAAGGGATACATCCACCCCAGTACTTACAGCACTATTATCTACAATAGCTGAATTAGGGAAGCATTCCACATGTCCATCAACTGATGAATGGATAAAGAAGGTGTGGTCTATATATATGTGATGGAATATTAACTGGCCATAAAAAAGAATGAAATCTGGTCATTTGCAACAACACGGAGGGATCTAGAGAGTATATTACTAAGTGAGAGAAGTCCAAGAAAGACAACACCATGATCTCATTCATATGTGGAATTTAAGAAACAAAACAAATGAACAAGGGAAAAAAAAAAAAGAGAAAACAAACGGACCCTTAACTATAGAGAAGAAACTGATGACTACCAGAAGGGAGATGGGAAGGGGGATGGAGGAAATAGATGAAGGGGTAAGAGCACACTTATTGCGATAAGCACAGAGTAATGTACGGAACTGCGGAATCACTATGTTGTACACTAACGTGACACTAGATTAACAATACTGGAATTAAATTTTAAAACTTTTAAAAAGATTCTACACATTTTACAAGAACTGGAAGAAAATAAATATAGGAGTAAAAAGTAATGAAAGAGAAGATGAACATATAATAGGATGAATAAAGCCAAAAGTTCATTCTTTAAAATAATAAAACTGAAAAATATTATTTGAGATTAATTGCTGAAGATGTAAGAAAAAACAGGTTAAAGAACATTTATGGATAATAAGGGAACACAAGTATGAATTTAAAAATATATATATTATGAACTTTATGCTACAGTGTTTAAATGGAGTGTTTAAAAGTCCTAGAAAAAGAAAATTCCTTAAGAAGAAGTTAAAAAACTCTATAATCCTATGACCATTACAGAAGTTTTTAAGAAGTCCCTACAAAGAATATCTGGCCTAGAGAACTCCACAAAGTCCACCAAACATTCAGGAAAACAAAGTTTTCATCTTACAGACTTCCAGCGAACAGAAAAGGAAGGAACGAACATTCTCCACCAGATGTCATGAAGCCAGCCCAATCTTGTTACCAAAACCAAACAAGGACAGAAGAAAGGAAAAAATCACAGTACAAGCTCACCCATATAGAAAAACAAAAAATCCCCAGGCAGCAATAGATGCAATATTAAAAAGAAAATAAGCTATTGCAAAGTTGGTTTGTCCCAGGAATTAAACTTGATTAAGTACTAGCAAATAGACTAATAGAATCAGTGTATTAACAGATTAAGAAAAAAAAAAAAAACTATTTCAACAGATGCAGAGTAAGAGTTCAATACGTAAGAAGTTAATTCATAATAAAAAGTACCAGCAAACAAATAGAAGGGAACTGCCTTAAGTTGATAAAAGATGGTCACAAAAAACCCACAGCAAACATTTTAGGTGACGAAATTTTGAAAGCATTCTCTTCAAGATCACAAATAAGGTCAGTATGCTCAGTATCACCACTTCTTTAATTTTTATGTTTATTTATTTTTGAGAGAGAGAGAGAGAGTGTATGTGTGAGTGGGGGAGGGGCAGAAAGAGAGGGAGACACAGAATTCAAAGCAGGCTTCTGGCTCTGAGCTGTCAACACAGCCTGACATGGGGCTCGAACCCATGAACTGTGAGATCAAGACCTGAGCTGAAGTTCGACACTTAACCAACTGAGGCACCCAGGCACCCCTCAGTATCACCCCTTCTATTGAACATTAGCCAGCACGATGCAGCAGAACAAAGAAACTTATAAAGGAAATAGGAAAAGCAAAATGGTGACGTTCTGTAGATGAGACATTGTGAATCTACAGAAAATTCAAAAGCATCTCCAGATACATTTGAATTAGTAAGAAAGCTTAAGAATGTTGCTAGATACAAAAATCAAATTAGAAAGTTAACTTGCACTTCTATACAGCAACAATCAATTAGAAAATAAAACTGGTAACAAAAGTTACTATGTATGGTAGCAAATAAAGTCTCTGCAACTTAATGAAATAAAGTATGTAAGACCTTGATGACAAAATGTATGAAACTTTAAAGTCATTAAAGAAGACTGAAATACAATATATAAAAGATTTATGGCTAAGAAGACTCATGTTGCAAAGTTGTTAATTCTCTTCCAATGGGTCTCTAGATTTTAAAAAATTCAAATTAAAATTCCAACAAGATGTTTCTTAGAACGTGGCAACTCGCTCCTATCACTTTATTTGAAGGGTCCAAGGCAAAAGAATATGCAAGGTATGTCTAAAGAAAAAGGACAGAGGCGCCTGGGCAGCTCAGTTGGTTGACTTCAGCTCAGGTCATGATCTCACTGTTCATGGGTTCAAGCCCTGCATCAGGCTCTGTGCTGACAGCATGGAGCCGGAAGCCTGCTTCGGATTCTGTGTCTCCTTCTCTGTCTCTCCTTTGCTCATGCTCTGTCTCTCAAAAATAAATTTAATAAAAAATTAAAATAAAAAAATTAAAAGGACAGGCTGACAGACCAGCCCTACTTCATGTCAAGATGTATTATAAAGCCACTGTAACTTTTAAAAATCAGTATTGCTCATGGACGATTAGATCAACAGAACAAAACAGAAAGCCCAGAAATGGATCCAAACACATTTGGAATTTTAACTTATGTCAGAGATGGCATTATACAACAGTGAGGAAAGGGTAGACATGGATAAGTGCCCTGACTTGGAAATTATCAGTTATGTCTCCAGAAAGAAAGAAAATCAGATTTTATCTCAGATTATACAAAAAAAAATTAACTCCAGGTAGATGAAAGACAAAGTTAAAAAAAAAAAAAAAAACATAAAAGCTCTTTAAGGCTAAGTAGGAGAAAATTTCATGCCCTCAAGTAGGGATAGATTTCCTAAATAAGACATCAAAGTACAAGTTACAAAGGAGACAACAGATATAGTCCACTACTCTGTGTTAAAATTAAGTTTCATTTGTTGAAATACATTGTAAGTAAAAAGATGTGCCACACACCGTAAAAAGATATTTGGAACAAAAAAAATGATAAACTGACTAAAGATTAGGAGCCCTGATATATATAAAAAACACTCAGAAATAAGTAAAAAGGATAAAGAAATGAACAGAAAAAAATAGGCTAAAAACTAAACAAGATTTTTCACTTAGTATCAAACACACACACACAAAAAATCAAACATGAAAGAATGTTCAACCTCATTATTAGTCATCTGGGAAATGCAAATTAAAACTTTAATGAGATACCATTACACACCAAACGGGTTATTTTTAGTTGGACAGTGCCCAGCATTGGAGAAGGCAGACACAGAATTACCAGAGTAGAAATTGGGAAGATCTTTCTGAAAGTCTGGGCTTACTTAGTAAAGTTTAACATGAATAGGCCCTATGACCCATCAGTTCCATTTCTAGTGGTGATTAGGAGAAATTCCCCTCTGGTGTATGTACAAAAAGGTTCCCAGCAATGCTATGTGTAAAGCAAAAACACTCCATATGGCTGACCTATCCATGCCCATGAGAATGGAGTAATTCATCTGGTATATCCTTACAATGGAGTACCACGTAGTGAGGGAAATGAATGAACTACCGCCAAACACATCCATGCGATTCTATCTCAGAAACAGAAATGTGAGCACAATGTGAAGGATATGTGCTATACAACTCTATTTATCTAAAGTTTCAAACTATGTACTGTTTTGTATATGGACACATCCCCATGTATTAGACTTTAGAGAAAGGCAACATGATAAACAGGAAATCCCCAGTAGTGGTTACCCCAGTGGGAGAGAAGGTGAGGAGAGAGGGTAAGGAACCGATAGAAAATACCAGGAAGGCCCGATTCCTTAGGCTGAGTGGTAGCTACACAGGTGCACATCTTACGTCTTTTATAAATATGTATGTGCATATAACTCACAAGTTTAAAGAATCTACTTAGACCATTCGAATCTGTAGTTTTACCTTTCAGAATTTACAAATGCAGAAGCCTTCTGCTTACATCGTAGGTTGTATTTTCTAAGGGATAAGAAAGGTCAATGCCATTTGGAGAACGCATATGTGAGTGTGCTTTGCTCTTACCAGTGCCTCGCGAGGTAATTAAAATTAAATTCAAATTGGCTCAACACATCTCCTCCTATGGTACAAGAAAAATATCACATTTGGTCAGTCGGCGACAGTGTGTAGCATGCTTCCTTCAACACAAATTTGCACAGTTTAGGTTATTAGTTTGTCACATTGTCCTATGTTTCTGTTTGTTGTTTCAGGTATAGCACATCTTTAAAAAAAAGCGATCTTTTGTCTCTTAGGCAGTAAAACATATGAAGAAAGAGAGAAATACCCATATAAGTAAAAGGTTTTCACTTTAATTTAAGATGAACCATGAAAGTTCTTTGAACACTCCAGTCCCCATCTGCTTTGGATACTGGAAGGTAATTCACTACAGGAGCAAGATGGGTACACCCCTTGAAAGCTGAAGTATGGGGTGATATTAGTTAAGGAGTTTTAACCTGATATAAAGCAAAGCTTTTTAAAATTATGACACAAGTCAATGATGAAATGTGATTTTTTAAATTAAAAAAACCACATATACAACTTTTTGGAAATACATCTCTGTGTTAAAGTATATACCCATACTATAAATGAATTATTAAAACAGAGAGCTAGTTAGTCTGTGTACTGGTAAGATGGGATAAAAATACATATTTTGCTTTAAATATTTGGGTTTTTTTAGTATCAATTAAATCTCATACACACACAAATGAGAGAGAGAACACACCAAGCCTACCACGTCTACACACGTCTTTGCCAACAGGTGCTTTCCGGAAGCATCTGTTATTATCTAGACACCTGCTGCTTATCAGACATTTCACAAGGTGACTTAATACCCACGACCTAGAGTATGAAAATGATATTTTTACCCAAGGGAGCCACTAGCCAGTTCTAACTCCTTATGAAATGGTCTCAGTTAAGGGGAAAGAAGCAGGTTATTAAAAATAGGGGGGAAATACAGAACTAAGATAGAGACTCTGGGACAAGTGAGTTATAATTACTGCAAAAAGAAAATTTGGCAAATGTGAATAAACAGTACCGAAGTCACCAGCCGGATGCGCCTCAGAATAGGAGCCATGAAAATCAACCTGGAAAAGAAAGAGGAATGCCCAGTGTGTATGCATGTATAGATCACAAACTGTAGCCCAGTCCACTAGCCCACAGCCAAGCCTGGGTGGGAAGGTGAAGGTCTCCCCCAGTGAAATGCTAAAGGTACGTATAGATGGACTCAATATTCAAAATTAGGTTTCATTTTATTATTTTTATTATAAATATATTTATATATTTAATACATATTATATACTATATGTTACATATACCAAAATAATATTTGTTAAAAATTATATTGGCAGCTGGGCTGTATACCTATTGTCTGGTGGTAAATAAAGCTATTGCAAATGTTTGCACCTCAGGGGATACATACACAGTCTTGATGGAGTCCAAGCATGAGCTCCTCACAGAATGGTACTAATGTCAACTGGTGGCCAGAAGGGACTTCCAGAAAGAAGTCACCAGGGAAGATGGCCATCTTCAGTTTGGGGATATGGCGGTTTCATACAGAACAATATGGGGAGATGGGCAAAATGGACAAGGGGGCAGGGGGTACAGGCTTCCAGTTAGGGTATGAATTTGTCATGGGAGTAAAAGGCACAGCACTGGGACTGGTGTAATATGTTGTGTGGTGACAGCAGCTACGCTTGTGAGCACGGCATAATGCCTCAGGTTGTCCGATCGCTATGTTGTGCACCTGAAATTAATGTAACAGCATATCAACCACACTCAAAAAATTAATTTAAAGGGGCGCCTGGGTGGCTCAGTCGTTTAAGCGTCCAACTTTGGCTCAGGTCATGATCTCCCGGTTCGTGGGTTCGAGCCCCACATCGGGCTCTGTGCTGACAGCTAGCTCAGAGCCTGGAGCCTGCTTCGGATTCTGTACCTTCCTCTCTCTCTCTCTCTCTCTGACCCTCCCCTGCTCTGTCTCTCAAAAATAAGTAAAAAATCATAAAAAAATTTTAATTTAAAAAGGTAAATTTTTTAAAGAAAAACAAACACAGGGAAGCACTACTTTCAAGAGAACAAAGTGGCAGCTCTTCATAGCCTCACAAATACACAACCTGAGTAAAACACGAAATTTCCCCAGTATGGTTTGTGACTACAGAACATCACATTTATCGCTGTTTTCAGGGCACATTAGTGAGTGGCTAACGCCTGGGTGATGAATGTACAGGAAGCAGGAAGATTAAGAGGAATCAATAGGAAGAGAGGGAAAGCTAGCCAATACTGCTGTGGGCAAGAAGTCTTGCTTCCAAGCAACAGCCCAATTATGGAAAGAGCCCAAATGTCCATCAACTGATGAACAGATTAAGACAACATGGTGTGTGTACACAATGGACTACTACTTAATGATGAAAAAGAATGAAATCTTGCCATTTGCAACAACATGGAAGGAGCTGGAAGGTATTAGGCTAAGCGAAATGAGTCAGAGAAAGAAAGGTATCACATGATTTCATTCATATGTGGAATTTGAGAGACTTAACAGATGATCGTAGGCGAAGGGAAGGAAAAATAAGATATAAACCAAGGGAGGCAAACCATAAGAGACTCTTAAATACAAAGAACAAACTGAGGGTTGACGGGAGCGGGGGAAATGACTGACGAGCACTAAGGAGGGCAATTGCTGGAATAAGCGCTGGATGTCATATGGAAGAGATGGGTCACTGGATTCTACTCCTGAAGACTATAAGTTAACCAACTTGAAAATAAATATAAATTATTTTTTAAAAGCAAAGAAAAAAGAAAAAAGAAGGCTGGCTTCCACATGCTCTGTGCATGACCTCAAAGCTTTCCTCTCCCTAAAAGGGTCTGTATTTCAGCATGGGTAGGACAGTATCACTCCCGCACCACCGTTAACCCGAAGCCGGGTACTCACGGCTGCCATTGTCCTGAGGAACCCTTGCTGGCTCCCCAGGCTGTGCCAGCTGACATCGGCCACCATGTGAGAGGTGACTCCCAACAGGAACGCCACCAATTTCTCCGTGTCCTGCCAAAGAAGCAAATTAGAGTCCTATGTGCTTGGGTTACTCTATAAACATCCTATTAAAAGTTTTAATAAGTATGCTTTCCATTATTGAGACTTAAAAATAAAATCAGAGGCAGGTATGTTGTAGTTTCTAGTTACAAAAACCATAAGGGACTCTTCAAAACATTTTACAGACTTCAGATGAATTACTCTTGGAACAAAACAAGGAAGAGACATACCCCCAACATTTTTAAGTGGTTTATTGAGATATTAACTAGTCACATGCCGTGTTTGGCATTGAAGGTATGTGGGGGGGGCCTCCTCCCAGAGCCTGGCGTGGGGACGGGGGATGGATGGGGGTCAAACGTAAGGGAGTCAATGGGTCCAGAACGGAATTTCTTCTTGGCCTTCAAGGGCCGTGCCTACCTTCTCCCAGGGAAGGGGGAAGTTCTCGCGGATGTAATGCACGCTCGCATTCAGAAATGGGGTCCAGTGAGTGCTCTCGGACACATCGTGGAATTGTCCTGACGGAACAGAAGGTCTCAGGAGTCTTAACAAGCTGGAGATTCCCAGTCAAATCTGCCACCGTGGCCACCCGCTGCAACCCTCCTCCCCCTTCCCTCCGAGTCTCTTAGTTTCTTCTCTTGATGTTCAGAGGACGCCTCTAGAACAGAAGAGGCAGCACAGAGAGACAGAGACAGAGACACAGACAGAGAAGCTGAGCTGGCTCACAGCATCGCGAATCACTGGGCTGGATGGAGGCCAGAATGGGTTTCAGTTCTGTGCTCCAAAGGGAAGGACAGGAGGGGGCACCTGAGGGGCTCAGTTGCTTAAGCATCTGACTTGATTTCAGCTCAGGTCATGATCTCACGGTTTGTGAGATTGAGCCCTGCACCCAGTTCTGCGCTGACAGCATGGAGCCTGCTTGGGATTCTCTCTCCCTCTCTCTCTTGCCCCTCCTTCAAAGTAAAATAATTTTAAGACATAATAAAGGGAAGGAGAGAGGGGTGAGTGGTGTGAGGGGAGGTGCAGTGGGAAGGGTGTACAAGTGTGTGGGGGGGTGTGTATTTACATGAGATCTTCATCCATCACAGTCCACCCTCCTAAAGAGCACAAAAGACAGAAGTAGATACTTCAAAGGCTTTTAAGCATTTTAATTAACAATTGTTTTATAATAGCACCAGCCCCAAGCATGGCTGAGTGTCTTTATTCCCACAGTGGGGGTTGTAAAGACAGGCCTGGACATCTACTTGAAACCTCCCAAAGCCACACCTTCTTCCTGGGGGCAACCGAAACCGGAACTCTGGAGTTTAGGTCCCTCAGTTCAAGTATTTTGCTGCCACTAAAGTAAAAACAGCCTAACCAGTTTCCAATCATTGCTTTTTCTGGAAAGAACTTTAAAGACGTAGCAACTAAGATATTTGACTTGCACTAATGGTTTTCCTAGAAATAAAACTTACAATTCCTATTTTACAGAACTCAGTACAAATCCAAAATTAAACAAAGCAGTAGCCCTTTTGACAAACCTTCCCTTAACCAAATTGCTTGCTGTTCCCCTCTGTAATCCGACTGACCAGAAGCAAAAGACCCCTCCCACTCCCCACCCCACGCCAGGGCCTGGGCGCAGCCGCACTGTGTTACAGGGAGTCAGCAGGGTTCCTTCCATTCCTGGCTAGGATGGTCCTCAGTGTTGTAGTTACAGGATTTGCTCAGTATTAGGTAAACTGAGGCAACAGAAGGATAAAAACAAAGCTGTTTCTTTGGTAGCTGAGCATCTGAAAATGTTTGCTTTCAGAAGATGCCATGAAAGTGAACCCCAAAGACGAAAGCCGGGTGCTGTGGAAGTCGGTACATGCGAGACCCAGGGGAGAGCTGGAAAATTTTCATCAAGTCTAAGAGGAGTGTGCATCAAATTCCTTATAATCAGCACGTATTTTGTAATTCTTTTTAATGTTTATTGTATTTTGGGGGGGGACAGAGTGCGGCGGGGATGGGGGAGACAGAGAGGAAGACAGAACCTGAAGCAGGCTACGAGCTGTCAGCACAGACTCGGGGCTCAAACCCATGAACCGTGAGATCATGACCTGAGCCAAAGCAGATGCTTAACCAACTGAGCCACCCAGGCACCCATATTTTATCGTTCTAAGTGACCTCACTGATGAATCGGTCTGTGCTGGTTGGGGAAGAGCATCTACTGCTGTGGGGAAAGTGGAAAATTCAGGAGAGTGGGGACCCCTATGTTACTCTTCTCAAAGCCCGCAGTACTGTGTGTTTAGTTGTCTCTTAAAATGGCATATGTTAAGCCAGTTTTCTCAAATTTAATGGACCAAAAATAGTCCTTTTCTACTCCCTTTTTACAGAAGAGATCAAGGAACTGTTAAATTATCAAGAGACATAACAGTCCCCTGAACACAGTGTTGAGAAGAGCTAAAGAGGAAATAGGTTTAGGAAAAAAATCTGTAACAAGCAGGCAAAATAATAGGATTAAGAAAAGATAGTTAACAGACTAAGAAGGAAACAAAAATAGAACAAAAAGAAAAACCCAACCTTCCAAATGTGAGAAACACAGAAGCTTAGTTATCTGGTGCCATAGCCGCAGGAGTGAGCGGCACTCAACATTGCACCGACCGCAATGTATTAAACTGAACGTCGGGATGATGGCCAGGGCTGCAAAATTCCACAAATGGTTTACGTGATGACCAAAGTACTGGATGTCTTTCATGTGTCCCTCAGATCCACGGTTCCCTTCTCTGCCCTGGGCCCCTGAGGGACCTGCCCAACTGGCCTCTTTGTCTCCAGCTTTGGTTGGGTTGGGCCAATGGGAAGAACTGAAAGGAGATCCGAGAAAAGGGGGAGAGAGAGAGATGGAGGTGTTCATTCTCCCACAATCCCCTGCAGCAGGGTCACAGGGGCTGACTGTGTCCCAGGCCTGGTCCGAGGTCTGGCCCCCAGCAAGGGGTCCCCCATGCAGCCACCTGTCTGCAGATCCATGTACTGCCCCCTCCCTGCACTACCCTCCCCACTTCTCTTACGCTGTGCCCATATCCTTGTAAACAGTCACCTTATAAACACACCCCAAATTACTCCACTACAGAGCACCTTCCATGCCTGCTGGGCCCCACAGACACACCCCATAAGCCCAATTTGCTGATAAACCCGCCTTAGGTCTGCAGAACACTTGACAAAATACTACTCATTAGCCCCAACAAAGCTGTGGTAAAGAGGCAAGCAGGCATTACTACTACGTTACAGGCTCAGAAACAGACACTCAGCACCACCAGGACCTTATTGAAGGTCACGTGCTAACAGACAAGTAGCAGGAACAAGAACTCAGACTCTTGGATCTCTTTCAAAATGTTTTCTCTTCCACCACAAAGCAGTAAAGTAAGGGTGCATAGGATCGTGAAAATTTTCAGAATTTTTGTGCTTAAGTAAGGTTTGGTTAAATGGAAAATGCAGTTAATGCGAACCAAGTCATTGACCAACCGTAGTGGAAAATATGATGTGCTGTGTTTTTTTTTTTTTTTTAAGTCCTAGCCATTCCTATCGCTCAAGTGAAGGTGACATTGGTCTGTAAAACTCCATCTTACCTCCTTCGCAGATGCTGGGGTAAAACGCGTCAGGAAACACAGCTCCCGCCTGATAGGCGTCCTGGTGTTCAAGCAACAGCTGCGGAGCAGGAAAACAGATGAGGGGCAAGAGGCAGCAGCCTGGGACAAGCCCACCACCACCAGGAGGAGGAGGGAAGGCGGGCACACGTCATAATAAAAACGCCTGCATGATGCAAGACCACACCCTACAACAGAGGGCCTTGGGTCCTGCGCTAGCAAACGGGCTGATGAAGCAGCAAAAATCACTTATTTCATTTGCTCTGTTCATCCAGTGGAGTGGGATTTCCCCAAGGCTATTTCACCACCTGCTTTGTAGAAAGCTTTTCAATGATCCAGTGAAAAGTCAGTGAAGAGAGAGAAATACAGACCTACATATACATACATAAAATAGGCACATATACATAATATAGACATAATATACATGCATATACATTTTAACAGTTGAACATAGATTTGAACTGTGCGGGGTCCACCTACATGCAGATTTTCCCCCACTAAATATAGTAGAGTACTGTAAGTGTATTCTCCTTGATGTATTTTTTCATTAACATTTTCTTTACCTTGCTTTATTAGAAGACTACAGTATATAATACATATAACATACAAAATAAGTGTTAATTAACTTATCAGTAATGGTCAATAATAAGCTATTAGTAGTTAAGTTTTGGGGGAGTCAAAAGTTATAGTTGGATTTCAACTGCCTGGGAGATTGGTCCCCCCAGCCCCTGTGTTGTTTAAGGGTCAACTATACGTATGCTGAGATCTATATGTACACCTGATTGCTACTTGTGCTTTATAGTAAGATTGTGTCATTGCACTTGGGGGGAGGGGGCGCGTCTCTTCCTTAGTTGACTGGCTCACTCCATTCTGTTCTGACCCCCTTCATGTGGACCCAGCTGTTTCTAGAGGCTAGAAAGCAAAGACCAGACTCCATCTCCCGCTCTGCTTCTTCAGCTAGCAGGGAAGTGCCTGGTTTTGCAGCAGAGGTAGGGGGTCCCAGGTAGAATATAGGCAGAGTACAGAGCACCCATTTTGCTAGTAAGGAAGGTGGCTGAGGTGAGGAGGTGCTGGAGCCAACAGTCAAGATGGCAGCTACTTGCTCTCCAGACTGTGCAGGAGGCAGCTGGATCTGGAGCTCGCAGCCAGGGCTGTGGCTGTTTGCCTGGACACAGGCGGCCCTGGCAGGCCAGTTCTGGGTGTTGTTCTGGGAGTCCTTCCTGGACGCTCAGCCCACAGCCTGCTCTTGCAGTGTTCGCCCGTCAGCACCGAGTTCCCAATTCCGGACATTGAGCCCCTCTCAGCAGAGGGGTTTCCGTGATCTGCACATGAACTCTGATTACCACAGTGGGCCAATTAAAAGCATGGCAACCTAAACTTTTAATTTATCTGTAAGGACTTACTAATCCCCATTGCCACCACGATGCTGGTCTCAGAGAAGCACGTTTGATGAAAGCTAGCTCAGAACCCTCCCCAACACTCCTCATCTGAGCTCTGTGGAAGACATCCTCTTCCCTTTGGGGGTTTTCAGCTTCAAGGCTGAGTTCTGGGTGGCTGGTGTCCTCCACGTGGGGAGAGACCACCACTTGACCTGGGGGTAGAGCTCTGTTCCACGCCCTAGAAGTTATATGTGCCCATAAAGTCTCCTTTTTCCTCTAAAGATAGCTCAAGATGACCTTTTGTCACTTAAAAATAGTTAACCTTATTGAATATTTATCTTGTCAGCCACTGTCCTGGTCACGTTATATGATAAAGACTTGGATCTGCATCTCTAGGTGAGGTAGATCCTATTATTTAACATTAAAAAATAATTCCGAAGTAAATTTTGAAAAGGAAATGTGTCAGCAAAATAGGAAACTGCAGTATGGGGGAGGATGCATCCTACAGATATAAAAACGTATTTTAAGCTACAGAAAAAATAGTAGTAGGATATTGGACTCAAAAGAGACCAATGAACTTCAGCCTCTACTACAAAGCTGTCATCATCAAGACAGTATAGTATTGGCACAAAAACAGACACACAGACCAATGGAATAGAGAACCGAACTGGACCCACAGTGTATGGCCAATTACTCTTTGACAAAGCAGGAAAGAGTATCCAATGGAAAAAAGACAGCCTCTTCAACAGGTGGTGCTGGGAGAACTGGACAGCAACCTGCAGAAGAATGAAACTAGACCACTTTCTTACACCATACACAAAAATAAACTCAAAATGGCCGAAAGACCTGAATGTGACACAGGAAACCATCAAAACCCTAGAGGAAAAAGCAGGAAACAGCCTCCTTGACTTCAACCACAGCAATTTCCTACTCCACACATCCTCAAAGGCAAGGGAATCAAGAATAAAAATGAACTATTGGGACCTCATCAAGATAAAAAGCTTCTGCAATGCAAAGGAAACAATAAAAAAAAAAACTAATAGGCAACCGACAGAATGGGAAAAGATAGTGGCAAATGGCATATCAGATAAAGGGCTAGCATCCAAAATCTACAGGGAACTCACCAAACTCCACACCCCAAAAAACAAATAATCCAGTGAAGAAATGGGCAGAAGACATGAATAGACACTTCTCCAAAAAGAACATCCAGATGGTCAACAGACACATGAAACGATGCTCAGCATCACTCATCATCAGGGAAATACAAATCAAAACCACACTGACAGATCACCTCACACCAGTCAGAGTGGCTACGGTGAACAAATCAAGAGACTATAGATGCTGGCGAGGATGTGGAGAAAGGGGTACCCTCCTACACTGTTGGTGGGAATGTAAACTGGTGCAGCCGCTCTGGAAAACAGTATGGAGGTTCCTCAAAAAATTATCAGTAGAACTCCCCTATGACCCAGCAATAGCACTGCTGGGGATTTATCCAACGGATACAGAAGTGCTGATGCATAGGGGCACATGTACCCCAATGTCCCTAGCAGCACTTTCAACAATAGCCAAATCATGAAAAGAGCCCAAATGTCCATCACCTGATGAGTGGATCAAGAAGATGTGGTTTATCTATACAATGGAATACTACATGGCAATGAGAAAGAATGAAATCTGGCCATTTGTAGCAACGTGGATGGACCTGGAAGGTGTCATGCTAAGCAAAATAAGTCAGGTAGAGAAGGACAAATACCATGTTTGCACTCATAAGTCTAACAGGAGAAACCTAACAGAGGACCATGGGGAGGGGAAGGGGGAAAGAGTTAGGGAGAGGGAGGAAGGCAAATCATGAGAGACTGAATACTGAAAACAAACTGAGGGCTGAAGGGGGAGGGGGAAAGGGGAATGGGGGTGATGGTCATGGAGGAGGGCACTTGTGGGGAAGAGCACTGGGTGTTATATGGAAACCAACTTGACAATAAACTATAAATTTAAGAGAGAAAGAGAGAGAGACAGAGAGAGACAGAGAGACAGAGAGACACACCAATGAGGGGCACCTGGGTGGCTCAGTCAGTTAGGTGTCTGACTTTGGCTCAAGTCATGATCTCACAGTTCATGGGTCCAAGTCCCAGTCAGGCTCTGTGCTGACTGACAGCTCAGAGCCTGGAGCCTGCCTCAGATTCTGTGTCTCCCTCTCTCTGCCCCTCCCCTGGTCACAGTGTCTGTCTCTCAAAAAATAAAAGGTTTTTAAAAAGTTTTTTTTTTTTAAAGAAAGAGATGAATCAAACAGAACAGAGTAAGGAAACAGACTCAAGCGTATGCCACATACGGTGATGATGAGTGAAGCGTGTTGGTGCAACCCTGTGGCTAGGAGGCTTCCAGCGTGGCATTCGGACAAGGACTTGAAATTAGCACAAGAGGTTACTAGACCCCCTAACAGGCTTTATGCCAAAATAAATACAAGGGGACTTCAAGAGTTAAAGGCAAATCAAGAAGCCACAAACTCAACAGGACAAAACTTCAGGAAATAATTGCACCATCTCAGAGTGGGAATGATTTTTCTAAGCAAAGCACACAGGAAGAATCCATAGAAGAATGATGCATTGAACTACCCCAAAATGTAAGCATTCGGCATGGTAAAAAGGACCAGAAGCAAATTTAAGAGAAAAATAACCACGAGAAGCATTTGCTACATGATGGGGGCTCATGTGTTTAATAAGTCATTTTTCCACATCAAGATAAACATCCTACTTGAAAAATGAGAAAAGATATAAATGATTCACATAAGTACTAGAAATGGTAAACACTTGAAAGTATATTTAATTTCATTCATAATTAACTAAAATGCCAATTAAATCCATAACAAAACACCATTTTTTACCTACCAAATTACCAAACATGAAAAAATAAACACACTCTAAAAGTGAATCTGTTTCCAAATCTGAAGATACCTATTAAGAAATTTCAATAAAGTGCATGAACAGTTAATGGGGGCACCTGGGTGGCTCAGTTGGTTAGGTGTCTAACTATTGGTTTCAGCTCCAGTCATGATGTCACCACAGTTTGAGTTTGAGCCCTGTGTCAGGCTCTACACTGTCAGTGTGGAGCCTGCTTGGGATTCTCTCTTCCTCTCTCTCTCTGTCCCTCCCCTGCTCGCTTTCTCTCTTTCAAAATAAACAAACATTTTTTAATGAAATACATGAGCAATTAAGGATGTTAATTCTTCCTCAGTCTTATAGGTCTTTCCTGTCTAGTTCTGTCTTGTGTCTGGGCCAAACGGACTCCACTAGCAGTGCCAGGGCTGAACATGGTCAGGAAACTGCCCAAGACAAGAAGACTGAACATGTAAGGATACGTATCGAGAATGACCAAGGCCAAGCTTCCCACTGTTGGAGGAAGGAGTCACGGATACAGACACGAGAAGGCTAAAATGAATCCTGTGATGATGGATGTTAATTGGAGGTATTTTTGTGTGAACTCACGGTTTTAAGTAAATGGGCAGATAAATAGACACCAAAGCCAACTAGAGGCAGAATCTGGGAAAATGGAAGCATCAACAAAAATGATAGTAACATAATATAAACCATTAAATAGAAATCTATGAATGTACATAGGTAAAAGTAAATATACGAATGGGGAAGAAAATGCTACAGTGGAATGCCAATAAATGTAGAAAGAATAATGGAATCAGATAAACAATTTGGCAACCATCATAATTATTTCAGACAAGAATTACTGTGAGGATGAGAAACGGGGTATTTACGTTACGTCAATATCTCTCCCTAGAAAATATTTACTTGCTAATTAAAAAATAGAAAATACTGGGGTGCCTGGATGACTCAGTTGGTTGAGCATCCAATGGTTGATGTTGACTTAGGTCATGATCTCACAGTTCATGGCATTGAGTTCTGCATCAGGCTGTGCACTGACAGTGTGGAACCTGCCTGGGGTTCTCCCCCACCCCCTGCCACATCCTCTCTTTCACTCAAAGCAAATAAACCTTTTTAAGAAGTAGAAAACACTTATTAAATTTCCATTGTAAAAATGTGAAGACACCACCTTAAGCAAAAAGTTAACATCACTAAGACTTCTGCTTCCAGGAAGATGGAAGAGATCTACTTTTCCTTATTCCTCTTGCTAAGGATAACGAAGAACCCTGAACATTGTACACAAAGGGAGACTAAGAAGCCTCTGGAAAGTGGAGGGAAGCATGCATATGGCTGGGGAACTTGGGACCTGAAGACGACACCATGGAAAGTTCTCTGGATTTTCTTTCTGCCTAATATGTCCTAAACTGGATACCAGAAAAACTAGAAACCCCGATGAGCATAGACTAAACACACAAACAAACGCTTCAACAAAAGCCTGCTGTAACCATGAGCCCAGGAAAGAGGCAGAAGAGCAAGACAAACTTTTAGACAATAGCTTCTCGACGCCACAAACACCACAGGAAAGACTGTGGCCCCACCCTCACCAGGACTTTCATCTGTGCCCTCCTGTCTCCCATCCCTTCCCCTCAGCATCACTGGAAACCACGGGGACAGTCTGGACATACAATCCCAGCTGGCAGTCACACAGCACCTCACCCCACCCCCACTGGGTGGGACGAGAAGAGGCCCCGGGGAGAGCAGGACATTCACCACCACAATGACCCCCCCCACTCCAGCATCTGTAGAGGCCACAGTGAGGAGCAGTAATTAGGTACTGTGACCCCTCCAGCCACGGAGGCATCAGTGGAGACCCAGGGGGAACCCTGACCTCTACCCCCAGCTGGCAGTTAGGAGAGCTAGGAGGTGAAGGTCTGCCCACTGTGGGTCCCCATCCCCCTGCCCAAAGTGGTATCAGAAGAAGTTGGCTAAAATAGAAGTTTCAGGGGCACCTGGGTGGCTCAGTCAGTTAAGAGACTGTGGCCCAGGTCACGATCTCACAGTTCATGAGTCTGAGCCCCACATCAGGCTCTGTGCTAACAGCTCGGAGTCTGGAGCCTGCTTCGGATTCTGTCTCCCTCTCTCTGCCCCTCTCCCAGTCATGCTCACTCGCGCTTGCTCTCTCGCACACGCGCACTCTCTCCCTCTCTCAAAATAAACATTAAAAAAAAATTTTTAATAGAAGGCTTCAAGTAAGATCCCAAGTCTCATAACCTAATACCCAAATGTCCAGGTTTCAAAGATCAGCCATTACACCAAGGAACCAAGAATCTCAAAAGGCATGAAAAGAGATAACCAATGGAGGCCAACACGGAGATGGCTGAAACTTTATAATTACCTGACAAATATTTTAAGGCAGCCATCATAAAAACACTCCAATCACAAACACACTTTAAACAACTCCCCACCCCCAGAGCAAAGCCATCTCGGGAGAGGAATATATAAAAAACGCACAAATGGAAATCCTAGAAATGAAAAATAGTTGAAATAAAAGTTAACACCACCAGAAACAGTATACATGACATTGTAAGGCTTCTTTTTATTTTTTAAAGTTTGTTTTTATTTATTATTTTGAGAGATTGAGCCATGTGTGAGTGGGGGTGAGGGCAGAAAGAGAGAGGGAGATAGAATCTCAAAGCAGGCTCCACACTGTCAGCACAGAGTCCAATGTGGGGCTCGAACTCACAAACCATGAAATCATGACCTGAGCCAAAGTCAAGAGTTGGATGTTTAACCAAATGAGCTATCCAGGTGCCCCGACATTGTGAGTCTTCTGATACAATCCAATGAGAACATAGCATCACCTCCATGTTCTAGACATTTCTGTCAAAAAATAACCTGCAAGGGATCTATCATGGAGAACCATCAGATGAAACCAAATTAAGGTGCATTCTACAGAGTTATTGGACTTCACCCTTTCTAAAACCTCAAGGTCATGAAAGACAAGGTGGGCCTGAGGAACTATTGTAGGTCACATGGTGCTGGATTGGTCCTGGAGTCATAAAGATTACTGAGACAAAATTGGTGAGATTTGAATGAAACCTGAGGATTGGGACAAAGTGTTGTTCAGTGTTGATTTCTTGACTGTGATTATTATGCCACGGTTACATAGGAGTGCCCTTATTTTCAGGAAATAGTTATATGTGAAGGGATAATGAGGAGCACATCAACAATTTACTTTCAAATAGATCGGGGGGTGGGGGGAATCAATATGTATAAATAGTGTGGAATTGCACAAAGTCTCTGGACATGAGAGATTCCATTTTCTTTCCCAACGAATGAACTCTTGAGCTGAGCCAGAAGCAGCAACTGTTTGACCAGCTCATAAAATTTCAACAGAGCAACTGGCAGTCAGATCAGAGGACAATAAAGTTAATTAATACATGGCAGGACAGTTTCAATGGATAATATCAGTAATCAAGAAGAGAGTCATCAAAAGTGGTTCAACTGGTCAGCACCAAATTAGCAGGGATTCTTCCTTCTCTCCTTTATCTACATCATGGAATTACCCCTTCCCTTTTCTCCCCTCACAAAAACTCCTTCATTTCCCTGAATGAGCAGCACATTTTTCTGGTGACTCTGGAATATGTGTTCTTCCAAATTGCAATTCTGAGACTCAAATAAAGACCTTTGTTCCTTTTCAGTTCCACCTCCTTTCCTTGGCTGACAACAGAGAGGCAAAAAGGCAAATATGATAAGTTGTCAACAATTAGGCAATTCATTTATGCCCTTTACCCAGTTTCCCTAAGCTTCCAGCTTTTTGATTGGTCTATAATTACTTCCAAATGAAAAGGTAAAAAAAGTATGGTACATTACGATAACAGAAAAATATGTAATTGTTCTCAGTGATTCTGAAGTTCCCTACTGACATGGAAAGACATCACCAATATATTGAATGAAAAATAGCAAGTTGTAGAATGTCCAGAGTGTAATTTGGGGGGGGGGAATGCTAATAAATGAAGAGACCATCCCTAGAATGACATAAAGCCAAGTGTTAGCACTGGTTGTCTCAGAATTCCTCTCTACTGTGAACATCTATCAAGTCTCTAATAAGAAAAGAAAAAATCCTATCTACGGGCAGGTAAAAGCAAGCAGGGCAGAGAGGATGTCAACCATCTGAATAACTACCATTGCTATGATTTCATGGTTAAAACACCACATTCTGTTTATTCTTATAGAACATAAATACATATAAGTTCAACCATAACAGTGTGAAACTAGAAATCATTTATAAGGAAAAACCTGGCCAGGGCGGGGGGCGGGGGGGGGGGGGCACGTGGGGACAAATGGAGACCAAACAACATGGTAGTGAACAACCAATGGGCTAATGAAGAAATTAAAGAAGAAATTTAAAAAAATACATGGAGACAAAAATAAAAACATAAGGACTGAAAATCTTTTTGGGGTGGGTATCTAGCTGGCTCAGTCAGTGGAGCGTTCAACTCTTGATCTCAGGGTCAGGAGTTCAAGCTCCACTTTGGGTGTAGAGAAGAAAGGAAGAAAAAAAGGAAAGGAAAGAAAAGAAAGAATCTTTGGGATGCAGCAAAAGCAATTCTCAGTGGGAATTTTACAACAGTACAGGTCTACTACAAGAAACAAGAAAAACCTCAAACCATCAAACCTTATACCTAAAGGAACTAGAAAAAGAAGAACAAATAAAGTGCAAAGTTAGTAGAAGGAAGGGAATAGTAAAGAATAGAACAAAAATAAATTTTTTAAAAAATGATTAAAGAGCTAGTTCTTTGAAAAGATAAAACAGAATTATAATCCTTTAGCCAGACTCATCAAGAAAGCCAAGTACCCAAGAAGTCAAATCAGAAATGAAGGAGAAATAACACCACAGAAATACAAAGAATTATAAAATACCATGAAAAATTATGACAAATTAGAGAAATTAGAAGATATGGGAAATTTCCTAGAAACACAGTCTTCCAAATTTGAATCAAGAAGAAATAGAAAATTTGAATTGACCAATTATTAATAACAAAAGCGAATCCGCAATCAAAAAACTCCCAAACAAAAGTCCAGGACTGGATGGGTGGCTTCACAAGTGAACTCTACCAAATATTTAAAGGATTAATACCGATTCTTCTCAAACTATTCCAGAAAATAGAAGAGTAAGGGAAATCTCTAAGTTCATTTGGGAAGGCCAGCTTTACCCTGATGCCAAAACCAGGCAAAGACACTTCTAAAAAAAAAAAAAAAAAAAAAAAAAAAAAAAAAACCACTACAGGCCAACATCTCTGATGAATCCAGACCCAAAGCTCCTCAACCCATATTACCAAATTCAGTAATATGTTAAAAGGATCATTCACCATGATCAAATGGGGTTTATTCCTGGGATTTGAAAGTGGTTCAGTATTCTCAAAACCAATATAATAGGTCAAATTAACCAAAAGAATTAAAACCATATGATCATCTCAAGAGATTTGGAAAAGAATTTGACAAAATACAACATTTGTTTATGATAAAAACTCTCAACACAGTGGATGTAGCCAGAACCTACCTCAATATAATAAAGACCTTGAACAAAAAACCCGCAGCCAACATCATAGTCAGGAACAAGACAAGGATGTCCTCTCTTACCACATTTATTCAACGTAGTACTGGAAGTCCTAGATGCAGCTATGAGACAAGAAATAAAAGCCAACTGGGAAGAAAGAAGTAAAACTGTCACCCTTTGCAGAGGACAGGAAATTGTATACAGAAAACCCTGACTACCAAAAAAAAAAAAAAAAAAAAGCCTATTAGAATAAGGGAATCCAACAAAGTTTTAGGACACAAAATATGCAGAAATCTGCAGCATTTCCATATTTGAATCATGATGTAGCAAAAAGAAAAACTAAGAAAACAATCTAATTTACGATAGCACCACAAGAAACAAAATATCTAGGAATAAATTAAACTGAGGAAGTGAAAGACATACTCTGCCAACTGGAAGACATCGATGGAAGAGATAAAATAGGACACAAATGGAAAGACTCTCCGTGCTCATGGACTGGAAGGATTAATATCGTTAAAGTGTCCATATTACCTAAAGCAAGCTATGTATTTTAATGCAATCCCTATCAAAATACCAATGGCATTTTTCATAGAACTGAAACAAAATCCTAAGATTTGTGTGAAACCACAAGAGACCGCAAACAGCCAATGTAGTCTTAAGGAGAATAAAGCTGGAGGAATCATGGAGTATGTCCAGATTTCAAGCTATACTACAAAGCTGTAGTAATCAGCACAGAAGGGTATTTGCGCAAAAACAGACACATAGATCAACAGATCAAAATAGAGAGCCCAGAAATAAACCCGCACTTATATAGTCAATTTATCTATGACAAAGAGTCAAAATATATGGTGATAAAAAGACTGTCTCTTCAACAAATGGTGCTGGGAAAGGTGGACAGCTACGTACCAAAGAATGACACCGAGCCACTTTCTGACACCATACCAAAAATAAACTCTAAATAGATTAAAGACCTAAACATGAGACACGAAACCATAAAAATCCTAGAAGAAAAACATAGGTAGTCATCTCTTGGACACTGGCCTTAGCAACATATTTATGGAGAAGTCTCCTCAGGCAAAGGAAACAAAAGCAAATATAAACTATTGGAACTACACCAAAATAAAAAGATTTTTCACAGGATTTAAAAAAAAAAAAGACAAGAAACACACAAAAGAACTCAATAAAACAACAAAGTAACTTACTGAATGGAAGAAGATATTTACAAATGATACATCCAATAAAATATTAATATTTAAACTACATAAAGAACTTACACAACACTAAAAAACCAAATAAAAACAAAACACAAACCAAAAACCACACGATAGCATTCAAAAATAGGCAGAGGACTTGAATACACATTTTTCAAAAGACGACCTACAGATGACCAATACACACATGAAAAAAATGCTCAACATGACTAATCAGCAGGGAAATGCAAATCCAACCCACACTAAGATCACCTCACCCAGTCAGAATGATTAGTATCAAAAGGAAGTGTGGGCAAGGATGTGGAGAAAAAGGAACCCTTGCACACTGTTGGTGGGAATGCAAACCAGTGCAGCCGCTGTGGTAAACAGCACGGAGTTTCCTCAAAAAATTAAGAATAGAATTACTAATTGATCCAGTAATTCTGCTACCGAGTATTTACTCCCCAAAAGTGAAAACACCGATTCAAAAATATATATGCACCCCTATGTTTACTGCTGCATTTACAAGAGCCCAGCTATAAAAGCAACCCAAGTGTCCATAGATACATAAATGGATAAAGGAGAGGTGATTACACCCACATACACACACACAAATATTACTCAACCATAATAAAGTATAAAATCTTGAAATCTGAGATAACATGGGTAGACTCCAGGGTATTATGCTAAATGAAATAAGTCAGAGAAAGACAAACACCACATGATTCCACTTATATATGGAATGTAAGAAACATGAACAAACAGACTCTTAAATACAAAGAAACTAGTGGTTGCCAGAGAGGCGTCCCAGAGGACAGGGGATCAGCCAAACAGGTGAAGGGATTAAGAGGTACAAACTTCCAGTTAGAAGCCATGGAAATGAAAGGTATAGCACGGGAGATACAGTCGATGATATTGTAACAACGCATGGGGACGGGCGGTGACCACACTTAGCGTGGGGAGCGTTGAGTAACATAGAATTGTTGAATCATGATATTGTACATATGTAATGCAGCATCACATACCAACTACAGTTTAGTAATAAATAAGGAAACAATACAAGAAGTATCAGGCCAACAATGACCCCCAATGTGAGGTCAGTTTGCTTTTATAGTGCTTATAAATTAATGACCTGATTTTCTCCACCTTATGCATGATTCTTTTTGGTAAGTCAAATCTTTAAAGAGCAGATATATTAACAAAAGAGAACCCCAGAACCAACTAAACTCCGCAGGGCCTGCTGCTAGATCGCCAGCCTGTGGGGGACGGTCTGGGCACACAGCTGGCATCCTATAGGCCCCTTCCTCCCGAATCATTTCATGCAACTGTAGCGTTGAGTCCAGAGGTCACCAAAGAGGTTTAAATAGGGAGAAAGTGCTACTACAACAAGTCCCACATATAGACAGAGAGAAAATAGATAATGAAAAGCGACTGGATAGGATCGGAAAAGGTGAAGTAATCTCACTCTTCATAAATTGAAAGGTGAAAGGTGCACACCCAGGGCACTTAGTCATTTCTGATGATGACATCACTACTTGCATCAGGACGGGTGCTAAGAGGAAGGATCTGTGTCCAGCTCACATTTCAAATTAAGTTAATGACACACGCATGAATACTTCTACAAGAGAAGCCGCTCTGTGCACACTGAGGATTGATCGCTCCCATGAGGAGTCAGTCTTCCTTCTCCCCCCTTCCCTGGCTACCTTCCGCCAAGGTCAATAAAGATAACCCAATGCTGTTCAAGTGCAAATAAGAAAGTTAAAACTAATGTCAAAGAGTGGGGCGAGAAGACGATCGATTTCAGTTATGTTCCCATCCTGCTTTCCGTGCTCGGTTATCGGGACTTACGGGCAATACTTTGACCCAATCTTGGGGTCACAAACAAATGTTAACCACGCTTATCAAATGGGAGTACTTAAGAATCCCCTTGTCGCAGAGACTGTTTAGCTACAGAACTAACAATAGCGTACAGGGTCAGAACGGGTGCGATTTGACAGGTCCAGACAAGCCACCAGATGGTCCTACGAAGGACAGGGTAGGAGGCGGCATCGGAGGAGCAGCGCCACGTGGACGTCTGAAGAAATCCTTCCTGCTCCTCATGCGGATGCCATTTTATGCAACACGCAGTCAGGTGGTGAAAAATTATCTCGGGTGTGGCTCCTCTTTGTAAAAACAAGGAGATGCACCATTTTTAGAAAATTCTTCTTCAATTTCTCAAATTGCGATTCATCATTAATTTTTTTTGGCTCCTTTAGAAGAAAGTTAACACACGAGAGAAGTAGTAAATGTTATACCTCTTTGTAGTTAATGCGCCCATCTTGAAGGTGGAGAAACTCCAGAGCTCTGTGTCCTGAGAGAAATATAGATATCAATTAAATTCAACCATAACTGGACACAGAACTGACTCGAGATATTTTAAAGGGAAAATGTAATTGTGTCATTGTAACTGTCAAGGAAGTGGGAAATGAAAAGTGTGTACTCACTAGTAATTTTCGTTGGGCATAAGATGCATATAATATTTATGCTGTTAAACTACATATCAGATTTTCATGGGGATTTGAAATTTCTGCTTCGCTAGCACCATGGCCCTAGCTAGGCCAGGTCTCAGTTCCCTCCTAAGTAAAATTAAGTAAATACCCACCACCTTACAGGTCTGTTGAGGGAGTCACACAAAATAAATGCTGTGTGAGGAGCACAATGGCCGATACACACTAGCAGCTTAGTGAACAAGAGGTGTCACTGTATTCTGCCTCAACAACTCACGGAGATAAATAAAGCTAAGCAGGAAATAGGTTACATGGCCAAAGGCATAGAATGAATCAGTGATTCTCAAATGTTTTTTTTCACCCATCAATTAGACCACATTAGATGGACCAAAAAAAAAAAAAAAAATTTCAGGTCACTTGCTCCACCCACATGCCCACATACCCACACCCTGAACCTTTTCAGAATCCAGAAGACGAACATGCCTTGTGAAGGCACTTTCAAAGGTGATACTTTATTTTTATTGGGCATCACATCCAGTTTTATAATTCATACAAAAACACAGCCACTACTAGAAGCACAGGTACTATGATACACGCTCACAGCCCACACAAATCACCTGTATAGAAGATTCCAGTGATTTACAAATCCAAACACTAAATGAGGCTAAATCTAATTCACCTGAATGTCAACCTTCCACACAGGCTTTATAGAAGTGAAAATATGAACCACAATATTTATAAAATCCTCTAATTAGTAAAGGTTGGAGTTTTGCCTTTTACATAAAAATCCTCAGGGCGCCCGAGTGGCTCAGCCAGTTAAGCGTTGGACTTTGGCTCAGATCATGATCTCAGGTTCATGAGTTCGAGCCCCACATCAGGCTCTGCACTGAAAGCTCAGAGCCTGAAGCCTGCTTCAGATTCTGCGTCTCCCTCCCTCTCTTCCCCTCCTCCCCCATTCATGCTGTCTCTCAATTGTCTCTCAAAAATAAATTTAAAATGGTAAAAAGAAATAACAATAATAAAATAAAAATCCTCAAAGTCTGGGGCATCTGGGTGGCTGAGTTGGTTAAGTGTCCAACTTCAGCCCAGGTCATGATCTCATGGTTTATAGGTCTGAGCCCCCCATCGGGCTCTCTGCGGACAGACAGTTCAGAGCCTGGAGCCTGCATCGGACTCTGTGTCTGTCTCTCTCTCTACGCCCTTCCCCTGCTTGCACTGTCTCAAAAATATTTAAAAATTCTAAAATCCTCAAGATCTGTGTAGATTCATATGAAGTTTTGTATTAATATAGTACACTACTATATGTTTAGTATTAATCTATTAGGATCTTTGGCACAGACTAAAAATAGCAATTATCTGATATTTAAAAATTTGTATTTCATCTGTGTTTAAACTCTAAGGAAATACTTGAGTATTTCCACTCAGACTGGTTCTTTTTCAGCCCACTTAGAGTTTTAGCCAATTTCAACCTCAAAGAACTGACGCTTGGAAAATACTTTCAAATTCATTGGTAAGTTCAGCTCCTCATTCTACAGTAGAGGAACAGAGGGGAGTGAGCTGCTCTGTGGCACGTACTTCGTTAACAGCAGATCTGGTATTCAAACCTCGGTCTAACTCTTTTCTACTGTGTCCTGACTCCTGTTAGCAGTAAGTCTTTTTAGAAAGAAAGCTAGGCTGGCTGTCAGGACACCCCGTCCTTGGCCAGCCCACTAACGAGCCAGCTGGGAGATTTTCTAGACCCATGACCTTGTATGTGAGCAACAGGGCCTGGGCTCAGTGACCTCTCGTGCCCTCTCAGATGGTAAAATCCTGTGATCAAGGTTCTTGGCCACTAGAACTCAATGCCCAGGTCTATCCTGCACTGATAAGTTTTCACACTCTATTTGTAATTTTGCTCTGCTTTGTACATTCCAGAAGTGGCTTAACTATAAAATATTATTGTTTTTATCTAAAAGTAAACCCAGACATCAGGTGCTACCTGAAGTGAATCTGAAAACTATTAGAGAATATAATTGCATCTGATTAGATTATAACTTGGTGGACTTGCCCCAGGACTTAAATAGTACAAATGCACTTCGTATGGGAACCGAATGTGCTATGCACCCATATGCGATCCTCTGCTGGTGGCCAGTCCTTCCCAGCTCCCGTCCCCCTGGGCCCCTCTGATGCCAGTGGCCAAACTCCCTCTCTTCCTCACCCTCCCTACAGCCAACAGCTGGACTCGAGGATACACTCTTGGGGCCACAGGGGGCCCTTTACACATACTTGGAAATACAAAACAACAAAAGACATCTTCCTCACTCTTCCCGAATTCCACGCATCTCTCTCCTCTCCTGTTCAATCACATCTTCTGCTCCTGGGCAGCCCCCAGTTTACCCAGCTTCTGCTTGCCCAGCCTGAGAAAGAGCCAGGAACCAGATCATCAAAGATGCATCATCGCCATGCCTGCTGCCCACCTTACCACCTGGCTGCTGGCCAGTCGGGGGAACTTGCTGTCAATACACGGGACCGACTTGACATCTCTTCCTTGACCCCCTTAGATGACATCGAGCCCGAACAGTACCGTGAGGGGCCAGCACTTACCTATCTCGATGTGTGTGGAGAGCCCACAGGGTGAACCTCGGGGGCACAGGGAGCCCAGCACAACCAGCAGGCCGGGCCAAAAGCCGCACATGAACATGCCTTTGTCCCTCGTCACTCCGGGCGACATGATGTGCCTGAAATCCAGGCCCAGACCCTGCTTTCCCTCTAAGCGGGTCACAGACATGGGAAAACCCAGCCTTGTTTCAAAATAATAACACTCCCTGGTAAACTGTTCAACTACTGTTTAACTTCACCAGAACAGCAAACAAACTCCACCTGGGAGAGAGAGAGGGGGGAAAAAAAAAGCCATCAACCCAAATCTAGATGTCCTGAGGTTGCAGTTTTGCTCCTTTCTGACCCAGGGGGCATCTGGAGTTCTTTCTAACATGAAATTTGTATGGGGACACTAACAAAGTTTTTCTCTGAATATTCTTTGCTGAGGGGAGAGAGAGAGAGACAGAGAGAGACAGAGAGAGACAGAGAGAGAGCCAGACAGAGAGAGACAGACAGAGAGACAGAGACAGACAGAGAGAGAGAGAGAGAGAGAGACAGAGAGAGAGAGAGACAGACAGAGAGAGAGAGACAGAGAGAGAGAGAGAGAGACAGAGAGAGAGAGAGACAGAGAGAGAGAGAGACAGAGAGAGAGAGAGACAGAGAAACAGAGACAGGGACTCACCTGTCTATATTGGCAGTTAACACGCTGGACCCCCTCCCAGGGGCTAGCTCTCGGGCATCGCGTCTCCATACATGGATCAGGTGCCTGCATCCTTGGCCTCCGAAGGCACAAGTGCTGGGAAAGCTTTTACGGCAATCAGCTGGCACCAGCTTCTCTCTCAGTATTTGGCAACAGATACCAACACTCGCACGGGGTTACACAAGAGCAACCACTCCCGCTCTCTCTGCTTCTGGCTGTTCTTATGGGGCTTATCTCGAGCCTCTTGCACGGTCAGATTCCTGCACCCCAAGAAAAGAGGCTGATTCCTCTGGGGGCGGGAGACGTGGGGCCAATTTAAGACCGGGAAACAAAGATTCAGAAAATGCCAGGCTTGGAATCCACCTGTCATGAAGAATCTAATCTACAGCCCTTAACCCGTGGGGAAAAGGAGGTGATGCCCTCCATGGGAATGGTGGGGATCGTAAAGCTCAGGCTGTGCCTGTTACACATGAAGAACAAGGAAGGAGATCCTAAAAGAGTGGGCGGAAGCCAGACTCATGCTCAGGTGAGCAAATGGAAGAGAAGAATAGAATGTGGGATGATCTGAGACCCTTCGGGGCCTGCCAAGTTTCCTCTGTAACCTTAGCTCGGCCACTGGCAAGCCCCAGAGAAAGGAAGCCCACGGTCCCTCGATCGTGAGGGCATTGGGCCAGCTTCTCACTGCTTTTAGGCCAGAGGCCATGAACTGACGTTATAACACATGCTAACAGGGTGTTTTTTAAACCTAGGTCTAGGCTCCCCCTCATTCTAAGTGAGGGAGTGGATGGGTAAAGGAGGGGGAAGTAGAAGGTGGAGGAGCCCAGGACAAGGGCAGGTAAAAAAGAAAGGTCCTGGGCACAGATGGTTTTGTCCCTGCAGGCCCTGGTGAATGGTCCACACCAAGCCAGGCTCCGGGGGACATCCTAGGCACAAGACAGCAAGTGAGGGGAATGTGCTCCCACTCTGAATGGGGGCCTGCACAGGGCACTAGACAGAAGGAGAGAAGGGGAGGCCAAAGTCATGAATTTCCTAGGCCTTAGGCCTTTTTGCCTTTATGGGTCCCTTTCTTCATAAAGATTAAAAAAACTAGGCCAGTGCAGGTATAAAATCTGACGTAAGTATTAACATAATATTCAACCTAAGTTTCTTTTTCCTGATTTTTATAAGAAATAACAGTTTTGAGGGGTGCCTGGGTGGCTCAGTTAAGCGGCCAACTTCAGCTCAAGTCATGATCTCACAGTTTGTGGGTTTGAGCCCCACGACGGGCTCTGTGCTGACAGCTCAGAGCCTGGAGCCTGCTTCATGTGTGTCTCTCTCTCTGTTCCCTCCCCCACTCACTCTCTCTCTCAAAATTAAATAAAGACATAAAAATTAAAAAAAAATAAGTTTGGAGTAACCTCAAAAGTATCATGGGTCCCAGGCAGTGTGCCTATAGAAGTGAGGGGACACTGTTGAAAACGGAATCTTAAAAAGACTTTATTTAAGAGAACAGTTGCTGGAGGGGAGCTGGGGGGGATAGGCGTTAAGCAGGGCACTTTCTGGGATGAGCACTGGGTGTCCTATGTAAGAGATGAAACACTGGACTCTACTCCTGAAGCCAAGACTATACTGTATGTTAACTAACTTGAGTTTAAGTTAAAAAATGTTTTTTTTTAAATATAACCAGACTGATTTTGGGTGGACAAAGGCAGCGTGACAGAACACATTGTCCCAACCTGAAGCGGCTGTCAGTAGGGCTCCCTCTGCAGGCGGCAGGTGGAAATACACCAGGTCCCCAGTCCCTAGTGACACCCACAGACCGGCATTCTCCCTTCCAGAGCCCCCTCTCCAAGTCCTTCAGTAGAACACAGAAGGAAATAGCTAATCCACACACACAAAAGATTAAACCCTGTCGTTCCCACTTCTGCTAGATGTGACAGACTCAAAACCGAGTGACGTCTGCTCGGCAAAAAACAAAGTCAAAACCCCAAAGGACTGCATGGGCATTTGGCAAGTAAGAACTCAAAGTCCTAGAGAAAGACAAAGAGCCCAGAGGCTCTGGAAAGGCCAACAAGAAACTCCACTGGGTAGGAATGGAGAAGCAGAGAGATGCTGAGACTAGTGGTCCTAAATCAGTGCATAGAACCCTTGAACCCACAAATTCCGAAGTCACCCCTATTTTTATTTGCATCCGCATGAACGCTGACGCCCCCTTGATTCTTCCGGAGTTGTATGCTCTTGTCTACTCCTAACTCTACCTCGGTTGATTCGATTCTGACAAATGGTCCCACTGACTAGTTGAAGGCCTAACTTTAATCGTACCAGTGGCTTAGTCCAAGGGCAATAGGACTTTGAACGTTGCGCCCAATTTATTGCAGCAACCTACTAAGCAATTGCTGTCTCACGAAAGAAATTAAAAAAAAAAAAACAGGTTAAGTAATTTGTCCAAGGTCATACAGCTTTTCGACAACAGCCTCGGTTTGGGGCCAAGACGGTCTCCATAGGCACGGTTACAGATAAGGGGGTGTCCCAATTAATAGAGCGGATACGTAAACACACACCCAGAAACGTGCACAGGCCTCAGAACACCGAGCCACACTCGCCCCAGCGCACAGAACCCTCGGCCCAGAGCCCAAGCGCGCGGGGGCTGCGGCGATAGAGTCGCGATCGCGCCCTTAGCGGTTGGGGCAGCACCCTTGGCGCATACAAACTCCGGCAGGGGAGGCGGGGCGGGGGGGGGGGGGACTCGCGGAGGAGGGAGCCGGCGCCCTTCAACAGTTGGAGGGCTAAGGAATAATTACAGAAAGGCACTAGGGCGGGTAAAGTGCGGCTGGCAGGTGCATCCCCTGGCAAGCCCGCCCGGGTCCAGCGGGACGCGGAGCCGAGCGCCGCGGAGCAGCCGGTGCAGCGCCAAGGGCACGGGAGAGGGCGCTGCTCCGCGTCCCCGCGGCC
>NC_043706.1:5334449-5381270 GCF_006229205.1 Suricata suricatta | reverse complement strand
CCGCGGCGCTGCTGCGCACCGACGGCTTCGTGGGCGGCCGCTGGCTCCCGGCCGCCGCCGCCTTCCCAGTGCACGACCCGGCCAGTGGCGCCGAGCTGGGCTTGGTGGCCGACTTCGGGGTTTCCGAGACCCGCGCCGCGGTGCGCGCCGCCTACGAGGCCTTCCGCAGCTGGAGGGACGTCTCGGCCAAGGTGAGCACGCTCGGGGGCCCGGGCTTGCCCCACAGAGAAAGCGGCCGCGTCGCTCCCTCCTCCCCGATTCGCCGGGCAGAGAGTCGTACGAACGAGAGCAGTGGGGAGCCACGGGGACGTTGGGAGCGTCGGCGTGGTCCCGACCACGGCGCCGGGGGCTGGGGAAGGGGCGCCACCCTCCAGCCTCTGGAAACGTCCAGTCCGGGACGCAGAAGCCGGGCGAGTACCGTGAAATTAGCAGCGAGCAGAGGTAGGGGGAGCAGGTACTGGGGCCTGACCGTGGCCGGGGGCCGGGAGGTGAGCGCAGGTGGCCGGGCTTGGGTGGTCAGCTTTGTGCAGGACCAGTCTCCAGGTTTCCGCCAGCATGGGGGGCCCTGCGTTAGGGGGCATCTCCTGGGCTGGGGGGACCGGGGCGGGGGGGGGGGGGTAATGGGTCGTCTTCACACGACCTTCCCTCTCTACCTGTTGGTGTCTTTACCTTCTTTCAGTAAAGACCCCAGTCGTGTTGGGCGAAGACCCACCTGTAGGGACCTCACTGAGCCTTGATAACCTCTTTCAAAACCCTGTTCTGAGATACTGGGGGGACGGCCGGTACACAAGTCAGCGCACCCATCAGGGTAGCCTCACTGAGGACAGGGGCTGCAACCATTAAAGCAGGGGGAGGGAATTCGAGTCAGGAGCATGCCTAACCCATTTGTAGAACAGCAAGTGGTGGGGGGGTGAGGGGGGCCCTCTGGAGGCCGGAGAGACACGTGGGAGGGTGAGCTGGATCCAGTGGGGAATGTGGACCGGGTTTTACCTTGAGGGAGGTGCCACACCGTCCCAGGGTTTCAAGCAGAGCAGCGACCGGGTTTGCATTTGGAAAGGGTACCCTGGGCACAGCCCCGAGGATAGGGGAGGGAGGAGCGGTGGCCGCGGCAGAGGCCCGTTAGAGGGCTGCTGGCAGTGACGGAGGCTTGAACCAGGGCAGTCTGTGGAAGGGTCTGCTGTGAACATGCAGGTAACTAGAGTCCCTGGTAGTGACAGGGTGTGAGAGAGGGGTGGGCCAGGACCCCAGGGTTTCTGGCCAGAATAGGCAGGAAGGAGTGACCACCAGCTGAGACCCGGTGGTGTTCCAGATATCTCAGACGCTCTTCCAGCCCCGTCTCTGCCTCAGTGGTTGTTTGGAGCCCAGGGCTGGTGCCAGACCTCTCACTGACTGGTCCCCTCTCTTCACATCACCCACCTGACGTCAGTGCCCTTGAACGTGATCGTGGCATCCGCTTGTCCTCCAGGAAAGAGCTCGGGTCTTCTCGGAGAACGTTCCTTCTTGAAAAGATCTCGGAGCGTCTGTCTGACAAGCAGGGGCTCCGCTTTCCCCTAGGGAGACAGGCCCACCTCCGCGGAGAGGAGAGCGGGGCTCCAGTGCGGCTTGTATGGCCCCTGGGACCCTCCATGTCCCCAGGTCTGTGCCGTCCATCCACCCTGGCCCCTGCCGTTTTCTACCTCCTTCCCTAGGCCCATTCACGTCCCACCCACCCGTGGCTGAGGTCGAGTTCACCTGTCGCTTCTGCGGAGCTCACAACCTCACTATGCGCCTTTCTCTCAGTAGCACAGGTCTCGCATTTCCTGTTCGTTTTTTGCCTTGCCTCACGGCTTTCTTTTCCTGAGGTGTAGGACCTCTTGTTTTCCACCATGTGAACTCCTGGGGAAACTGAGGGAAAAGGGAGCTGGAGACCTACAGATCGCCTACACAAGCCAGCACGGAGGTTTCCGGTGGCTGCTGTAACAAATTACCACAAACATCAAGACTTGAAACAACAACACAAATGCACTACCTTACTGTTCTGGAGGTCAGATGTCCAAAATGGGTGGCCAGGGCTGCATTCCTTCTGGAAGCTCGAGGGGTTTCCTCGCCTTTCCTGGCTTCTTGAGGCCGCCCACAACGCTCCAGTCTCTGCTTCTGGTACCACGCAGCCTCTGACCTTCCTGCCTCTCTTATAGTGACCCTTGGATTACATTGGGCCCACCTGGGAAATGCAGGCTACCCTCCTCACCTCAAGATCCTTAACGTGTCACAGCTGCAAACTCTTTCGCCATGTTCACAGGACAGGCCTCAATGATTAGGATGAGGCCATCTGAGGGCCGTTACGGTGCCTGCCCCATGTGAATACTGTTCTTGGTGCTTAACAGGTGCTTTATCTAGTCCTTCCAATGTGGGGTAGACACTTGATCCTTGTTATGGATGGGGAACCTGGCTGTGAGAGGCTCAGAGTCCACCATCCACCACTCACCCCTGCTCGGGGGGAGATGGGACTTGAGCCCCACGTGCCTCCCTGTTGGAGCCCCGCACACTCACACAGCTCCTCACAAAGGCTGTGGTAGTTTCTGGGAGCTGCCCCGAAGCGTAATGGTGCAAACAATGGAAACAGATCGACTCAGTTCGGTTCTGCGGGCTGGAAACCCAACGTCAAGCCTGGTTCCTTTTTTTTTTTTTTTTAATTTTTTAATGTTTCTTTTTGAGAGAGAAAGAAATACTGCAAGCAAGCAAGGGGCAGAGAGGGAGACACACAATCCAAAGCAGACTCCAGGCTCTGAACTGTCAGCACAGAGCCCAACGCGGGTCTCAAACTCATGAACCATGAGACCATGACTGGAGCCAAAGTTGGACGCTCAACCGATTGAGCCACCCAGGCGCCCCTGGCACATGTCTGTTTTAGGCAGACCCCCATCGGCCCGTAACACAGGCTGTGCATATTGAGGGTGGTTCATCGCCTCCCCTGGTCTCCGGGGTTCAGCCCCGACATTGTGTTTTCTGCCAGTCAGCAGAATCTGCTTTGTGTTCCCGCACTTCTCACACTCTTTCCTGTTCTCTGGTTCTCTCTCAGGCTGAGTGTGTACTTTATGTGAGCAAACAGATATTTGATTGCTTTCTCCAAGCCAGGCCCCCGAGAATATAGTCTTTTGTCTCTCACCAGAGTAAGCACTGGCTTGTATTCGCCAGATTCCTACGAGGTAGAACACGGCCGGCAGGAAACCATGCCTTTGGGCGATGAAATCATTCATATTTGCACTCTTCCACAGCTTTTTTTTTCTCTTTTACAATTTATGACTCAGCATTCGCCTTTACCTGCAACTAGAAATGGAATTTTAGTACTTATCAAAGAGAGGTCTGTACACCTGAAACTAACATAACATTTTAGGTGGATTATGGCTCAATTAAAAAAAAAAGGAGGGTCAAGGTGTGTCTCCCCAAGAGTGAGACCACACAGCAACCATTTGAGGACATCAAAGGTTATTTTGTATGATTATTGCTCTTCTTTATTTGCTTCCTAGGAGAGGAGTTCATTACTTCGAAAATGGTACGACTTAATGATACAAAATAAGGATGACCTTGCCAGGATAATTACAGCTGAAAGTGTAAGTTCAAGGTCCTAACTTGCTACCCTAAGAAAATGTCCTGGAATTCTCAGGCGAAAGCTTGGGCAAGCCTCTAACTCCAGGGCTGTTCTGCAGCTAAGGAAAATGGGAATTCTGTGCCTAATGATCAGACACTAATCCTTTTTTTAATGTTTATTTTTTTTAATTTTTAATGTTTATTCATTTTTGAGATGGAGGGGGGGGAGGGAGTACAGAGAGAGAGGGACACAGAATCCGAAGCAGGCTCCAGGCTCTGAGCTGTCAGCGCAGAGCCCGACGCGGGGCTCAAACTCACGAACCTCAAGATCATGACCTGAGCCCAAGTCCGACACTCAACTGACTGAGCCACCCAGGTGCCCCTCATAGATACCAACTAATGCTTGTGCCCGGCATCGGGTGTTACTAATGAAGCCAGGCCCTCCTCTTTGCTAGAGCCATTTGTATGTTCCACTCTTGAGTAACAGAAAGAAACGTGGATGGAACTAGAAAGTATTACACGAAGTGAAATAAGTGAAATAAATCAGTCCGGGAATGACTGATAGATTTTATGATTTCCTCCTATGTGGAATTCAAGAAACAGAACAAACGAACAAAGGAGAAAAAAAGACAAAAAGAGGCTCTTAAATACAGAGAACAAACTGTATGGAAGGTGGGGGGAGGTGGGAAATAGTGATACTCATAATAAGTGAGAAACAGGTTTTGAGGGAAGCTATATGAGTGATGCTTTCTCACCGTTCCCAGTTGTCTCCGTGTGATTGGTACCGTTGATTTTTTTTCATGTTGTTTCCGTACGTTGGAAACGTGCCTGTGGTTTCTCCGCAGCTGTAACAATTAGGTTTCGCCAGGGTCACACCTCGGGAAGACGTTAGGAGGAGGAAAAAGGATGAGGCCCTAAGACGCACTGGTCACTGTCAGGGATGCAGACAGTGCTGCGGTTTCGGTGGGCTTCTGTCCCCACTTGTGTCTGCTCTCAAAGACTCCTGCTGGGGTCACGAATTTCTCAGTAACCACATGGGTTTTGTGACAGGCAGGACACTTCTCTGCCGTATGCCCTGCCTAGAAGGTCTTGTGTCCTTTTCTTTTCAGCTTTTTTTAAGTCTGTTTATTCTGAGAGGGCACGAGTGGGGGTGGGGGGCACAGAGGAGACCCAGAATCCCAAGCAGGCTCCATGGTGTCAGCACAGCTCCGACGCGGGGCTCCAACCTGCGATCCCCCGAGGTCATGACCTGAGTTGAGATCAGGAGTTGGACACTTAACCGACCTTGCCCCCCAGGCGCCCCTGAATGTGTCCTTTTCCGATCCGATCCAGGGGAAGCCACTGAAGGAGGCGCAGGGGGAAATCATCTATTCCGCCCTTTTCTTAGAGTGGTTTTCAGAGGAGGCCCGCCGCGTCTATGGAGACGTCATCTACACCCCCGCAAAGGAGAGGCGGGCGCTGGTCCTCAAGCAGCCCCTCGGGGTGGCCGCAGTCATCACGCCGGTAAGTGGACGGACATAATGGGCAGGGTCCTGGGGTAGGAGATGCAGCCTGTGGGACAGCTCGCTCTTCCTCGGAGAGGTGTGTGCTCCCGAGGCGGGCTGTCACCTGCCCTTGCTTCCTGATTCCTTTGCTGCACCCAGAGGCCTGATTCCCGGTGTGGGGTGGCAGCTGGGATGGCCTGTTTCTAACGCCTGTGGTGGGTGTTGGGGGGGTGGCCACGGCAGGACCCAGCGGCTTTTCTGACATGGCCCCTCTAGCACGTCTGAAAAGATCTGTGACACATTGAACATGCCGTGGTTTGGGGAAATTTTTATGCTGAATTTATGGTTGTCATCACCAGGAAAGTGCTTGGTGCAGTGGGCCAGGCCAGAGGTGAAAGAGCTGTGTGTGCCTGGGCAGAGTTGCAACACACTGGTGGGGCACCCAGCCCTCTGTGGGCAACAGCTTTTTGGGAGCCTGCTGTCTGCAAGGTCTCTCAGCTCATCTAGAGCGAGACTGCTTTCTTTCCTGGGTCAGCAGAGGCCCCCTCCTCACTGCCTAGACTGACGCTGTGGAACTCAGAACTAGATGTCCACAAGCTAGCTGTGTGACCTTGGGCAAGTTACTTAACTGCTCTGTCTGAATTTCCCCCGACTGATGTCCTCATTATTCCCCAGTATAAGAATACTGACCTCAGTGGGCTGTGATAAGGATTTAATTATAATTGAAACGTGCTTAGAACAGTGCCTGGCACAGAAAAAGCGCTAGGCAAGGATTTGTCAAAATAAAATACTGTTAAAATAGGGAGAGGTCTACAAGCATCGATCTATAAAGAGAGAAAGAATAACAAATCACCTGCCATTTGGAAAATCGCCTTTGCTAATGTTTTCTCCTAGAGGGTCAGGCTACCCCTGTATTTGTGAATAAAGTTTTATTGGGACATAGCCACACCCATCCCTGCACATTCGGTCTGTGGCAGCCTCCACCTTAGGACCACGCAGTACATCCCACAGAGCCTAAATTCTTAATGACCTGGCCCTTTACAGAAATACTTTGCCACATGCTGGTGTGGATCCTCTTGTACTGCTTTACGTTCTGAAAATGTTCCCAGTCGTGGCCTTCATGCCCAGAATGCCCTGGGGAGACAGCTGTCAGGTACTCTGAGAGCTCACCAGTGCAGGAGGAGCCACAGCAAGGTGGCTCTAGATGAGCTGAGAGACCTGCTTCGAGAGTCGGCATGTACCAGGACATCGGTTGACTGACTTGCTGACCTGCCTGCCTGTGGATGCCGGGCGGTCCAGCGTCTCACGTCTCCCCTCTACGCTTCTGTCCCCAGTGGAATTTCCCCAGTGCCATGATCACCCGGAAGGTGGGGGCCGCCCTGGCCGCCGGCTGTACTGTGGTGGTGAAACCTGCCGAGCACACGCCCTTCTCCGCCCTGGCCCTGGCCGAGGTGAGCCTCCCCTTCAGCCGCATCTCATGCTGGATGCTGTTGGGTTTTAACTGACTAGCGGTTTGTTTAAGTCCGACGTTTGAGAAAAAACAACGGAGAGGAACTTTCTGACATCTATACACAGCGTATGTTGTAGGCTGCGCTAAAGATGGTGTCTGTCTGGGTGCCCCGGTGGCTCAGTCGGTTAAGTATCCGGCTCTTGGTTTCAGCTCGGGTCATGATCTTATGGCTCATGGGTTCGTGCCCCGCATCGGGCTCTGCGCTTACCGTACGGAGCCTGCTTGGGATTCTCACACTCTCTTCTTCTCCACTTATGCTCTCTCTCTGAAAGTAAATAAACTTTTACAGAAAGGGTAGGGGGCACTTGGGTGGCTTGGTCGGTCAAGCATCGGGCTCTTGATTCTGGCCCAGGTCATGATCTCTCTATTCATGAGTTCGGGCCCCAGATCAGGCTGTGTGTTGGCAGCTTGGAGCCTGCTTGGGATTCTGTCTCCTGTCCTCCTCCTTCTCTGCTCTCCCCTGTTTGCTCTCTCTCTCTCTCTCAAAAATAAATAAATAAACATTTTTTAAAAAGGTTAAAAGATGGTATCTGTCCATCACTTGTATTAAGCAGGCAGGCACACGCCTGAACTGTGGGCATTTCTCACATCTAGGGAACCTGGTACTTCCCTCTCCCTTCTCTCAACATTCTGTCAGATCTCGCCATTCGTCTGTTTAAAACCCTCCTGTGGCTTCTCGTGTCACTCAGAGGGAAGCACCGCCCCTACAGTGGCCTCCTGGGCCTAGAACCTTAGTCCCCTCCCCCACCGCCGGTACCTTCCCTGTCACCTTGGAGCCCCATCCCCCTGCTCCAGCCACTGCAGTCACTGCTGTGCCTGAGACCACACTGGGCTCACCCCAACTCAACTCTCTCTATACCTGCTTTTCCTCCTTCCGTAAGGTTCTTCCCCAGGCACGCCCACGACTTGCTGCTTCAGGTGTTGCTCGAGTGCCACCTTCCCAGGGAGGTTTGCCAGCCACCCCATTGGAGAGTCAGCGTCGCACTCCTGACCCCCTTCTCTGCTATGTTCTCCTTCCCTGAGACACCGTCCTCCAGACACAGCCGGTGGCCTGTGTCTCCCTCACCCCGGGATGGAAGTGGAGATGGGGAGATGGGCGCTTGCCGGAGCCTGGGACATCGCCTGGATCCGGGAGGCACTGGGGACGTGCCTGTGGGAGGCCGGGCTCCCACGGGGGTAGAGCCACTTGTGAGCGTGGCGGTCAGGTTCTGGCCCCCTCACCCCCATCCCTCCCGGGCCAGGACTCCTCCTCCCCGGTCCCTGTGCTGCTGTCTCTTGCCCTGTGGTCAGAGGGAGGAGCTTCCCAAAGGCCGAGTTTGCCATTCGAGGCCCCCACACCTGCTGGGACTCCAGACCCAGGGACCAGAAGTTCCCATCCTCTAAGGGCATCCCCCGCCAAAGGCACCTTATCTCAGAGGCCAATGGGAAACATTTTTCTAGATAAGCTGTTAACAGTTTTCCTTGAAATAATCCTTAAATCTGCACAATGTGTGTACCTCAGGCTAAGGAATAGTTAATGGTGTGCTTCCTACAAATTATGGTGTTTGGGGTCAGTTCTGATCCACAGCTAGTAGATCTGTCCTGCCTACGGAATTTATTCAGAAACACACATCTGTGTTGATGGGAAAGGCTCAGGACCACATGTTTAAAAACCTTTACAAACTTCGCCCAGACGCCCTGTCAGACTTGGGTTCGGTCTCCTTGTGTCCGTCAGGACACACAGCATCTCTGTTCTCTTGACATTGAGTGTGGGGCAGGGTGCTGATCAGTGCCGCCCAGTGTGTTAACTCGTTACGAGTTACAGAAATGGTGATCTCTGAATTCTTTCATTTTTTTTTTAATTTTAGTAATCTCCACACTTACCATGGGGCTCAAACTCCTAACCGGGAAATCAAGAGTCACACGCTCCCTTGGACTGAGCCAGCCGCAAGCCCCTGAATTCCTCCCTGTCTATTTCATTTATACACTGGAGCACTTCTGTGACACACCCTCTCGCTCTCTGCTGCTCCGTAACCCAGTGGTAAATTCACATAGAAGAGGGCAGCGTGCATGCCTGATCCCTTCTTTCTGTTCACCAGCATCTTGAAGTAATAAGCTCTTCATCCCCACCATCAGCTGAAGGCCACCAAGTCGTCTGTTTTGTTTTGTTTTTTTTTTTAAGTACCATGGATTTTAAGGTATTTGAGGAGTTTTGATCCCTTGCAAGTATTGTCCTCATGAAGTTCAGGCTTTCCCATTTTTGGTCGAAGATGCCTCCTGGCATCGGCTCCTGGGTGATTACACAGAACTCTGAGAGCTTCCTTCCTGGGCGATTTTCAGAGTTTGTCCTTCACCCTTGGTTGGTTGATGTCTCCAGGAACTCCTGTCACCCACATGGTCAGTCTTTTTTGTCATTCTCTTGTACCCTTTTTCATTGTCTCTGTAATCTTCTAAATTTACTCATTTATTTTGAGAGAGAGAGAGTGCATGCATGAGTAAGGGAGGGCAGAGAGGGAGAGAGAGACATCGTTTCTCTAATCTTTAAGAATATCTTCTTCTTGGGGCTCCTCGGTGGTTCAGTCGGTTGAGCATCTGACTTTGGCTCAAGTCACAATCTTGTGGTTTGTGGGTTCGAGCCCCACATTTGGCTCTGTGCTGACAGCTCAGAGCCTGGGGCCTGCTTCAGATTCTGTCTCCCTCTCTCTCTCTGCCCATCCCCACTCGTTTTCTCTCACACACAAAAATAAACATTAAAAAGAAATTTATAATAATATCTTCAACACCTTCTGTCTTCCATAAAGGGATTATCTATTAGGTTGTTCTTGAGTTCCTTCTGGTTTGCTTTTCATTTCTAAAATTAGTTTTTCCTTGTATTTCTAATTCTTTACTGTGTTCCCTTACCTCATTTCCAAAATGTCTCTCATTTTAACTCATGTTGTTGTTGTGTATCTTGTTATAATTTAAAAAAATTTTTTATCTTCATAGAAAATTACGGTTTTGATCTGCTTGTGGGCATGTCTTTCTGGAATGCTCTTATTGAAGTTGTTGAAGAGGATGCCTCCTGCTCCTTTTTTTTTAATAGCCTTTTCTGGGATTTGACTTGCATATTTTGCTGAGCATTTATTTTTACATGAAGTTTTCCTAAACTTTTATTTTTCTTAAGTTTATTCTTTGGTGTGGGGGCAGAGAGAGGCGGGGGCGTAGTGGGGGAGGGGAAGAGAGGCTCCCAAGCAGACTCTGCACAGTCAGCAGAGTCTGGTGCAGGGCTTGAACCCACGGACTGTGAGATGATGACCGGAGCTGAAGGATGCTTAACCGACCGAGCCCCTCCAGGCGCCCCTAGTTTTCCTAAACGTTTAAAAGGAGGCCTGCCTCTCCAACTCCGTGAGCACCTTTTTTCGCTCCGAGCTTTCCCGCCTGCACTCCTTTCCCCGCGGTAACCGGCCTTCTCTCCCGTATCACAGGGCTCCCAGGCTGTTCCCCATAGGGCCCCCACGCAGCCTCTGGCGCTGTCACAGCGGGTGCCCTGGGCAGGCCTGGCCTGGTCCCGTGAGCACCGGCGGGCCGCCTGGGCTCCTCCGTGACCCGCCCGGCATGCGGCTTCTGTCCGCAGCGGCTCCCGAGGGTGCCCAGGCTCCCAGCCGGCCGTCAGCGTAGAAGCATCTCCCACGACGCCGCGGAGAGCGCCGTCAGTGCAGTGGCAGGGTGGCCGCGTGGTCGCCCGCACTGCCGTCATTGACGTGGACGCCTGGGCAGTCACATCTGCAGGGAGCACAGCGGCACGGGAGGCAGCACACCAGCCGTCCTGTGCGCACCCACGTCCAATCTTGTGGTCTTGGGTACTTTGCCGTTGCCTTCTCTGGGCTTATGAGGGGAGTCAGAGAGGGTGCGACACTCTGCTGTTCCCACCGGCTTCCCATAACCCCCAGTCAGCTTTGTGCGGTGTCAACTGTTCATGATATTCAGAAGTTATCATAATTCCAGAAGTTACCGTAATTCCTGGTATGGCTAACGCCAGTAGGGTTCACATGGACAGAGTGCGGGGTCCGGGCCCAGGCGGTGGTGTCAGCGTGCCGACTCCAGTCCCTCCTGATGTGCAACCCAGGCATGCCCCCCCTTTCCTCCCTGCTGCACCGGGAGGTCACCTGTGGAGAGACCTGCCCCCTGCTGGTCTTCTACAGATGAACCCAAAACTTTTTAATTTTTCGTTTATTGTTTTAAACAGAAAGTGGCATGAAAACTCAGGCTATAAAATATCACCTTAGCACAAATAAGGATCTCACTTCAGGTCCAAATATATTCTTATTCTGTCCCCAAGGGCAACTTAGTATTTTCTCCACTACGTTTGGATCCAAACATCTGTTTCTCTCTCCCTGTGTTCCGGGTGGGTCGCTGCTGCCCCCGCCGTGTGCAGCTCGCGGACCAGGCTGGGATTCCTCCCGGCGTGTACAACGTCGTTCCCTGCTCCAGGACGAGGGCCAAGGAAGTAGGGGAAGCTCTCTGTACTGATCCTCTAGTGTCCAAAATTTCCTTTACTGGCTCAACGGCTACCGGAAAGGTACGTGACTTATGTCTCAGAGAAAATGGATGTCATTCTCCTATTTTCCCTGGAGAGAGTGTGAAATACTAGTTCATCGTTATCACCCTTTTAAGGAACATTCGCAGCGGCTGTTGAAAGGTTTGTTGCATAAAGTAACGTCTGATCATACTCTGGAGATGTTTTGGATGGTGTCCCTCACTGACCTGATGCAGGCTTCTGACGATCCTGAGGGGCGGCACAGCTGGAGCTCCCAGGATTTGTTCCACTGGAAGCGGTTAAAAGCCATCATTGTATTTCCTCAGTTCTGGGATGCACGTTTCCTTCCTGATCTAGAATTAAAGTTTCCAGAAACACACAACTGATGTTGGAATGGATGTCTTGGAATTGAACAAAAATTGCATTTAGTAGAAAGGTCCTTACAGAAATAGAAAGGTCTTTTTGTCTGTTTCTTTAAAAAGCTTTAACTTAAAAGGTTGTGCATTGTTCTACAAATTTGCACTAAAAGAATAATTGCGGTGTTATTTTTAATAGCAGGGAATTAGGAACCTAAATTTCTAACAGATGGGGGCTGAATAAATAAATTTATGGAACAGCCATGTGATAGAATAAAGAAATGTTCTAGGGGCACCTGGGTGGCCTCAGTCAGTTGAGTGTCCGACTTCAGCTCAGGTCATGATCTCAGTTTATGAATTCAAGCCCCACATCAGACTCGCTGCTATCAGCTCAGAGCCTGCTTCAGATCCTCTGGCTGCCGCCCCCCCCCCGCCCCTCCCCTGCTTGAGCTCTCCCAAAAATAAACAATTAGAAAAAAAAAATACAGGAATGTTCTAGAAACATGTGGTAACATCAGAGAATCTTCATATTATAGTGTTACACTAAAGGAGACAGTATAAAGTCCTATGAACGTGTTAAGATGTTCCAGATATGTGGTTAATTGGGAAGATAAAGGGTTAAAAACTGTCTAAGTCTACATTCTATTTTCTTCACAACAAAAAACAGTATGTATACACAAACCTGTGTGGCCAAATTCTGGATCAAAATTTTATCAGTGGTAAGCTGTGGGTTGTGAGATTCCGGGAGGTTTTATTATCTACACTTTCTATGATTAAGCCAATTGTCACAATTTTTTAAATTTTTTTATTTTTTTAATGCTTATTTTTGAGAGAGAGACAGCATGAGCAAGGGAGGGGCAGAGAGAGAGGGAGACACGGAATCTGAAGCAGGCCCCAGGCTCTGAGCTGTCAGCACAGAGCCCGATGCCGGGCTTGAACTCACGAACTGTGAGATCGTAACCTGAGCTGAAGTTGGACGCTTCACCGACTGAGCCCCCCAGGCGCCTCAGCACATATTTTAATATGTAATACACTTACGTGGTTCAAGAAGCCAGACGATTAAACATGCTCACGTTCAGAAGGCTCTCTCCTGGCCCCGACTCCCTCCCTTCTCTAAGTAACTACTCTTTATTTCTTATTACCTTCCTACTGTGTCTTAATCAAATAGATATACAGTCTTTTTTTAAGGCTACTTAGGGGCACCTGGGTGGCTCAGTCAGTTAAGCGTCTGGCTTCGGCTCAGGTCATGATCTCATGGTTCTGTGCCTCCCTCTCTATTTTGGATTCTGTGTCTCCCTCTCTCTGACCCTCCCCTGCTCATGCTGTCTCTCTCTGTCTCTCAAAAATAAAATTTAAAAAAAAACATTAAACAAATTTTAAGGTTATTTATTTTTGAGAGTGAGAAGGAATATGTGAACAGGAGTGGGAAAGGGGCAGAGAGAGAGGGAAAAAGAGAATCCCAAACAGGTTCTGTGCTGTGAGCACAGAGTCTGATGCAGGGCTCGATCCCATGAACTGTGAGCCCCGCAGGCACCCCTAGAAATAGATGTTCTTATTTCCTCCCTGTCTTATGCACACTGTCGTCCCATTTACACGACCACACGCCTGGCTTTTTGACCGCTGGGCAGCTGTCGGAAGCGAAGGCTCACCGGTGTGGATGGCCGGGCGGCTGGCCCTGCCCGGTGCTCACGCAGTCCGTGTTCTGTTGCAGGTACTGCTGCACCACGCAGCCGGCTCCGTGAAAAGGGTCTCCATGGAGCTGGGCGGCCACGCTCCGTTTATCGTGTTCGACAGCGCCGACGTGGACCAGGCTGTGGCGGGAGCCATGGCATCCAAATTTAGGAACTCTGGACAGGTGAGTCCTGCGGCGATTTCCAGGGTGTGTATGTGTTTCACAAAGATCTTACCCTCGCTCATCTCCTGGGAGGAAACCTGTAGGTTCCTTCCATCATTCTTTCTTTACTCTTTCAGCACATATTTCGTAAGTTCCTCTTTTTGCCAGTGCCTGTTCTAGGCTCACAGGTCCAAAGGGAAATAAGGTGTAATCCCTGCTTCAAGGGATTTCATGAACACCAGATTTTTTTTTTAATCAAATTTTCTTCTTCCTTCTTTTTGAATCTGATTATCTTTACAGTTTTCCCTCACTGGTCTTTTCTCTGCTGAACAGGTAAAGTCATCTCCTCAGACACAAAACAGCCTGAACAGCTGGGGTCTGAGGCCCGTAGTCTTAAGGAAAAGAAGGCAGGAAAATGTTGAGATGGTTCTTGAAAACCTCAAAACCCTGCAGCCTGGGTCTCGCCATCCCTGAGACAGAGGCGGCCTGATTGGCACATAGTCCAGTGTGCCCTGGGGGTGTCCAGGTTGACCCACTCGCATTGGGACTGTGGCCGCCTGAGTTCACACCTCCACAGGAAGTCTTGGAATATGACATCTGGCATGGACCTTCAAGGTGACCTGACACCTTGCATTTTATAGACGAGGAAATGAAACTCTGGAGAGATTGTTTGACTTAAAGTCCTACATCGTTGGGTCGTAGTCCCAATACTGCTGAGGAGCTGGGACTGTGGACCAAGAGCCTGTCTCCTGGTTTCTCTCCAAGCTGTTGCCAGAAACTTAGCTTCTTACAAAATATCCTTAAGGACTTTGTCTCGGAGTACCATCAATAAGTGGTTTTGTTTTTTATTTTTTAAGTTTATTTATGTATTTTGAGAAAACTCATGTGAGCAAGGGAGGAGCGGAGAGAAGGAGAGGGAGAGAGAGAATCCAAGCAGGCTCTATGCTGCCAACTTGGGGCTCAATCTCATGATACATGAGATCATGACCTGAGCTGCAGTCAAGAGTTAGGTGCTCAATGGACTGGGCCACCCAAGCACTCCAGTAAGTGGTTTTAAATGCATTCCAGAGGGGCGCCTGGGTGGCTCAATCAGTTAAGCCTCCGACTTCGGCTCAGGTCAGATCTCACGTTCGTGGGTTCGAGCCCCGCATCAGGCTCTGTGCTGATAGCTAGCTCAGAGCCTGGAGCCTGTTTCAGATTCTGTGTCTCCCTCTCTCTCTGACCCTCCCCCTCTCATGCGCTGTCTCTTCTGTATCAAAAATCAATAAAACATTGAAAAAAAATTTTTTTAATAAAATAAATAAATGCATTCCAGAGACAGAATTAAAACTCCTGAGAGGTAATACTGTGGGGGGGGGGGTGTGAAATGTATAATACTCTGTATCAAATAGTTTACATCCTTGTGTTGACCTTTGGTAATTAATTTTTCCCCTTTCATATAACCTTAAGTAGGATTGGTTGTTTTAGAAATATCTGTGTTTCCTTTTAGAAACATAAAATGCTAATGTGTGTAACCTTCAGAATTATACTTATAAAGCCACAATTTTGAGGTATGTTGACTTAAGCCAATAAAAATGCACTGTATATAATTATATATATATGTAGTTTCTATTAAATATGATCAAGAAAAACATACAAGAAGAAAATCTATGATAACTGTAATTCCTATAATATGGTTGTATTTTATAATTTTAAAATATTAGATCTAATTAGAAAAAAATAATTTAGGCTGCCATGTAAGAATGGTCTTGTGGCCATTTTCAAAATGTCAGATTCAGTCAATCCCTTGAACAGTTTATTGAGCTAGTGGGTAGAAGTCAGCCTTTGACTGCCTTCCTTCCTGCTCCCGCTCTATCACTGCAGCATCACTATCTCTCATGGGGTCACCATTTTTTTATGCTCCTTTTTTCTTTCCCTATTTGTTTCATAATGGCTTACTTAACCCTTTGGAAAAAACTTGGGTCAGGTGGCTTTCTCTTTTTTGCACAGCTGTTTGTACTTGCTTATTTGTTTAATTAACCTCAAGGTGAGGTGGCTATGGAGGAGGTTGGAGAAGAAGGAGCACTGTGTGCACTTGTCTCCAGGGCCCACCCACATGGGGAGGAACATGGCAGGCTGGACACAGGACGAGAGCCACCTGGGGAATTGTTTTCATATTCAGAGTATCTGATAGCAGCAGTGACACATTTATTGGTTGGGTAGGTAGCTTCTGACAAGTGGTATTGTGAGTTTGTTTTTTGTTTTTCTTCTGTCTAGACTTGTGTTTGCTCAAACCGTTTCCTGGTGCAAAGGGGTATCCACGATTCCTTTGTGAAGAAGTTTGCCGAGGCAATGAAAACAAATCTGCATGTGGGTAATGGATTTGAGGAGAGAACTACTCAAGGCCCATTAATTGATGAGAAGGCAGTAGAAAAGGTAACTTCATTTGCTTTTCTGTTAAAGTAAATTTCATGATTTCAATGTCAAAAGCTTCAACTAGCAAAAAACACTTTAGTAAGGTACCCAGCAAAGCTGTTTTGGAAACAATGGAGAAATTGGAAAAAAGTGAATTTCTGCCCATTTGTAGGAATCAAGTGGCATCATCTGGCTATTAGCTTTTCTGGCTCCGTCATTTCCTGGCTCCATCATTACACCAAGTGCTTGTGAGTTCTGTCACTTTATATTTAATGTTTACTTTTGAAAGAGAGAGACAGAGAACATGTGCGTGCACATGTTGGGGAGGGGCAGAGAGAGACGGAGACAGAATCAGAGAGTGAGAATCACAGAATCACAGAGAGAGAGGGGAAGGGAGGGAGACAGAGGCTCCCAAGTTGTCAGCACAGAGTCCAATGCGGGGCTCAAACTCAAACCATTAGATTATGACTTGATCCAAACTCGGACACTTAACTGACTAAGCCACCCAGGCGCCCTGAGATCTATCACTTTAGAACTTCTACTGCCCTCCCTAAATTTTCTCCGATAGTGGTGCCCATTCTATCCCTGGCTGCCTCAGGAATTAGGATCTTGAAAGACAAAAGTTCTTTAATTTTTTGAACAGCTAAAAGGAAAGGAAGACTGGTTTTGTTTTTGAAATCATGGGTGTTTCAGCTGAAATGCTGGTTTCCACTGACAACAAAATGCCCTTCCACAAGAATCCTTGACAAAAGCATCTGGTAGGGAGATACAGAAGAACAGAAGCCGCACCCAGGATTTACAGATGCCAGGAGAGGGAGACTGCTTTTAGGAAGGATCTGTTTGTTCAAAGAAAGTCACAGTCTGGATGGACCACTAGCTGAGTGAGAGATTTAAAACAGAATCTCCTGTTTTAAAACGTAATCCTTTTAAAGAAAGAAGATGTACTACATATATACAATGGCACATTACTCGGCCATTAAAAAAAAAAAGAATGACATCTTGCCATTTGCAACAACATGGATGGGTCTAGATGTGAAGTCAGTCAGTGGGAAAAAGACAAATACCATACAAGTTCAAACATATGTGGAATTTAAGCAACAAAACAAAGAAGAAATGACACAAACAAGAAAAATCAGACTTTTAACCAGAGAACACACTGATGGTCACCAGATGGGGGGGGAAAGGATGGGTGAAACAGGTGATGTGGATTTAGGAATACACAGGTCGTGATGAGCGCTGGCTGATGTATGGAACTGTTGAATCACTATATTGTATACCAGAAACTACTAGAACGTTCCATATTAACTACCCTGGAATTAAGTAAATAAAAAACCTTACCCTTTTCAGAGTTACTTATAAGGAACTTTCGTGTAATATGAACATCCAATATGCTCCTGAGATAAGTCTCTATTAATAGAAAGGATTTCCCTGGAATAATTTAAATTGGACAGAAAACGGAGGCTGGAGATTGATGTGTAGGGAAGAAGGAAGGAGAGGTGGCCCCAAAGGGTGGCGTAGCCGGCCTCCTGGATGTCACCTATGAAACCACAATTAAGGTAGACCCAGGTCAGCACCCAGCTGGGAAGCACCAAGACCCAGTGTGAAGTCACATCCGCTGAACCCATGTCTGTTGCCGCACCCCCTGGGAGCCAAGGGAAGCACTGAGGTTTGGCAGAGTTCTGATAACCGTCTAGTTACTGCCTTGGGGTCGCCCTAATAGAGAACGTGCATTAAAGTGTGCATTGGTAGCACCTGCATTTTTGATGTGACTTTGGACCCTGTGCCTTGATTGCCAGTGGAGACAATTTGGGTCTGAACTAGCTGTGGTTCAAGGCCCAGAGCACTGGTTCTTAGCCCGCCCTGTGCTCTTCACAACTGCAGATGGCAGAGTCCTTCCTGAGGATGCGAGGTGTGAGCAGGGCCTCAGCACCCATAGGTTTTCAAGTGCCCCCACTATTGTTAAATTTGCCAGCCTGGGAGACAGATGTCCAAGGGATTTTGGGGTTGCTGTCAAAGTGAAGGTGCAACCATTGGCCTCTAGAGGGCGCTGTGTCCCAGACTTTGAGCAAGGAAGGTGAAGGATTTCTTTTTCAGAGAATTTAGTAGAAAACACCTAGTCTGCAAAAACCCATTGTGCCTGCTTTAGTCTAGCCACAGTCACAGGGTAAGTTCCAGGGCAGGGTAAACTGCACATGACATGAAATATGACCATTAAAGGGCAGAGCATATTCTCTTTGAGGGCAAAGAGGCGGACCTTGTTAAATATAATTTGTTTTCGAGCTATAAATCATGGAGGGAAGCCATTACGGCTAATGGGGGTTTGTTCCAGAGAGTGAACTCTGAGAGCACGGTAGGGGGTGGAGGCTTACAAAGGGTGGTCTGCATGGTAGAATGTGCCCCAGCCCGTATCTCCCTTTCCTGAAATCCCATGGAATATTCTGCCGAGAACAGGACAGGGGAGGACTCTGGGGACCAACGGTTGTGGAGAACTTCTGGAAGGAGGAAAGGATGGTGCTAACAGAAAAGTCAAAGCAGACAAGGCATTCCCAGGGTAAGCCTGTAGGGGAGGTGGGTGCTATTTTTCCAGAATGGACCTTTCTAGAAGTGGCTGGGGTAGGAATGGGAGCAAGGGAAACATGGCACCAACTTCCGTACAGTTTTCTGGGCTGTCCCTACACCACCGCTCCTCACAGCCATCACCAGGACAGCGAGGCGTTTGCTCTGGGCAGGAGGTGGGCTACGGCTTCAAGGGGGAGGTGGGTGTGCCTTCGCCCTCTGGGGGAAGGGGTGGTCCCTAGTGAGGCCTGTGAGTCAGCATCAACCTGAACTTGCCGTTGTGCCCCTTGTTTAGCGGAGAGACTAGAAACAGTAAAGGCCACCGTGTCCCCGGTCCTTCATGAGGAAGGTGAACAACCAGAAATCATGACACGTTTGGGGCCAACCCTCAGTGATGAGAGGAACAGCTGGCCCTCAAGGAAGCAGATGAGTCTGGGAACAGAAAGGAATTTTCCAAGAATCTCAGAGCATCCTCCATGTATTTCTGAGGAGATAGAGCATCTACAAAACCAAAGCAGGTTCTGTGAATATGCGGCAGCAAGAACAAAAGAGTTTTTAGAAATTAAACACGTGATGGTCAAATCTTTCTAAAACATCAGTAGATGAAGACGGAAGGTAAAACCAAGGAGAATTTAAAGCAAAAGACAGAGAGATGAGAAGCAGCTGGCTGGTTCAGTCTGTAGAGCATGTGACTCTTGATCTTGGGCTCATGAGTTCGAGCCCCATATTGGGTATAGAGATTACTTAATAAATAAAAGTTTTTTTTAAAAAAGACAAAGAGATGAAAAATATGACAGAAAGTGGAAAAGAAATTAGAATCTGAGGTGAGAGGCCTGTCCATTTTAGCTATAAGAACTCTAGAAAGAACGGACATGAAAGAATTAACATTATCCAATAAATGAGAAATGAAAACTCAGAGCCAGGGGAAAATGATTCTTCAGATGGAAAGACTTTACCAACCACATGGAATGAAAGCAGAAAGCCCAGAGACATTCTGCTAAAACAGTGGAAGGTCAGGAACATAGAAGGAGATCCTAAAAGTGTCCAGAGATGGGGGAAAAGCTACCCGCCAAGGAGTAAGCACTATTTTTGAAGCTGACTTTTCAACAACACTAGAAATAGAGACATGTGCTTACCATTCTTAAGGAAAGTAATTTGGAATGACAATTCCACCACCAACTAACATAAGGGAAAAAACATCAGACACGCAGACCGCTCTTCCTGCCCATGGGCCCTGTCCCTGTGCTTTCATAAAACCACTTTTTTGTACCAAAAAACAAAAACCATGAGACACACAGTGTCAGGAAATGCAAGATGTACATCATTTTCAGCGCACCTTTTTCAAAATGACCACTTGAGGAGTATTTGGTAGAACAAAATCAAACTGAGGAGGACAACATGGCACCCAGGAACCTGGAGCCACCTCGAGAGTGTGAGGACAGGGGGCGCCCAGGGGACTCAGGTCATGATCTCATGGTTCATGAGTTTGAGTCCCATGTTGGGCTGTGTGTTGGCAGCTTGGAGCCTACTTGGGATTCTCTCTCATTCTCTCTCTCGCTCGCTCTCTCTCTCTCTCTCTCTCTCTCTCTCTCTCTCTCTCTCTCTCTGTTTCTCTCTGCCCTCCCCTGCACTTTCTCCTCTCAAAATTAAAAAAAAAAAAAAAATGCAAAGAACAAATCCCAGGAGGACATCAGGCCATACTAGACCCATCAACAAACGGAAGGATTTAACGGTGGAAAATCAAAGAGCTGGGGAAGGCAGCGCCACACATGCCACACACCCTCTTCCTGCCTCTGTGTCTTCACAGAAATTGTGTCTTCTCCAGCGTATTTTCAAGGCCACTCTCCCAGGCTCCTCTTTTCTTCATGCAGGTAGAGAAACATGTGAATGACGCAGTTTCCAAAGGCGCCACCGTTGTGACGGGCGGGAAGCGACACCAACTTGGAAAAAACTTCTTTGAGCCCACGCTGCTCAGCAATGTCACCCAGGACATGCTCTGCTCTCACGAGGAGACGTTTGGGCCTCTGGCACCAGTTATCAAGTGAGACCACCCAGCGGGCAGATGAGGGAAGAGGGACACTGGAAAGGAACGTGCTTCAAGTGCCGTTTCAAGGTCCTGGGGCTGGAAGGCAGGGCTGTGCTGTGTCAGCAGAAAGTTGGTGTCAGGCTCTTGTTCCTTTGAAAAGGATCTAGTTTTTCTTTTCTGGAGACTATCAAGATTTCTCACGGCCTTTGACGTTCTTAAGCTTTGCTGGTGAGACAGTCCTGAGCGTCTTCATGCTGTGGTCCTAATGTCTTCCTTTAAGATCTAAGGTGTGTGTCTAGGCCTGGGAAGTTACTGGTCATTGTTTCTCCGGATAGTTCTCTCCCCTCTGTTCATTCTGGACTGGCCTTCTAGGTCTGTGACGGAGACATGTCTACGTCACCCTCACTCCTCTTCACTCCTCCTCCATCTGCTCCTGATGCCTTCTGAGACCCACCCCCCCGCCGTGTGCCAGCTAAACTGTCCATTCCTGAGATGTCCCACCACATTCCTGCAGTCACTCTGTCACACTTGCTCCAGGTCTTTGTTCCTCCCCACTTCCCCACTCTCCTTTGCTGTGGACACTTATCCTTCTCTGCATTTTACTCTGTCTCACTGTCACCGCCTCCTGGCTCATAGGTCATTCTGTTTGTTATCCTTCTCCATCTCCGAGCTCCACCACTGTCCTGTGGTTTTCTCTGGGAATTCATCTCCAGCCCCTCCACCTCTGAGAGGCCTCAACTGGCAGTATCTGCCTTGGGGATGTAGAGAAAGGCTTCAACCTTTTGCTGGGCTGTTTCTGATACATTTGAGCCTCAGGAGGGAAGCTTCTAGTATTAAAATACAGTCTCGACTCTATTGCCCAGGCCCCAGGTATTTTTTGCTTCCTGGGGTATTTTTGTGGCGACCTCTGGAGTCACAAGGGGTTCGAGGGAAGAGGCCTCTGGTCCATGCTGCTGTTGACGCTTGTCACAGGTGAGTCCCCAGGCTGGGCTCGAGCACTGCCTGGGCCCTGCCACGTGGCACCGGTCCAAGGAGCCAGGTCTTTGGGCAGCAGCGCCTGAATTCACAGCACCGCCTCTCACAGGCTCCACAGAGCGGCCTGTCTCCCTCCTCCGTGCGGGCCCCGAGTTCTCCCCACCCCGGGAAGCCACGGTCCCCTCAGGATCCAACCACCTTCTTGGCTTCCAGAAGTGTCTTGTGTTTTCAGTGTTAGTTGCTCATGGAGGGTTTCTGAGCTAAGCTGCTCGATCGCTCTCTCTCGCTCCCGCTCGCGCTCTTTCTCTCTCCCCTCCAGTATCTCCAGCATCAAGTTCCCAGGGAGAGCTGGCTCCTGGGACAGCTCCAGCTATCTTGCCCAGGACAGAGGTCTCTCTTACCATTTGCTCTCCCGGCTTCGTTACATATTAACCCACCACTGGGGAAGTGGACCACTCCAAGAACTTTCATCTTCTCTGTCTTAAAACAAGTTTTTTTTATCTAGAACATCAACTTGATGTCTTCACAGAGTTGAAAGGAAGCAGTGGTTAGGAATGCAGCCTTTGGAATTGAACTGGGTATAGATTCAGGCTTTGCTGCTTCATACATGTGACAGACTGACTTCTCTGAGCCCCAGGGTCCCTGCGTGGGGAAAGGATAGAACCTAGGACCTGCTTCGCAGAGCAGTTACAGGGTTTGAATGACATAACGTGCATAAAGCACTTGCACGGTGCCTGATGTCATTCTGGTGGTGGTTCGGTCCGAGAGGAGATTGTCACTAGTGGGCTCTGGTCTTAGCACACCTCCCCTCGGGGCTCACAGTGCACAGTGGAACGTGAAAACTCCCGGTGATGCTCTGTCGGTGATGCTATTGCTGTGTTTTTGAGGGGCAGGGGGGCGGAGGGGACATCAGGCAAGCCCTGTTCTGTTCTCCGGCGACCAGAATGGCTTGCCGTCTGTCTGCAAGCAGGCAAGCCTAGGAGACACAGCTGTTCATCCGTGGGACAAGTGATCCTCCTGGGCCTCCCCCAGAGCCTCTTGTGTAGACAGGAGCCCCAGGTGGTCCAGCCAGCTCTGCCCGCTGCCTTCAGAGAAATCTCTGAATTTAAGAATCAGGGTGCTCAGAGCCCTCTGCCCCAGAAGAATGCTTCTCAGATCTTGTTCTGGAAAGAAAGCGATAAAGCTGGAAGGGGCCGCATGGGGCTTTGGTTTCTCCGTTCTTCGTCCTAGGGAGGAGTACACGCAGAGCCCTGGCCCCGGCTTCCTGGGAACGGCTTGCTTTCTGCCACGTTTGGCTGCTTAATTTTTTAATTTTAAACATTTTATTACGTTTACGTATTTTTGAGTGAGAGAGAGAAAGAGCACGCATGCCAACTGGGAAGGGGCAGAGAGAGAGGGAGACACCGAATCTGAAGCAGTCTCCAGGCTCTGAGCAGCCAGCACAGAGCCCAATGCGGGGCTCGAACTCAGGAACTGCCAGATGGTGACCAGAGCTGAAGTTGGATGCTTAACCGACTGAGTCACCAGGCGCCCTGCTAAAGTTGGTGCTGATTGTTACATAGTCCCAGCAGGCAGCAAGAGCCGTGATCCTTTTTGAAGGCATTTGGTTTGACGTTCCAGGTTCGCCGCCGTTCCCTACCGCCGCCTGCTTGCCTCTCGTTCTCTGGGAAGAGACCCGTTGCGTTGAGCAGGGGGCGGTATTTGCGTGTGTGCTCGGCCTTGGGGTCTCTGCAGAACTCCTGACTTACCCCGCACCGTGATTCAGGAAACCAATCGGGAGACAGGAGAGCTGTTGTCTTTGCCCTCCCCCTGCAGCCCTTGCTGAGCACCCCTTTAACTCTGGCAGGTTCGACACGGAGGAGGAGGCTGTGGCAATCGCTAACGCGACTGACGTCGGGCTGGCAGGTGGGTGCTCCTCCTCGTTGCGGGAGGGGGTCGTAACCACTTGAGGGGAGGCTGGCAGTGGCCTTTTAAACATCACCCTGGGTTTCCAGTTGGAAACACCACTGGAACATATGTTTTGCTGTTCTCCAGGGCACAAGCGGGTTTGTGCAAGTTCATAGCCTTCTGCCTGGTCCTTCTGCATTTGGGAGCTCCTGGTGAGAGCTGGGGGCAGCTTGTGGGTGGAGACGTGCACCCCGAAAGTCCCATATTCTCAGAGGCTTGATGCCTGGAAATTCCTTGTCTTCCTCCATTCTGCCTGGCTCCTGGCAGCCTGAGCCAGACGGAGGGGTGCAGCAGGGACGGTGAAAGTAGCAGTGACCATGCGTGCAGACGACCTGAGTGGCCACCATCCTTTTAGTTTGGAGATGGTCAGGGTGGCCACAGGACGCACCCTATTGCCAACACCATCATATGCACATAAATGCACTCAGCAAATCTGCATTTAGCTTCTGCAGTGAGAGAAGCGCAGAGGAAGGTACAAAGACATAGAGATACACTACTGCCCCACAGAAGCTTCCCCTCCAGGGGTAAGCGAAGGGCGTGACACAGAGGAAGGCCACGCACACCTTGGAGGCCCTTCCCCCAGCCGTCTGCGCAGACTTAACAGAAGACATGTGCATGAGTGCCTGTGACACTGCGCTCAGTGACCTTCCCTCCCTTCCCGACGGGAGGCGGGCAGAGGAGACTGCAGCCTGCGCTGGGTCACCCATGTCGGGCAGAGATGGGAGCGGAGAGATTCTGGGCACAGGGGACCAAGGGAGTTCAGTTTGGAAAGGACGGTTGGTGATGGGTGCGATGGAAGGTGACGCTAAAAACGACTAGACACTCACCTGTGGCATCCTCCGCTTTAGATGTGACTATACATGCTGCGTGTGTCCTTTGTCCCCGTGACAGGTTATTTTTACTCTCAAGACCCGGCCCAGATCTGGAGAGTGGCGGAGCAGCTGGAAGTGGGCATGGTCGGCGTGAACGAGGGACTGATCTCCTCTGTGGAGTGCCCTTTCGGCGGGGTGAAGCAGTCCGGCCTCGGGCGAGAGGGGTCCAAGTACGGCATCGACGAGTACCTGGAACTCAAATACGTGTGCTTCGGGGGCTTGTAGGGCGCATCAGTTCCTTAAACAATAAAAAAGGAAGCTGACCTACACATACGGGGACATGCCATCCATTACTCTAGGTGAACTTCTAGGTTATCGGAATTAGGAATTTTTCCAAACTCCTCCAGTACTCAGTCTTAAGCAGAGGTGAGTCCCACCCCTCCCCTTACCTAATTAGGGACCAACAGAAGCCACGTGCCTGGGGTGCAGACTCCCCAAGAACCAGCGCTGCATGTATAGAGGAGCCCTGGGACTCCACCCCGGAGCTGGGTGCAGGAGGCCCAGGTGCAGCAGGAAGCAGGTGCAGACGAGGCAGGTGCAGCGCGAGGCAGGCTGGCCCTGGGGCCCCATCCCAGAGGCTCATCACTGCCTGCGCAGGGACCCTGCCATTTCCCTGGGACTGCGAGCTCAGACCAGAGGGGACCACAGGGAGGACGCCTGAGCGTGATGACGGGCCGGGCAGAGGTGGGCCCACCGTCCCTGGCAGTCTCCGGGTCAGCTCTACACACATGTGCCATGTATTCTAGGAGTTGCCACAGAGACGGAGTCAATCATTTTTAAGACTTCTGAAGTAGCACTGAATTGCCTGTTTCTGTGAGGAAAGAAGGAACACCCCTCTCTCTGTCTGGACATTTTTCTTTTTGTTTTTCAGTAGTCTCTACACCCAGTATGGGGCTCAAACTCACGACCCCAAGATCAAGAGTCACGTGCTCCACTGACAAGCCAGCTGGGCGCCCCTGGACCACTGTTTCAGTTAAGGCCTCCTCGTCCTAAATTTACTACTTAAAGATTGTGTGCTCATTTCCATCTGCTTTCCATTCCGTTTCGTTCCCTTCAGGAAGCCAGCCCAAGTGGAAAGCAGGGATCAGCAGAGACAGCAGAGAAAGGGAAGGTGCACAAAGGCCTGGTGGGCTGTCCCTCCCTGGGGGTAGTTTAGTTGCAAATTGTTTTTTGCAAATTTTTGCAAAGAAAGGAAGAAAATCCAGTGCAAGTAAAGGGGCCATTATTCTCAGTAGCAGCAGAGCCCCCACCCCCACCCCCTGGCGTCCAGCTCTGGCTTTGCCAAGGTGAGGAAGACTGGTGCCCACCTGCGCTCCTACCCAAGACAGAGGGAAGCAGTGGTCGCCCCCGGCCCCCCCCTTCTCTGCTCACCCCCAAAGAGTAGAAGCAGTCTCCCCACAGTGCAGCTGAATTTCCGTAACTGCCAGTCCACCTAGTGGAAGAGGCGTGAGGCCCTGAATTTCAGGCACTTCTAATCTAATCCAGTAAGAGTTTTTATAGCTCATCGTTTGAAACAAAAATGACCCAGCGCTTCCCATTCCTCTGAAAGAAAATTCTAGGCCTTTCTGGACACGTCTCCCATGCATATGGATACACTGAAGAAAAAGAAGGAAGGCTGTTCTTGGGCAGAGATGAAGCTCTTTCCCTTCCCACTCTCTCTGTGCACGGAATCCACCGACATCTGTGGGTGTTCTGGGTGGTGGAAGGAGAAAGTGGTTCCTACCCCGACTGCGCCCCACCCCTGGCCCCCAGGAATTAGCATTTGTCCCTGCAGCACGGGAGCTGGGGATAAGTCCCAACAGTGCGGAATGCCCATGCGCAGGAGGCACTTACCGCTGGTCCCGGAGCTCCCTTGTGTTCAGCCCGCATCTCCCCAGCCGCATCCCAACTCCCACTGAAGTGAGCTGAAACCTGCCTCCCGGTGCTTGCCTGACCCAGGCCCTGTGGAGATCACATACGCAGCATATTGACAGCTTATTTCTACCTTTAGTTTTTATAATATTGGGTTTATAGAACCCTCTAATTATTTAGGATTTGGGTGTGTCCATCTGTTTCTGTTAAAAAATGCTATCACGTTATTTGTTAGAAGTTAGAACACCAATGCTTGGAGGTGTTGAGAATACATTCAAAGTTACACATGACACTTTGCAAACCAGTGGGCCCCTCGGCTGGGTGGCAGATCTGAGTTTTCTGGTATATTTGGCTCACTGGCTGCATAAACTGAGGTTCAGAGATTCCATTGCAAGATCTCGGCTTAATTTTGTAATTAAAATAATTTGGGAAGGAAAGAGGTTGCTGTTTAGTAAAATTGTTCTGGTTGTGGGAAGAAAGAGAAGTGTCTTTAATTGAATGTTTTGGGGGTTATTTTTCAATAACGTGACCATGTGTGACCAGGGGTTGGCAAACTGCAGCTCACAAGCCAAATGTGGCCTGTGACCCGATTCTGTACAGCCCAGAGCTAAGACTGGTTTTTGTATTTCCAAGTGATCGGGGGGAAAAAAATCAAAAGAATAATATTTCACAACACAAAACTATGTGAAATTCAGATTTTAGATTCTATCAATAAAACTTTATTGAAACACAGCCATGCCCATTCATTTCACATTGGATCTATGGCCACTTTGTGAGCAGAAGTAAGTACTGGCAACACAGCCAGTGCGACCTGCAACGCCTACGTCATTTCCTCTGACTCTTCACAGAGAGTCTCTGCCCTCCCCTGATCCAGAGATCCTGAGCCTGAGGGAGAGACTGGCCTTCCTGCGCTTACCGGGCATTATTTTATTTTATTGAACACCTGTGTAAAAGCATTTTTCTGGGCATCACTCCAAGTTCTCATCAAGAATTTGCCAGCAATTATTGCATGACTCAGATTAAATTATCCAGATAACACGAGTCTGTTGGCCTAGAGAAAACTTCTCAATTTACTTTTCCCAGCTAGACAAGGATTCTCATTACAACTGTCTACCTGAATCTGTTATATTTACCTCTTTCAAACATGATTTTATGCCACATGTTGTGTCCTTTTTCCTTTATTCTTGAGGAAAGACTCTGAAAATAGAGATCAGAAGCACAATGCAAATAAATCTATTTTGGTGACAACTTACTAACTTTAGGTTATGCCACATGACTGCCTTCTCAGAAGACTGGGGCCCGGGGTTTTAATGATTCACGTACAGGTATGTTAGATGGCATTTTACTAGAGCAGTAGTGATGTGGTGATTGTGTGTGTGTGCACGTGCTGTATTTTGTAAAATAAGCATAGTGGGAAGTGTGGAGCCATTCTGCTTTTTAAATATGCACATGACTCACTTTTATAGGTTTTGATAATTGCGTACGTGTCCCAGTATCATGTATGCAGTGTTGTGTCATTAATAAATATTGCATTAACAGAATTTCCTGTTTCTGTGTTAGGGTTTCTAGTTGTGTTTTTTTCCCCTTGCCAGTGCATTTTGAGTTTATACTGGATATTGTTAGACCAATTCAGATATGTGTGAAGACTTAGACTCTGCCATCCCAAGGTGCTGCCTTGGGACCACTGTGAGCTGCAGATGCCCTGGACAGGCAGACATCAGAAAAGCTGTCTTTCCCCCGATTTTCTTAAAAGCAGGACCTGAGTTTACAGAGGGGCGCCCTCTTCTGCGAAGGACGGAGGTTGGTCCCGAGAGATGCCTCTGGGCCCTGTCAGCCTGGAGAGGGCACCAAAGGAATCTATGTAACAGATTTCCCCAACTGGCCTTTCTCTCTGCCCTTGAAAGCCCACAGCTGCTTCCCTCTGTCCTGCCTTCTCGGCAAACTGACCCTTCTTTGTTGAAGACACTGTGGAAGCCAAAGGGCTGAGCCACCTCCCCATGCTCCCCCGCCCTGGTGTCCCTGTTTACCAGAGGCATGCACGTTCATCAACTCCTGTGTGCTCTTCCCTTGTTGGTCTAGCTTTCACGGCAGGGGGCTCAGCCAGGACCGCAGAAGGGTAGATGGAAAGGTATTTCCCCCTCCTTTGTAAAGAGAGCTCCCTCCCTCCCGGGAGACCTGTAGTCTGTGAACACCATGCGCCAGGAGCCTGCAGCTGAAATTTTATATCCTGACATCTGTCCTGTGGTCTGTGCTCATGAGATGTTTGCCGAACTGGACGGCAAACATACCTGGTTTTAAGTGTGGCCACATGACAGCATTTTCTCCAGCTTTCCACGTCTGCCAGCCTCTCCTCCTACCCTTTATGTACTTTCCCCCAGGTTCAGGTTTTTCTGATACAGCAGAGTGTGGGGAAGAAACTCCCCCAAACCCTGCTCTTCAGACATAATCAGTGTTAACTATTTTAACAGTGTATCTTTTTTTTGTTGTTAATTTATTTTTGAGAGACAGAGAAAGACAGTGCGAGCGGGGCAGGGTCACAGAGACAGAGACACAGAATCTGAAGCAGGATCAGGCTCTGAGCTAGCTGTCAGCACAGAGCCCGACGCGGGGCTGAACCCACGAACTGTGAGATCATGACCTGACCTAAAGGTGGACGCTTAACCGACTGAGCCACCCAGGCGCCCCTAACAGTGTATCTTATATTTTTACCCACTGTTCATTTAGATTTTCAGAAATTTCATGTGACCTTGCTGAATGTGACGTTGAACAAAGGTAGATTTTTCATTAGAAGAAAGATCAATGCCACTGGATACCTCTGTCATTCCATTGACATCATGCATTTCTTTTCACCTGCTTTAACCTTTTTTAATGTTTGTTTATTTTTGAGAGAGAGAGAGAGACAGAGTGTGAGCAGGGAAGGGGCAGAGAGAGAGGGAGACAGAATCCAAAGCAGGTGCCCGGCTCTGAGCTGTTGGCACAGAACCTGACGAGGAGCTTGAACTCAGACTGTGAGATCATGACCTGAGCCAAAGTCGGTCACTCAACCAACTGAGCCACCCAGGCGCCCCAACACCTGCTTTGATTTTTTTAAAAAAATGAACATAGAGGGGTGCCTAGGTGGCTCAGTCACTTAAGTGTTGAACTCTTAATTTTGCCTCAGGTCATGATCTGACAGTTCATGGGTTAGGACCCCACATTCGGTTCTGCGCTGTGTGGAGCTTGGGATTCTCTCTGCCCCCCCCCCCCACCGGTCTCTCTCTCTCAAAATAAACTTTTTAAAAAATGAACATAGGGTATTTTATTTAACTCATCAATGAGGAACCTAGTAAGGGTATTATAACCAGTTGAAAGAAGCCAAAAACTCCCCAGATTTGTACAGGTGAGGAACACTGAAAGGAATGGAAGCACACCGTGTAAGAGGGAAGTCCTCAAACTCTAGGACCAGAAAGACTTGCATTTCGAACTGCTCTTCTCTACAATGTCAGAGTCTAAAAATGCCTCCAGGGCAATGTGTGAGAACCAGATTACCCAGGAAGGCTCTGCTCTGTGTAGACAATACATAATTTCCCACTGAAGCTGCTTTTGATTGTGATTTTTAAAGTTACTTTATCACCAGGAGAAAGTCTTCACGTACCTCTCAATTTGTGGGGGTTTTACGCACTTGGCCTAGGCCTCTACTTGGAGGCAAGTGTCACTTTGCATTTTCCTCCTTTTTCTTCCGTTCTCTGTTGGTAAGTGTCCATCTACTACAGCCGCTTCATTTCCAGTTCAGCCTGCGACAAACTAAATGGCACGTTAGCATGGTCTTCTTTTAGAAAGTCTGGGAAACCTCTCTGGAAAAACATAAGGTCCTGCTTATTCTGAGAGCACTGAAAAGCTTCCAGCATGTTCTATTTGCGTGTGCTATTTATAAATGAAAGGAAATGGGTTTGGAAATTAGCAGTCTGCAAGTTTACTTATCATTTGTCTATTTTATCAGCTAACAAGGACAGGCTCGCCACAGGTTAGGCCACAGACAGTCCTCTGTCCCAGGGGTTCAGAGGACATGGATGTTTTTGCAGATATTTGGTCAGATTAGGGAAGATTGTGTGCTTTCTTCCTGTGGTGCTCAGGCCTTAGGCTTTCAACTCTGGGCTCATCACCTTCAGGACAGAGGCGATAATACTAAGTAGGCTTCAAATACGGGGAATTTTGCCATTCGGTAAGCTCATCTCAAAAAGGGAGACTCTAGCTGGAGACATGCTGGTTTTGCATTTTTGTTTAACTCGTTCCTGATTTTAATGGAAAAGTTTTTAGTATCTCACTGTTAATCATCAGTTTCCTCCCATCTTTCAACCTTTTATTTTGAAATAATTATAAATTCACAGGAGGATGCACAAGGAACAGATTCCTCTGTACCTCTTATCTATTCTCCCCCAGAGGTTACTGCCTTATATAACCAAACCAGGAAACTGACATTAATTAGCATCGCACTATAAGTCAGGCCTCTGCCAGCCTGCCTCGTTTTTATGTGTGTGTTATCAACTTAAGCACATCAGCAGGTAGGTTAGTGCAGTCACTGCCAGATCAAGATACAGAGCCATTTCATCCCCACCAAGGAAATCCCTTCCTGCTATCCCTTTATACTTAGCAGGCTTTGAAAGTAAAGTCACTTGGGCAGGTTTCTTGTTAAAATTCACTCAAGTGTAACGTGCGTGCAAAGAAAAGCATATATAAGTGAACTTGCTGAATCTTCACAAACTGGGGACACCATGTGACCAGCACCTGGAGCAAGAAACGGAGCACTGCCAGCCCCTGCCTGTGACCTTTTGGAATGACCAGTTTTTCAGTGAGGTCTTTGGACTACAGCTCTCTCTCTAGATGCCAAAAAACCTCTCACTCTCCCCCAAGATCAAAAGGAAAACACTTCTACTTTGGGGAAACTTTATTTTTTTAATGATATTTTTTTATGTCTTTTATTTATTTTTGAGGACAGAGAGAGAGACAGTGCGAGCAGGGGAGGGTCAGAGAGAGAGGGAGACACAGAATCTGAAGCAGGTTGCAGGCTCTGAGCTGTCAGCACACGAACAGTGAGATCCTGACCTGAGCCGAAGCCGGACGCTTAACCAACTGAGCCACCCAGGCGCCCCTGGGGAACCTTTAAAGTAAGAGCTTAATGCTAAGTGTTAGGCGGACTCAGATTAAGCTTAGAGGATTTTTATTTTGTTTTGAATGTATCTGCAGTAGTGGAAAGTCGTCACTGTTGAGATGATAAAGATTTGATGCAAAGGTCAGCTTGGGTCTCTCAGGAACTGAGTACAGAGCTCTCACAGGACTGAGGACGACCTCGGAGCCCTGAACTTAGTTTAGGTAACCACAGCAGTCCCATCCCCATGACTGGGATCTTCACTTCAGCAAGTATTTTTCTGGTCCAAGGTCCTAAAAGATTCATTTAATTGGCTTGGAAAGAAGGAAACGTGAGGGGTAAAAATCTCCAAAGGTGGATGCATACATATTATATGATCCCATTTAAATGAACTCTGGAAAATTCAAGCGAATCTGTAGTGACTGTGGATCAGGGGTTGCCTGAGGGAGGGAGAGGCTACAGTGTGTCACAGGAGATTCCATCTCAGCTGTGGGGACGGTTTCCCCATTGTACCCACATTAACACTTACCAAATTGCGTCCAGTGTTTGCAGTTTATTACAACCCATTATACCTCGCATACTATTCTTTTAAGTCAACGAAGTTTTGATTCTAAGACTTTTAACCCAACCCAGTGTCTGGCCCTCATAAGCAGCCCAGGTAACAGGCAGGCACGAATGTGAAGCTTTAGGGAACCGACAGGTAACACGCAGCCCTTTCACAACTGGGAACGCGAGTTCACAACTGGGAACGCGACGCAGGAGGTACACAGTCGGGGTACACAGATAAAACGCGGGCTCCACGATGGGCAGAAACAGGTCAGGGGCTGTAACTTCCCAGTCGGCACACCTCTGCCAGCGGAGGCCTCCTCCACCAGGGGGCGCTTGGCCGTTAATGTCGGGGTAGGGGGCTCACACAGGAAGAGTGGGGGGGGGGGGGGGCCCTCTCTGCAGGCTCATGGCTCACACGGGGCCGCCCTCCGGGTGCCCCAGACCCACAGCGGGAGCGGGGGCAAAGCTGGACATGCGCAGTTCCTCCCGCTGAGGCAGGCACCTTGGACCGGCCAGGAATCGGTGTGTGACGTTGGAAGCGGCTCTGGAGACTGCTCTCCAAGTTCTTCAGTCACAAACCCCGCCGGCGGGATGCGGAGTTCACGTCCTCCTCCACAGGCTTGGAGCCAGCAGCAAGGGTCTCCTCAACCGACTTCTCCCTTGCAGCTGCCGGGGGTCCTTCCCTCCACTGGGGATGCACCCCGAACTGCGCCCCGCCGGGCCTCCCGCTGCACCTGCCGTCAGGGACCCCGCGATGGAAGGGAGGCAGAGGTCAGGCGCAGACCAGGGGCGGGGAAGCAGCACTCTGAAACACAGCGGTGGCGCAGGTGTGACTGACCCAAGGCAAGAGATGAGGGAGGCTTCTCTCTGTCGAGCGTCCTCACCGAGTGTCCTCACCGTCCGAAGGAATTCCACTGCGTCCCAGGAACAGATGGTCCAAAAAGGCCCGCGAGAATTTGCTCTCCAACAGTGGAGGGCGGGAAGTCTTTGGGTAGTGAAGGAAGAGGGAGAAAAGATGGGTTTTACAGCTTAAACATTTTGCATTCAGGTCCCACTTTTGGGCTGTGGCCCTTCCAAGGGGGACTGTCAGGACCAGTTGGGTATACAAGCCTGCACTATGCACATAAAGCACTTAGCAAATGTGCCCTTCCTTCTTCACCCCTGCCTTCTCTCCCGATCTCATATTTGGGCTGCGTTCCTCAGTGCCAGAGATTTCTGATTGTGCACAAAATCACCTAACTCCACTCATGAGGTTATGGCACACATTAAGTTCATGAAGTTCGTAAATATTGGTGTAAAAGGCATCGCATCTTCCTTCCGGCATCACAGAGTGTATATTGAACTGGCCAGCAACACAGAAGGTGGAAGCATAGGCAAAGAAATTATTTTTTCAAATAAAATTATCATCTTACACTCTTTAGTTCTGTCGTTCCCCATAGAAGATAGTAATTAAAAACAAGATGATCTCATGAGGATGAATATTACCAGAGAGAACAAAAGCATCTGAAAGCTTAAAGTTTTTCAAGGACCCACGGGAACTTTCCTCACTTGTTCCCACCCTGATGGTTAAAATCTGGTGGTGTAGTCCTAGTTTTATAGAAAAAGTACATCAGCACATTGTTTAGGTGCGTGCGTTCACACCCGAGGCCACGACACGGGTTCTATCTGGGATGGGGCTCACCTCTATTGTAATCTTCCCAAAGAATGCCAAGGGCACCACCCCTGGGACTACAGATGGGGAACGAGCATGAGCCGACCAGCTTCTCAGGCTATAGCTCACTCCAGCTCACTGCCCTGGGGTGCTCTGCAGTTGGGGATGGCTTGATGTTTTTTCTCATATATTTAAAATGAGATTTATTTGCTAGAAAAAGTAAGCCACTTTTTCTAAATATATTTTCTAGACATATATTTTAAACACATGTAATAAACGTCTACATCACTGTTATTATGGAATGTATCTGTAGGGGCTAATTATCGTAGCCATACCATCCTAATTAAGACTGTATTTCAGAGTTTGGGAATATATGCAAAGTTGCTGAGTCATTATCCCTATCTATGGCCCTCCAAATGCTCAGCCTGTGAACATACTCAACAAATGTTCCATGAGTTAATCATCACTTTTACCGTGTTTAATGTAAGGGGCTACGAGAGGCTTCAGTGTACTTTGTTTTTCGAGGAGAAAGAAAAGGCAAAGAATGCTAATATGCTATCTTCAACATTCAACCTACTGACCGATGACCCCCACTCTCCTTTCTGTCACCTCTGGTCCTCATCATATGATTCTGATTTCGCTCGCAGACTTCTAGGACCTGCAGTCCCCACAGAGCACAGAAAGCTTGCTATCTAGAAGACACCCCGCATCTCAGTGGAACCCCTTTAATACAGACAGCCGTTGGACTGTATGGGTCCTACCAGAGAAAGCATGTTCAGTACGTCGTCCTGAGCGGCAATCAGAGCTCCTAGGAGAAATCAGCCCTCCTTAATCCGTGTTCAACTTTACCTGAGGGTCTGCAGATAGAAACCGGTGTTAATCTTTATTTTAACATGGGTGAAATACTCTGCCAGCTACAAAACACAAAGCTATTTTAAGTATAAACCTAGCATCTTACCCAACCTTCACCCCTCTTAACCAGGATCTTTGTTAAAAGAGCAATGTTTCTGTTTTGTTTCATGGCTCAAACACCCCAAGAAAACCGATCTTTTAAATTTAGGGGCACACATCCACCCCAGTGTGAAAGGACATTGATGTACAATTCTAACAAGAGTTAGTTCTGTGTTTTAACTCCATTAACTGGTCCTGGATTACAGCGTTCCTGTGCAGGGCCTTTGGGTTTACAACTGGTCCGTCTGCCCTCAGGGCCATAGCTGAAGGAAGCCCCGTTTCTGACAGAACCATTCACAGGACGTTTGGGATCTCCTCTCTCCATCCTTTCTTGGCTGAAGACTGTACTGGTCACTGCCAGACGCTCGGACACCATCAGACTGGAGTTGTGCGCTGTGCTTCAGTGCTTAATACCTAGGGAGAAGCAGACACATGCGTCTGGGGGGAGACGGCCTTTCCGCTCTTGCTGTCCTTCCGGCCGTCAGTCCACGCATCCAGCTGTGCTCTCTGCGCTCTCAAGGCATCACTCACACCACAGGTTGGGGTTCCTAGTGAGCATCACCGGGGGTGCTGGAGTCACACCTGAGCTTGAGCCCAGGCTTTGACACTTACCAGCTGTGTGATGCTGGACAAGATGCCAAACATCTATGGGCTTTCAGTCTCCTTCTCCCTTAAAAACTGGGAGAACGTAAGGCACCTATTTCACAGGTTTAAGGTGAGGATGGGTGAAACAGTGCATATGAAATTGCTGCTCAGCACTCAGCGCTCAGTAAGCACTCACTAAATGAAAGCTCTCATGATTTTACTAGTTGGTTCAATCAAGTATTTTTGGTAGAATATGTGACTGCTGGGGTCAAAGTAAGAGACAGGACTGGTATAAGATCTGATCCCTGCTCTCAGAGAATTTACAGGGTCTAGATAAGGGTTTAAGACAAAGACTCATGAGAAGATGGTTCAAAACAAGTAAGAAAGATTTAAAAATAAATGCTATTTGAAGCAGTATGAGGTAAGCACACACTGACCCCCTGGCATTGCTCTGGTGGAATTTCACAGAGGATGGGACAAGAGGAGTAGGGGTCTGGGCAGGAGGACAGAGGAGGCATCGGGTATGCAGTCAGACCCCAGAACTACTGGGAGAAGCAGACAGCCTAGCCCAACCCACCATGGGCACTTGCCAGGTCTGTTACTCAAGCAAGTGGATAAACTTTTCTGTGTCTCAGTTTCCTCTTCTGTGAAATGGGGATAATCATAGTGCATATGTCCCAGAGCTACTGTAGCACTGGAATTGAGATGAGCTTGAACAGGATGCAGTACATATGAAATTCATGATAACTATTAGTGCTGTGAGTCCAGAGGAGAGGCTATAAGGGTCTGCAGGGCAGTAATGATTGTCGGGGAGAGGGACAAGAGACTAAGCAAGGTGGGTGGGTGGAACTGGAACGAGGCACCCCTGACCAAGCACCAACAGCTGGGGCTCGGAGCCTGGTAATAACAAGCATGGGGGCTCTCTGAATAGAAATGAGGATGCTGAAGGACAGGTTCAGGTCAGGACAGTGTGGGTGAGATAATCCAAGTGGAAAGCACTTTGCACTCTTAGGTACAAAGCTGCCTTCTAATACCAGACAGTAAATGACGAGATGTAAAGAGTGAGAGCACACATACCTCTTACACGTGTGATCGCCTGCACTTCCTGCAAGGCCCTCCCCAAGCGGGGTGCACACACACTCAATACGCATGCAATCGACCGCACCTCCTGTGGGGCCCTCCCCACCTAACCACACCCTGTACGCCATCCGTCCTTCTGGTGCATCGTCCGGGCTTTGGCAGGCCTCCGTGCTCTGACAGGGTCCCATCAGCTCCTGTAAAGGGGGCCCTGGGCTTTGTCCCCCCTGCAGGGCCTGGCTCGGTGTCAGTGTGCAGGGTCAGCACCCAACATTCACCATGGGCATTTTGCATCTCTCGACTTTGGAAGTGACTGTGTCCCTCTGTAGGAACGTGGTTGTGAAAACCTCAGTGCTCAGCAGCCACCGGGGGCCAGACAAGGGTCCCTAGGTATCCAGGAGTCAGCGTCAGCCGGGCTAGGTGAGGTGGCTGTAAGCACACAGTCCGCTCACTCTGTGAGGAAGGTCCACTTTCTGTAACAGCTGTGTGTCCGTCCGCACCTGGCTAGCCAGCTAGTGGAGATGCTTGGTGCCGCAGGTCACTCTGCTGCGCTTCTCAGCAAGCAGGGGTGGAGCGGTGCCACACCCCCCATGAGAGGGAAAGCCTGTGCCAACCTGGGCTTAAAAAAACGTCCCCACCTGCAGTCCTCCGGTAGGAGCCCGTCTGCTAACAGGCACGTTCACCCAAACTTTCTGAAGGTTAGAACACAATACACCTCCCAGTCACAGTGCCTTGGGACTGGGGTGGGTGAAGCCCAGACTCAGCTTCCTTCCCAAGTACAGTGCGGGGCCCCAGCCTGTTGCTCCCCCTTCCCCAAGGTAACTCTCAGCAAACTCCTAGATTCCATTATTTAAAGGCACCAGGTCAGGAGCGCCTGGAGCCCAACTCACCATATTTGGGCCTCAGCTCCATTCTTTCCTGGTCATCCATGTGACCCAGGAGAGTCTGCTTGGTTTTCTTTCTTATTTTAGTCCTCTTTCATCTGAAAGGAAGAATGAGAAGCTCAGGTCAGATTCTCAGGGAACCAGGAGCCAGGAATTAAAACACGTGGAGAAATGCAAGAATCTGCACTGTATGAATGATGTGCACACGCGGCCAGGTCCAGGTTCAGCCAACCCAAGGGTGCCATGCATCCTGAGGAAACGCAGGACAGCCAGCAGCCACCAGCAGCCATGTGACACAGGCTCCCAGCTGAGCGTCGGGGCAGGGACCCAGGCCCCTGATAGCAATCCTCAGTGCCTGTGTCTTGCACAGCAAGCTTCTCTTCGTGGGTTAGTTCTTTACTCAGAAAAACCTGGAGGGGCGTCTGGGTGGCTCAGTCAGGTAAGTGTCTATTGATCTGGGCTCAGGTCATGATTTCTGGGATTCATGAGTTCAGGCTGACAGTTTGCAGCCTGCTTGGGATTCTCTCTCTCTCCCCCTCTCTCTCTCCAACCCTCTCCTCTTCTCTCTCTCTCTCTCTCCCCCTCTCTCAGAATAAAGAAAAAAAGAAAGAAAAACCCGGATGCACATGTCTTCCCCTGAACCTATACTGGCCTGGAATGTCCAAAATGTAGAATGAACAGGTCACATAAACTAGCAACCAGGAAAACAAAACAAACAAAACACAACACACAGAAAAATAGAACAGGTTCCCCAAAACCAATTAGCAATAACCCAGTTTTCATTTTTTCACTACGCATGAAGACAACTGCGCTGCTCCCCTGTGCGTCATCCAGGCTTCAGGGGATTCTCTGAAAGCACGCTTCAAAGTCACAGTTAGGTGTGCTGAGGACAGTTCCTGGGCCTGGGACAGCTTTCTGATTGGTTGCTGACTAAGAGCTTGGGCCTCTAGTGCTTGACTTAGTGCTTGCTGGCTGGGTGACTCTGAGATAATTTTTTGATAGTTTTGTGACTCCATGTTCCTATCGGTAAAATGGAAGTAAAAATAGTCCCTTTTTATACGGTTGTTGGGAGGACTGAGTAATGTATGTAAAGCACTCAGAGCCACTCATCACAATGACAGATACTCAATAAATGGTCACAGTCAACCACTTTATCACCACCATCTGCTTGATAATATGTCACAAAACTAAAGAATTTGTTTTTTTAGGGGCGCCTGGGTGGCTAAGTCGGTTAAGCCTCCGACTTCAGCTCAGGTCAGATCTCACGTTCGTGGGTTTGAGCCCCATGTCAGGCTCTGTGCTGACAGCTAGCTCAGAGCCTGGAGCCTGCTTCCAGTTCTGTGTCTCCTTCTCTCTCTGCCCCTCCCCCTCTCATGCTCTGTCTCTCTCTGTATCATAAATAAATAAAACATTTTAAAAAGTTTTTTTTAATAATAAAAAAATAAAAAAAGAATTTGTTTTTTTTAAAACTGTCAGAGAAATTTTACTTGGGGATTTAGACCTCTGAGTACTTGTACTTCCCCACCCCCCCCCCCTTCACCAGCCTCACCTTTGGGAAGTAATCACAAATAAAACCAGGATCTTGTAAGTTGTTTCAAAAAATAACTATTAATTACACTATACATTTTTTATCATATCTCCATTGGAGAGTATTTAGTGTTTCATAAAGGAAGGTGGACCACCTGACACTGTCTTCTAGGGACTTAAGTAATCACTGTCTCTACAAATCCTCTCCCACAGGGCTGGGCACAGAGTTCTGGAAGATTCGGTCAATGGGGCAGCTCATCGGCTTCTCAGAGGTCAGCTCCATGAAAAAAGGAAGAAAGAACAACCTGAAGTAAAACTTCTCTTCAGTGATCACATGGCCTTGATGAAAGTTTTGCATGTATTAAATAGATTTCAAATAGAGTCTACTGTTGCTGCGTACCAAACAACCGAAATCTAAATGTGCATGAGTGTTCTGGAACTCCTAGCTCTCCTGAGGGCTGGCTGGTCAGTCGAGACACTCTGGGAGTGACACAGTCCACATAGTGTAAGATGACACAGTGTAACAGGAGACTGGATGCAGGATCCCTGCCCCTTCTAGGCAACAAGGAGCTGCCTCTGCTATTATTCCATTTATCTGGGCACCTACACCTTGTGGGGGCCAGTGCCTTCTAAAGGGCTTTTTAAAAGTAGGCTCCACACCCAATATGGAGTTTGAACTCACTTCCTTGAGCTCAAGTCACAGGCACCACGCCCAACATGGGGCTTGAACTCACGACCTTGAGCTCAAGAGGTGCACACTCTACCAACTAAGCCAGACAGGTGCTCCTATATAGGACTTTGTCGGGGCGCTTGGGTGGCTCAGTTGGTTGAGTGTCCGGCTGCTCCTCAGGTCATGATCTTACGGTTCATGAGTTCAAGCCCAGCATCGGGCTCTGTGCTGACAGCTAGCTGAGAGCCTGGAGCCTGCTTCGGATTCTGTGTGTCTCTCTCTCTCTGATCCTCCTCTGCTAACGTGTTCGCTCTCTCGCGCTCGCGCTCTCTCTCTCTCTCTCTCTCTCTCTCCCCCCCTCTCAAAACAAAAAAAAATTTTTTTAATTTTAAAAATAAAAATAAAAAAATAAAGTCTACTTTGTCTTATAAAAAAAGTGTGACTGTCATATGGTTCTGCAGCTAACCAAGCCCGGCAACAGTGACTGCAGCTATCAAGTCCCATTTCATGGTATGTCTTTATTGCAGGTAAAAACAGACAAGCAGGCCAGACACCTCTTGCAGCACAAGACACAAAGCCAGGGTGAGCCCCCTGTTAGTGCCAGGAGAATGAGAAGCACTGTGATTGCACAGAATACACTCCACCCTGGAAAACAGGACACCCAGAGTGCACATGGTTACAGATGACTCGCACAGACTCGCACAGACTCGCACAGCAACGGCATCTCAACGGCTCACCGGGAATGTCTCTGAGTTCCTTTGGCACAGGCCACCTGTGGTGCTGGCTGATCACGCCTCATGGGGCTGGTGGCAGAGCATGAGCAAGGTCAAATACAGACAAATCAGGAATCATACGAAAGAGCAGTACCTGGGAGGCTCAGTTAATTAAGCTTCTGACTTCGGCTTCTGACCTCACAGTTTGTGAGTCGGAGACACACATGGGGCTCTGTGTTGACGGCTCAGAGCCTGGAGCCTGCTTGGGATTCTGTGTCTCCCTCTCTCTCTGCCCCTCCCCAATGTTCATTCGTTCTCTCTCTCTCTCTCTCTAAGAAATAAATTTTTAAAAAGGGAATAACATGAAAGTACTCTACTTCTGTCCAATCAGCTCAGGGGCCTCATGGACTTCTACTTCATGCTGACTTAAGGACAGAATTATCAGAAAAAAAAACAAGTAAATTAGGAAGTAATGCACAGACCCCCACGTATGGTTCATGAAAATAGCCATGCCATAAGCACAAGAAATACAACTCCCAACTTGAAATAGGCCTGACTGGTTTTAATAAAGTGAAATATCTGTGGGGCTACCTATGACACGAAGACACTTTTCAGAGAGCCAGCCAGCACTCAGAAAGTACCTGATCGCTGTCCCTTCCACAAGTGCCAGTGTAAACAGCTTGGCCATGGCCTTTCAGGGACAGAGAACAAAGGGGCCAAAGACAAAGGCTTAAGTCTATTCAATGTTACACATGCTCCTTCGAATAATGATCCAAGGTCTGACTATTTTCATATTTTTCTGCCAAATATGTCCATCTGGTTCCCAAAATGACAAAACTACTCGTAGGAATTGACTGGCATTAAAATCTTTTCCTCCATGGGGCGCCTGGGTGGCTCGGTTGAGCATCCAACTTTGGCTCAGGTCATGATTTCGTGGTCCTTGGGTTTAAGCCCCACATCGGGCTCTGTGCTAACAGCTCAAAGCCTGGAGCCTGATTCAGATTCTGTGTTTTCCTCTCTCTTTGACCCTTCTCCACTCATGCTCTGTGTCTGTCTCTCTCTCAAAAATAGACATTAAGAAAATTGTTTAGAAAAGCAGGAGAAAATTTAAAATAAGGTAGATTTATAATGAAATGGAAAGATGTCAAAGACCTAGATCATCAAGCAAAGAGAGAAAGTCGTGGAACAAGGCATACAGTGGGCCAGATAGTGTTACACGTCCATACACACACACACACACACACACACACACACACACACACACACACACGCAAGGATTCAGGAAGGAAACACAGTAACCTACACACGCAAGAATTCCAGAAGGAAATACAGTATCCTGATCAAAGTACTCTATCTCCAGTAAGGAGACTAGGGCAAGATATGGGTGTATTTGCCCTTTTAACTTTTTTTTTTTAACCACAAGAAGCAATTCATGTACTACTCTTATGACTAAAAATAATTTTTTTTAAAACTCTAGGACAAAAGTTCTGAATAAGATCTTTTTTCAATTGAGCCCATCATAGCTACACTTGTCTCCAAGTTAATAATCTTTCCTATTCGTGCTGGTGTGTTGTTGGTAACATTTCCAATTACGGCTTAAGGTTGAAGTTCGTGGCAACACAGGAAGGGTTTTTAATCTTAAATTACCTACCTTAGTAGATCCCAAGATTGTCTAAAGATAAGTATATCTACATGTATTGGTTAAATGTTTTAATGGAAAATTGGGGGGAAATGAAAGCAACTGTATTGGCACAAGGAGGACTTGTAAAACTTGTGACATATACTTTGAGAACATAGAAAAGTTGCTTTTCCCTACTTTAAAAAAATTTTTTAAATGTTTGTTTTTGAGATAGACACACAGCACAGTGGGGGAGGGGCAGAGAGAGAGGGAGACACAGAATTCCAAGCAGGTTCCAAGATCTGAGCTCTCAGCACAGAGCTCAATGTGGGGCTCAAACCCACGACCATGAGATCATGAAGCTGAGGCAAAGTTAGACACTTAACCCACTGAGCCCCCCTGGTGTCCCTCTCTATTGTTGACTAAATAAAGTGTAGCATTTTTCTCTGAAAAGCTTTACCAAGGTAAAATTTCTTAGTCCTGATTTGAAAAGCACTACAGTTCCAAGAAAGCTTAACAGTACAGGGAACTCTGGCAAAGGGGGACGGGGCAGACTGACATATGTGTCACTGGCGCACACAGAGCCACCCAGGTCACAGAGGTGGGCTCCCCCATCTGGAGCAAAGCCGCGGCAGGCTGCCCTGCACGGTGTTTCCACTAATGTACGAGTCGGGTTACAGGTGTCTTGGTGACTGCCCCAGTTGATAAAAAGATCACCCCTTTTACATCCGTATTTGTGCACCATGAGGCAGTGATCTTGTTACTGTGGAGAATCTCTGAACCTCCTCTGCAGAAGGGCAACTTTGGAGAGCAGCTGGCCCTGCGCCCAGCACTCACGGGGTCCCCTGGACACACGTTGGGCAGAGATGGATAAATTCGGGGGTGTGAGCTCTGGGCACAGAATTCTCAACAACTAAGGAAAGAAAATTTTATTTTTATTTTATTTTTAAGTAATCTCCACACCCAGTGTGGGTCTCGATCTCACAACCCTGAGATCAAGAGTCACACCCTCTTCCGACTGAGCCAACCAGGTGCCCCTGGAACATTGTTTTAACTAAGGAAATACAAAATAGCCCATCTTTCTGTGTTGTATCCACACTCCCCTCATTCAGAATTATCAGCACAACAGAAGCAAATGTAGCACTTGCCACAACTCTGAGGCATGGGTGGCCACCACGGCAAGGACATCTGAAGGACTCATGGCTGTTTCAAGTTCACAAACCCAACCAGTCATTGTAGCTGCAAAGAACTTTTCAGAAACATCAGAAAGTAAGGCGGGTAAGTTTTCACAGGATGCAAAGTACATTCCAGAAACATCAGAAAGTAAGACAGGTACGTTTTCACAGGGTATCTGATTTCATTTAAAACGCTCACAAATGTATGTTGGACAGTGGAGATGGGTCTGAAGGAAAAGAAGATGGTGGCGATGTAAGGTCAGATCGTTTTTCCATCAAACTGTCAAGTAACAACCAGAAACTAATATTACTAAATTAAAATAAAAACGGAAAGGGTGCCTGGCTGGGTCAGTTAGTGGAGCATGTGACTCTTGCTCTTAGGATTGTGAGTTCAAGCCCCACATTGGATGTAGCGCTCACTTTAATTAGGGGACATCTCAGTGGCTCAGTTGGTTAAATATCCGTCTTTGGCTCTGGACATCATCTTGCAGTTTGTGAGGTCAAGCCCTGCAATGGGCTCTGTGCTGACAGCTCAGTCTGCTTTGGATTCTGTGTCTCCCCCTCTCCCACTGTTGCTCTGTCTCTGTGTCTCAAGAAATTAATAAACATTAAAATAATTAAATAAACAGAATAAGGAAAACATAATAAAATTAACAGATCATAAAATATAATAAAATTAAAACTTAAACGATCAAATAATAAATAATATAACTACAAAAGCAGCAAGTTGGTTACCAATGAAAATAAATAATTCTGGCTATTCAACAAAAGAAGAACAAGCAAACAGCTCACACACACTCACGTCCACACAAAACACCATAGTAATATCCGTATTACTATGTCTTTAGAAAAATATATTTAAAATCCGAGCAGATGAAAAGCTTGACGCAAAAAGCTCTCAAAAAGAGACCATGAGATCCAGAAAAGAGGACACTGAAGTTTCTAAAAAATATGAGAAAACAAAATAAGGAAAATAACCAGAAAATAAAGTTTATATTGGATGATTTCTCAGGTTTCTCCCAATACTAAAATAGTATTTCTTTAAAAAAAATTTTTTTAATGTTTTATTTATTGATGATACAGAGAGAGACAGAGCATGAGAGGGGGAGGAGCAGAGAGAGAAGGAGACACAGAACCAGAAGCAGGCTCCAGGCTCTGAGCTAGCTGTCAGCACAGAGCCTGACACGGGGCTCGAACCCACAAACATGAGATCTGACCTGAGCCGAAGTTGGAGGCTTAACCAACTAAGCAACCCAGGCGCCACAAAAATAGTATTTCTGTAGCAAACGCTGGGTCAGACTTTCTCCAAAAGAGCCTCAAGGTCAAGCTGCCGACACAGGACCCACTTAAGTGCTGTTCCATGCTTATAGAGAATGTGTGAGGGGAAAGACCTACGTTTTGAAGACATGGGAATTTCAGTGGCCTGCCAGTAGTCATAATCTATCAGATAATCTTACAGAAACATTTTCTAGATTTAACTGCCCCTGTACACACAGAGCAATACTTTAGGTAGGTAGGTAGGAAGGTAGGAAATGTGTGAAAAGAAAAACAGATGGACAGATATTCCTATGGATGGATGAATGGATTTTGGGGTGTGTGGGTTGATTGACAAATGGATGGGCAGACGGGCAGATGGATTGATGCTTGGGTGGGTGCAAAGATTGATGGGGGTTGGGCGGGCTGGTGGGTGGACAGACGGGTGGATGGATACGTGGTTGGGAGGACAGGTAGGTGGATGGATAGGCAAGTAAAAGTCCGAAGGCAGGATAGAGAACTTGCCTGCATGGCCACCTCTTTGCTCTCTCTCTCCCAGGACCCAGGGACCACTCAGAGAGGATAATCGGTGGTCATCGCTGCTGATTTCCATTCAACGTGATGGAGTTCTGGGGCAAAGGCATGGTCCGATTTGGTCCTGCGTTGGTAACTGTCGGACGGTCCACAGGACTCCTAACATTGAGGGCTGCAGCTGTGGAGCTGCTGGCTCCCCCCGAGGTTGTGACAGTCAGTCTAAGAAAGGAGAGGAAGCCCTCATGCTGCGGGAAGATGCCAAGTCTTAGAGCAAATGGTCTCTTTAGTCTCCTTATGACACAACTCTCAGGACAACTCAGAACAGTTGTAAACAGGAATTTGAGGAGGAAGCTGAGGAAAGAACAGAGACTTGAGGATTTCTTGTTTCCTGCTATAGATTTACTTTATTTTTAGCAAGTAAACTAGTCATATGATGGAGTTTTATCTTCGATGGGCTTTGAGACGCTAGACAAAGAAATCTTCCTTGGCCAACACAGGAGACTCTCTCTTGTACCAGAGGCCGAGAATGTGTCGGCTTTAGGTCCCGCATTCAGGCCTGTGCACTGAGAGACAGTAGATCACTCATCAACATTCATCTACAAAGCTTATGTATTTTTTTTATTTCTTCATAGAGGATTTAATACAATTATTTTTTCTGGACACTCCTTCTAGGGCAATGCTGGATTAAGCACTTTCAAATACAAATGATGCTCGACCGACAGGAGCCAAAGAAGAAAAGGGCACTGACGCTCTTATGGTGAACTCACTCCTGATGTGGTAATGGACAGCGAAATACGGTCCCATCGTCCTTCCAGGATGAAGGGGTCAGTTCTGAATGGTGATGAGGGTGAATCAGGTGTTAATAGGAACCTGACCCTGAAGCCAGGGGAAAGCACAAACGTCTCCTGTAGCAAGGGTGTGTGGCATCCGTATGGTCAGGGCCCTGTACGCTGGGCGCCCTCTCTCACTACCCCACGGACTCCATATGACCAAAGCTGCACTCCAGCTCCAACAGCGAACCAAGTGTCAAGTCCTCCCTCCTCAGCCAGGCCGAAGGACGTGTCTTGGGCCCCTAAGGGAACTGCTTCCTGGTAAAATGGAGACAGCAGCAGCAACCAACCTCAAGAAGACGACAAATTTCATTAAATTGAGATGGGGAGGAGGTGAGACGGCACAGTCACAGGGGGAGCCTAGACTTGCCTCTTCCCTGGAAGAGGTCATCCTCAAGTCATCCTCAACACCAGGAAATCCATCTGAGGACCAAAGGATCAGACCCCACAACTACAGGGAGAGAAGAGGCAGCATCGTGGAGGGTAAGAGGTGGGGAGACAAAACAATCATGGATGCTGCAGAAAAGACCTGATCACGGGGGGAGGGGAGAAGGAGGGAGAGACAAAAGAGTGAGAGTGCAGCACACAGGGGGTCACACAAGAAAAGCACAACCCCAAAAACCGATGACTAGGAGAACGAGAGGGGTCAATTGTCAGGGAGTCCCAATCCTTGGGTCTCCAAAGATGTCAGGCCAGGCAGGCACGCAGTTCAGCAGGCACAGCAGGCTCCTGTGGAGAGGGGAGGGGGCCCGGAGCAGCCAGTGCCTTCTGAGTGTCGCCTGGGTCTTCCTGGGAGAGACAGCTCCCTTCCCTGGAGTGCATCTGGGAGGGGTGGCACTGCCTCTCTGGGGACCAAGAGCCCACGGGCTCCATTGAGCCACCAGAATCCTAAGCACATGGGGGAGGGACATCTCCTGAGGGCAGCTTCTTACAGAGCTTTCCTCTAAACAACAAGCGCTTGTGTGTTCATGTAACTGACCTGCTGAGACAAACAGCATCAGGTCCAGTACAGAGAGACCCTTACCCAGAGGATCAGCGCGGATCCCTGACTTTCTAGACCCCAGCTGGTGCATCTGAGAACAAACTCAGGTCTGCTGGGCAGTCACACGGTCCAGACACAGACAGGTGAAGACAGGGATCCGAGGGACACCCAAGACACACGAGGAAAGACAGTTCTCTCTCCCCTGGGAGCGTCCTGGACAGTGGCAGGTGGAAACCCCCTTACCCTCCACCCCACCCCGGCAGACATCTGCAAGGGGAGAACAATGGGCAGCATGTCTCGCCCACCACAAAGGCCTGAGCCACTTTCACCGAGCCCATCCCCCTGAAAACTGCAAGTGCTTCTGGACTGGACTGGACTGGAGTAAATCTTTCCACCTTACCAAGGTCTAAGGTTACTCTAAGGCTGGATTCCAAAACTCACACATATTGGTACAGTTGGTAAGATCTATATTTACGTTATTAATGACAAACAAAGCATGGGAGAGAATGTGATGTGGACAGCTACCCTTAAACTCCCCTTCTTGTAATTTTTTCATTTGATCCTTTAGGATCTGATGTGTACTCTCAACAATTTCTTGTCCTTGGGGATTGTAAGGAATTCCTGTGGCATGAAAAATCTTGAAAGGTTGAGTAAACCTTTTGAAAGCGATAGAAGTGTAAGCTGGTGCATTGTCAGTTTGATAGCTTTCAGAATCTCCAAACAGGAAAAGCTAAAGAAAAGATGTTGAAATACATCTCTGTAACCTTCGCCTATATGGGCAGAAGTGACGATATGAGAAAATGTATCAACACATCCACGAACCTAACAA
>NC_043706.1:5330266-5334349 GCF_006229205.1 Suricata suricatta | reverse complement strand
TTCAATCTTCTTAAATGTTGGCAGTAGTGATATTTTTTCATGATGGAGTATAGTTGGTTGTACCATTTTTTGACTTCATTCTCATCTATTGGTGTCAATTGGTGGGCATATAATTATCCATTGTTGCCTCTTACACACCTTTTTATTTCAGCAGTGTCAGTTATAATCTGTCTGCTTTCACTGCACTGCTGGCAACTTAATGTTGGTGTCTTCTCTTTCATTCTTCCTTGATTGAAAGGTCTGTCAGTTTTGTTGATCTTTTCGGAAAGCCAATACTTCCTATGTTTGATATGGTCTTAGCTTTACTGTATCCTATTTTGTTGATTTCAGTTGTAGGTTTAAGGTTCCTTCTGTGGTAATTTTGGTTTCGTGTGGTACTTTTCTTGGTTACTTGAGGTATTGGGAAATGATTTGCACTATAGCATGACAGTACTACAAAATTTTCTTTTAGGCTATATGGTCTGTGTGTTGTGTGCAAGTTTTGTGTTTATGTGCAAGCCCAAATGATCCCTTCTGAAACTTTTGGCTGACATTTTCTGATTGCATTTAAGTTTGTATAGTAGAGCTCTACAGTGTATTCATATGAGCGTAGTCAGTGGGATGATGTTTCTTTCCTGTTATTTGGTTCTTTCAGCTGTATCTTCGCAATGTACCGAGGGATTCCTGCCAATGCCGTACTTAGAACATTCTCTTCAAAAAGTGTCAACCGGGGAACATAGTACCCTTGAGAATTTTTATTTAATGATAGAATGGGTCAACAATGGCGAGAGTGAAGGGCATGAAGCATATCCTGATGGCCATATCCAAACAGAGACATCTGTCCATAGGAATAATCTCACTGCCCCAAGTAGTGAACCAGATAAAGTATTTGACAAAACCTCCCCTTTCATGTTGGCTACTTCTGTCAAGCAGCGTGTTTCAGTAACCAAAACCTCAAAGCAAATATTCGAACATAAATATTTGTTGAAAGAAAAATTTGAACATCAGGAAAGTGACCTCATTCAAGTTGAAAATAAGTATTTGACCCAATTTGAGAATGGCCTTGGACTGACCTTTCACTCAAGTGTTTCTGAGAATCAGAGATTTAAAACTGAAGAAGAAGTTGTAAACTGGCATCAACTTGAGGGGCACATCAGAAAGAGGTCAACCCAAGAAAATTACAAGACGATTTTGAATGGACATAGAATTGCTGTTTGCAGTGAATCTGAGGTGAAATTTAACCAGGGCTCCATTATTAACAAATGTCTGCATACTCATTTGCCAGAAAACCATTTTGAATGTAATAAAGGTGAGGAAGTCTTGTCTCAAAGACCTAAACATATCCTACAGAGGAGTGAGCATCTGGGAGGCAGTCCTTATAAATATAGAGACTGTTTGAACGCTCTGCAGCTGTCCTCCAGAGTTGCTGATCATCAGACAACTTGTGTGGGACAAAAGCCATCCACATGTAATAAGTCTGGAAACACAGTTAGTCAGTCGCCGAGACTAAATATACAGAAGACAACTGGTACTGGAGAGAAAACGTACACTTGTAAGGACTGTGGCCTAGTCTTTCATTGGGACTCGAAACTTTCTCAACATCAGCAAATTCATGCTGGAGAGAAGTCTGACAACTGGGAAGAATGTGGTCAAACCTTTAAGGACTGCTCATCACAGAGTACACAAGGGCAAATCCATATTAGTGAGAGACTTGACAAATGTCAACAATGTGGCAAGGCCTTAAAGAGGCATTCCTACCTTAGAACAAAGCACAGCATCCATATTATTGAGGAACCTTACCAATGTCAAGAATGCGTCCATGCCTTTAAAGGGAAATCCAACGTCACTAATCATCACAGGGTTGTCACTGAGGAAAAAGCTTACCAATGTAAAGAATGTGACAAGGCCTTTCGCAAAAACTCACACCTTAGTCAACATCTCAGAATTCATACTGGAGAGAAACCTTACAAATGTCAAGAATGTGGCAAGGCCTTTACAAGACATTCAAGCCTAACGCAACATCACAGAATTCATACTGGAGAGAAACCTTACAAATGTGAAGAGTGTGGAAAGGCCTTTCGCCAGCAATCACACCTTATTCTACATCTCAGAATTCATACCAGAGTGAAACCTTACAAATGTCAAGAATGTGACAAGGCCTTTATGAAGCTATCACACCTTAGTGACCATCTCAGAATTCATACTGGAGTGAAACCTTACAAATGTCAAGAATGTGACAAGGCCTTTATGAAGCCATCATACCTTAGTAACCATCTCAGAATTCATACCGGAGTAAAACCTTACAAATGTCAAGAATGTGGCAAGGCCTTTAGGCAGAAGTCAGTCCTTACTCAACATCACAGTGTTCATACTGGAGAGAAACCTTACAGGTGTGAAGTATGTGGCAAGACCTTTAGTCGGTACTCAAGACTTACCGTACATCTCAGAATGCATACTGGAGTGAATCCTTACAAATGTGTAGAATGTGGCAAGGGCTTTATAATCCCATCACACCTTAGACAACATCTCAGAATTCATACTGGAGAGAAACCTTACAAATGTGAACAATGTGGCAAGGGCTTTATAATACCATCACACCTTAGACAACATATCAGAATTCATACTGGAGAGAAACCTTTCAAATGTGAAGGATGTGGCAAGTCCTTTACATACCACTCAAGCCTGACTCAACATCACAGAATTCATACTGGAGAGAAACCATATAAATGTGAAGAATGTGGCAAGGCGTTTAGCCAGCACTCCATCCTTTCTGTACATCACAGAGTTCATACCGGAGAGAAACCTTACAAATGTGAGGAATGTGGCAAGGCCTTTCGCTGCCAGTCACACCTTAGTCAACATCACAGAATTCATACTGGAGACAAACCTTACAGATGTGAACAATGTGGCAAGGCCTTTTACAGGCAGTCAAACCTTACTCAACATCACAGAATTCATACTGGAGAGAAACCGTACAAATGTCAAGAATGTGGCAAGGCCTTTATGAGGCCATCACACCTTAGTGACCATCTCAGAATTCATACTGGAGTGAAACCTTACAAATGTCAAGAATGTGGCAAGGCCTTTATTAACCACTCAAGCCTTACTCTACATCTCAGAATTCATACTGGAGAGAAACCTTACAAATGTGAACAATGTGGCAAGGGCTTCATAATCGCATCACACCTTAGACAACATTTCAGAATTCATACTGGAGAGAAACCTTACAAATGTGAAGAACGTGGCAAGACTTTTATTAACCATTCAAGCCTTACTCTACGTCTCAGAATTCATACTGGAGAGAAACGTTACAAATGTGACCACTGTGGCAAGGCCTTTTGCCAGCAGTCATACCTTAATCTACATCACAGAATTCATACTGGAGAGAAACCATATAAATGTGAAGAATGTGGCAAGGCCTTTCGCTGCCAGTCACGCCTGACTCAACATCACAGAATTCATACCGGAGTGAAACCTTACAAATGTCAAGAATGTGGCAAGGCCTTTAGGCAGAAGTCAGTCCTTACTCAACATCACAGTGTTCATACTGGAGAGAAACCTTACAGGTGTGAAGTGTGTGACAAGGCCTTTAGTCGGTACTCAGGACTTACTGTACATCTCAGAATGCATACTGGAGTGAATCCTTACAAATGTGTAGAATGTGGCAAGGGCTTTATAATCCCATCACACCTTAGACAACATCTCAGAATACATACTGGAGAGAAACCTTACAAATGTGAAGGATGTGGCAAGGCCTTTTACAGGCAGTCAAAGCTTACTCAACATCACAGAATTCATACTGGAGAGAAACCATATAAATGTGAAGAATGTGGCAAGACCTTTAGCCAGCACTCCAACCTTTCTGTACATCACAGAGTTCATACCGGAGAGAAACCTTACAAATGTGAGGAATGTGGCAAGGCCTTTCGCTGCCAGTCACACCTTAGTCAACATCACAGAATTCATACTGGAGACAAACCTTACAGATGTGAACAATGTGGCAAGGCCTTTTACAGGCAGTCAAAGCTTACTCAACATCACAGAATTCATACTGGAGAGAAACCTTACAAATGTCAAGAATGTGGCATGGCCTTTACCCAGCAC
>NC_043706.1:5327740-5330166 GCF_006229205.1 Suricata suricatta | reverse complement strand
CCTGGGGTCAGTCAGTGTGGCCGAGTCATCTGACTGGAATACACAGAGGGGGAGATCATTCACTACTCGAGAAGCACTTTCTGACAGGCCAAATTCTCGGACATGCCTGGTGAACTAAAGCCCTGGCTGGAGCTCCTTCTCTCTGATGCCTGTCAGCATCCACACAGAGTGCCCCGAGGGAAGTAGCTCAGTAGGGACCCTGGATATCTGTGTTGCTTCCTCCAAGCCCCCAGCTCCCTGTGCTCAGTTGGTACTGCCCTTGTCTGTCCAGCCTGCCTCAGTCCCAGCAAGGTCAGTGCCTGGCCCAGGAGACCTGTACAAGCTGCTGCCCACACCACAAACCTGACCAGATGGTTCTGCGGTGCCTCAGTTCTGGTGCAGTTGATGGCAACTCTCGATTCACAAGCGACCACAGCGCCCCTGGTTATGCCTTACCATGTTAAGTCCAGGGATCCTACACTGTCCATAGCAGTCACAGAGTGCATCTCAAGCCACTGGCTTAAATGATCTGGCAGGAGACCTAACTGCATCTTCTAATATACAGAGGAAGGCAGAGCCTTAGACAGAATGCCAAGGTGGAAAAATTTATCCAAAGACAACGAACAAGATATGGCCATGAAGAGAGATTTAAGTGAAGCAGTTATTAGTAACATACTTGATGGAGAATTTAAGGCAACAGACACTCATACTCTCTGGGTGAGAAAGAATAGTGAGAACCGTACCAGGGTGCTAAAACTCTTTAAAAGGAATCAAACAGAGGTGAACAATGCAGTGCAGGAGCACCTGGGTGGGTCAGCCAATGAAGCCTCCAATTCTTGAATTTGCCTGAGGTGATGAGGTCACAATTTAGGAGATGGAGCCCCATCCTGGTCTCTGTAGTGACTCTCTGTAGCCTGATAGGGATTTTGTCTCCCTATCTTCTGCCTTCACTCTCTGTATCTCGCTCAAAAAATAAACAGGTTTCATTTTTTTAAATAAAATAAATAATGGTAACAGGCTTAGCATTGAACAGCACGTTGGAAATAACAGAAGAATGCCTTTGTTACCTAGAAGAAAAAATAAAAAAAATGAATGTAAGCAAAATACAGGAGAAGAATCATAAAACAGTATTGACATAGGGCTCAGAGACTCCCATCAAATGTAATAATATTTGTATTATGGAAGTCTGAAGAAAATGAGATCAGGAAACAGAACATTTATTTCACAAAATCATAGGTGAAATCTTCCATGTTCCTGGAGGAAAACAGACATCCAGATGCAGGAGTATCAAAATGGGAAAAACGAACAACAACAGCAAAAACACACACAAACAAAACTATTTGCTCCCTTTATGAGACTCATTTAGACATAAAAACACCTGCAGATTGACCATGGGGAAAGGGAAAAACACATAGCATGCAACTGGATGTGAAACAAAAGGCAGAGTGGCAAGACTTCTTTCAGACATCCAGACATTTTGTTTTTGTTTTATATTGTTATAGTTTTTATATTGTGTTAATTCTGCTTGGTGTCAGAGGAATGTTGGCCTCACAGGCTAGTTTTGAATATGTCTCCACTCTTCACTATTTGTAGGATTTTGAATAGATCATCTTTAGTTATTTTTTTACATGTCAGAATTGACAAACGAATGCATGTGATCTTGGGCCTTTCTGTGCCGAGAGATTTTTTTATTTTGAATTCAACTTTCATTTTTTTTATAGGTCTAGGAAGATTTCTGAATTCTTGGGCTTAAGAGTCCTATTTCAATCTTAGCATCTTGTGCATTTTTCAGCATTAAGTGGAATTCTTTTTTTTTTTTTTTAATGTTTCTTTCTGTGAGAGAGACAGAGTACGAGCAGAGAAGGGTCAGAGAAAGTGGGAGACACGAAATCCAAGCAGGGTCAAGTCCCAGAGCTGTGAGCAGAGAGCCCAACGCAAGGCTCAAACTCCCTAACCCTGAGATCAAGACCTGAACTGAAGTCATACGCTTAACCAACTGAGCATCCAAGCACCGTAGTGGATTTCTTTCCTAGTTTTTGACTTGACAGTATAGCATTATATATGTCGTTGAAGGATTCCCCGTTTTGTTGTTCTCCTAAACTGGACATTCCTTTCAATGTTATGTTATTTTTTATTCTGGTTTACATTTTCCTCACCTCTTGTTTTTTCTTTCTAAATAAAATAATTTCAGATGTTGCTTATCTATTCCTTCCTCTAGGGAATTTCGGCTGTCTTCCTTTTATAGTTCCTTTTGGTGTCGTGTTATTTATATCAATGTTTTCCTTATCTGAAGCATTTATAGCATTAAAAAAGCAGAAAATTTAAAAGTCGTAAAAACTTAGCAGAAATGATATAAGCGTTGACCAAAATAATACAAAATAAACGTACGGATTCCATGGGGTTTTCTATAGATCATGTCATCTATGAACCGGGACACTTTTCTTAGG
>NC_043706.1:5324049-5327640 GCF_006229205.1 Suricata suricatta | reverse complement strand
TCCAGCCAGGGCTTTAGTTCACCAGGCATGTCCGAGAATTTGGCCTGTCAGAAAGTGCTTCTCGAGTAGTGAATGATCTCCCCCTCTGTGTATTCCAGTCAGATGACTCGGCCACACTGACTGACCCCAGGTCGTTGGCCTGCCTTCTTTTGGGAAGCAGCACAGTGCCCTCTTGCTCTATCCCAGCCAAGCCTGATGACCCTGAAAACTCCAGGCTTCAAGACTACCTAGCATCCACTGAAAAGGAAACAAACAAAAAAAACTAACAGGCAACCGACAGAATGGGTAAAGATAGTGGCAAATGGCATATCAGATAAAGGGCTAGTATCCAAAATCTACAAGGAAACTCACTAAACTCCACACCTGAAAAATGAATCATCCAGTGAAAAAATGGGCAAAGCCTTTAATTGACACTTATCCAAAGAGGACATCCAGATGGACAACAGGCACATGGAGTGATCCTGAGCATCACTCAGCATCAGGGAAACACAAATCAAAACCACACTGACATACCACCTCACACTGCTCAGAGTGGCTAAAATGAACAAATCAAGAGACTATAGATACTGGCGAGGGTGTGCAGAGACGGGCACCCTCCTACACTGTTGGTGGAAATGTAAACTGGTGCAGCCACTCTGGAAAACAGTGTGGAGGTGCCTCAAAAAAATTTAAGTGGAACTCCCCTATGACCCAGCAATAGCTCTGCTGGGGATTTACCCTAGGGATACAGAAGTGCTGATGCATAGGGGCCCATGTACACTAATGTTCATAGCGGCACTTTCAAGAATAGCCAAATCACGGAAAGGGCCTAAATGTCCATCAACTGAAGAGTGGATCAAGAAGATGTGGTTTATCTATACAAAGGAATACTACATGGCAATGAGAAAAAATGAAATCTGGCCATTGTAGCAAAAATGGATGGACCTGGAAGGAGTCATGCTAAGCAAACTATGTGAGGGAAAGAAGGAAGGATACCATATGTTTTCACTCATAGGTCTAACAGGAGAAACCTAACAAGGGACCATGTGAAGGGGAAAACTGGGGGGAAGAGCACGGGAGAGGGAGTGAAGCAAATCATGAGAGACTTTTGCAAGCTGGGAACAAACTGAGAGCTGAAGAGGGAGAAGGGAAGGGGAAATGCACTGGGTGTTCTATGGAAACCAACTCGGTAATAAACTTTAAAAAAAATTTTATGTCTTCATTTTATTTTGAGATATGGAGAGTCAGGGGGGTAGGGGGAGAGAGAGAGGGAGACACAGAACCTAAAGCAAGCTCCAGGCTCCGAGCTGTCAGCACCGAGCCCAAAGAGGCGCTTGAACCCACAGACTGTGAGATCATGACCTGAGCCGAAGTCGGCCACCCAACCGACTAAGCCACCCAGGCGGCCTGGTAATAAGCTATTTAAAAAAAAAAAAAAAAAAGATAGGCTAGCTGCCAGAGCTCATGAATTCTGCCCTTCCCATTTTCCAAGCCAATGATTCTGGGGAAATGTTCTCCTTGAACATTCCCGTGTGTGCTCCTGTCTCACATGAGCTTGTCCGAGACCATGGCTTTCTGTCCCCTGCAGCACTGAAATTCCTCTCTCCCGAAACCAAGTCTTTAAATGTTCTGCCATCTTCAGTGTGTGTGGCTTCTTCTTTCTCATAAGTTGGGGATTTTGTTCTCTCAGCATTCAGGCCCATTTGTGGGATTTTCAGAACGATTTCTCAGTTATCCAGATGTATTCATGAGAACTGAGGAACGTAGGGTCCTGCTACTCCGCTGCCATTTTTCTCCCGTGTATATACAACCCATCCAGTGTTTATAATTTTTAGGAGAATATAAACACAACACATATTAATTAGTGTGTTTCTATACAAAAAACACTTACATTTGAACATAATGACAGAAGTAGAAACCGCGTTTCTACTATAAAACACGATAAAATATTGTGCAGGAATTGAAAGAGAAAAATGGAAATATACCCATGTTCTTGGACCCAAATAGTTCACACGTGAGCTGCCAATAGTGCTCAATGTGCTCTACTCATTTCATGATCTCTATCAGAACCCCAATGCCAGTTTTAGCAGTTCTATCAATATTCATCCAGACGTTCACTGGGAAGTCACAGGGTAATGTATACCCAGGATAATCCCAAAAATGAAGGGCATCTTGGTGGCAAATGCTTCTTAATGTGAAGCATTCCACTAAACCATGGTTGCCAGCATAACATCCTTCAGACATAAAGACAGGCATAGAAAAATGGACAAGGGATGCTGAGCTAGATGTATAGGTCACCAATGTTCCTGTGTATGACAATGAGCTAAAGATCCCATTAAATTCATATTCTGACTTGGATTTCAGGCTGAGGTGTGAGGTTCCATATTTCTTTAATGTTGCGGGTGATGCTAACATACTCAGTTCAAAGACATGCTTTTAAATTCTAAGACAAAACAAAACAATCATAAAAAAGGAAAAAGGAAATGAAGAAGTCATTAGGACTTTGAAGATAAAAATTATTGTGGAACTACAACTTGTATCCTCAAGAACAATAGCTACTGTTATTGAACATTTACTACGCATTACAAACCATCCTAACACTTTTCCATAAATTCTCCCATGAATCCACGTGACCAATGAGAACATTAGAATTGATTTACATTGGGGTGCCTGGGTGGCTCACGTCATGATCTCACAGTTCATGGGTTCAAGCTCCCCGGCAGGCTTTGTGATCACAGCCCACAGCCTTCAGACTGCTTTGGCTTCTCTATCTCCCCCGCCCCGCACCTCCCTCCTTCAAGCTGTCTCTCTCGCTTTAGGTCAAAAGAATAATCAACATTAAAAAAAATTAGAATTGATTTTACCGTTTCACAGAATACCTTGGGAATACTGTCATGGCAGTGCAGCTCGAGTTTTAGCCCAGATCGTCTGACTTGGAATTTGTCTACTACTGGAAAACACAGACCACTATACAGAGGAAACCCTAAAAGATGGTTCAGAGCACGTTTCAAAGTGGAAAAGGTAATACAAACATGACTGAAACACAGAACTCAACAACCAAAACAAGAAAGTAAGGATACAACACAAATTACGAAAATGACAAATCAAATAAAAACATAAATGTGATAGAGTTAAACTGTTTTGGTCACTGAAACCAAGAACTGTTTGCAGGGGCTTAAAACACATACATCTATTTGTGATGGAAGGTTTTAGTGTCCTCCAAACACCCAGCAGAGACAACACTCACTTTGAAACAGACGACATAGGTATTGTTTGTGAATCCCCTAGCGTTTTCAAGGTTTGCGTTTCAGGGATCTTTTCTGCTGAACTATAGTTTACATATTTAAGACAGTTGAGTATATAGGATGCATATGTATATTTTTCTAGAGCGACAGAAAAGTGATAAGGAACAATACATATGTGACATGAGTATAGAATCAAACGGGCATTTTCAGCAACAAGGCCTGACTGATTTAGAATTCCCACTTTCCACACTAGTATCTACAGAAAACATAAGACAGGGCTTTCATTTTCTGAAGAGACTCAAAACAATATGACACACAGATGCAAATTTCTAAGGGTAAATGATGTGACGGATGCACATCTTTCAGA
>NC_043706.1:5321668-5323949 GCF_006229205.1 Suricata suricatta | reverse complement strand
AGTGTTTTCAGGTCCCTAGCTTTCTTGAGGGCACATATAAGAACTGCTGGGAAATACGTGCCTGGAGCACCAAGGAAGGAAATCACAATCTGAAAGTAAACATGACAATTTCTTGATAAGTCCCAGTCCTCCTGCTGACTTCTCTCATGTTCTTCTTTCAAGGATGATGTTCTTCTCTTCCTTCCTGAGAGTGCCCATACAAATATGATTCCTCCAGGAAGGTAGAAGAGACAGGTAGAGTTTATTGAATGCCAGAACTGAATCTATGGCTCCCTTACTGCATGTCTCTCTCAAGATTAACCAAAGAACAATAAAAATGTGAATTCTTTACAGGCAGTAGAAAAAGAGAAGGAAGAGGCTCACCTCAATTGGGAACCAACAGATTGAAGCAAGTCTCCATGGTATCCAGCTTGAGTTCAGTCAAGGGCACTAAGTGTATTTACAAAATGAAGCAAAACCACAAAAATACGCCTGTAATCTGAAGCACACTGCCCCCTCTAGACTCACTTGCCGAACGTATGCCCCAGGCCAAATTCCAGGCCTGCATCACAGAACATGAACTGTTTCAAGGGATTCTTAATCATGGGGAAGATGACAAAATAAGTGAGACCAAGGCCCTTCTCTCTCTTCACTTCTCTGTCCAGATGCCTCCACCCTTGCACGGTGAACATGGCCAACCACTTTTTTTCCTCCTTCTTCTAGTCACCATGTCAAATGTATTCTTGGATATAGGCGCCACTTTGAATAAGTAATGCAGGTACAGCGGATTCTGATTGCAGTGTTGCATTTCTTAGCTTTGGGCCCTTGGATTTCATAGCCTTTCAAAATACCAAGTTTTCCTGTCCTTATAGTAATTCCTAAAGCTTCATGCTATAATAGGAGCTCTTCTGTTTTCAACTCAGGTTTCTTGCCAAAATCTGACTTTGCCTCAAAAGGGCATAGACATAAAATTTAATTGCACTTTCATGTTTTCCCAAAAGAATCCACATGGACAGAAAAGTCTTCAGAAGAAGTGTGGTCTCACAGAAATCACTGTTCTTCAAGTGTCTCCTAGGCTGCTCAGCCAGGGAGGACGCCAGACTCGTCTAGATGCTCCTATTCACTTTTTCTCGCAACTGGGCACACTCTCTTCCCGCCCATGGCCTACCGGTTCTCCAGCAATTTACCTTCACCTCCATTTTGATAACGATAAATTTGCTTTCCTAAGTCTACATCTTACTATGAACACCTAGGATGAGCATGATTTGGAGAGTCGGTTACCTTGCGTTGCAGGCAAGTTCTGAAGAAAATAGAGTAACCTATATATGTATATGTGTATTGGTACTTAATTGTGTTCTCTCTTTTCTATTAAGGTATACCTGTCTCTCAATAATAAATAAAAATTTAAAACATTAAAAGAAATAAAAAAGAAACTTGCTTAGAGAAAGTACGTTGGAAGTTTCCAAGAAAAAGAAGATGATAAAATTAGAAACAAACATGTTGTCATAACCAAAAAAATAAGCAGCAAGGGAATACAGTACAAAGAATAATCTTTAAAAGGAAGGATTTTGTCACTGTTTTAATAGTGTTATTGTTCATTATGAGGTTACACTATTTCAATATTCTACACACATTCTAGTGTGTGTGCATGGTTACATGCACTTATTTGTATATATGTATAAAATATAAATACGCGTATATAGGAAAACCTTTCTTTTTGAGCTCATGAGAAATAAAAGCATTCCTCAAGGGGGACTGACATCATAAAGATGGTGACATAGGTAGTTCCCACTTCAGTCCTTCCCAGAATAAGTTCTACTGGCAACTATGCCCAGTAGACATCGCTGGGCAAATCTCAAAAACCCAAAATAAAAGGTCCTGAAAAATGCATTCTTCTCCGTCCATTGAACACCAATATGAAATGTGAGTAGAGCATGCTACCCTACTTTATTTTATCGGTTTCTACAAGTGACAGACATTCTCTTTCCACTCTGGTCCAAATGGGTCTAAGGACAGACAACCGAGGCCATGCACAACACAGGGACATCTAGCCTAAAAACTGGGTAGTGCCTGGTGGCCTGCGTCCCAGTTCATCAGTGCACTACACAGTTCAGAGCAGTGGACTAGACTCACACAGGGCTCAGTGGAAGTGAGGGAGGTCCTGCGAGCTGTGGGACAGGATCCTTGGAAGGACCCATCAACATTGAATCAGACTGATTTTTGGCTTATCTCCCTGCGATGCCGGTGCTTTAACAAACTACCCACATGCCCTGCTCACTCTGACTATTCGTGTCCAGCAGCC
>NC_043706.1:5318671-5321568 GCF_006229205.1 Suricata suricatta | reverse complement strand
TCACTGCATTCAATTACCAACAATGTCCCATACATTAAAAAATTCTAGAGGTGCCTGGGTGGCTCCGTCAGGTTAGCACCTGACTTCAGCTCAGGTCATGATCTCATGCTTTGTGAGTCTGAGCCCCACATCAGGCTCTGTGCTGACAGTGCAGATCCTCCTTGGGGTTCTCTCTCTTTCACTCTCTCTGCTGTTTCCCATTCTCTCTCTCTCTCCCTCTCTCTCTAATGTAATGTAATAAACCTAAAAGTAACTGAAAATTATAAGTCGCCAAGAAACAAGAAGGGCTTGCATTATTTTCATGGGAGGGGGAGAGTCTATCCCACACAGGAAAGAACAGCTGTGATGCCTACATCACTGGAATGGAGATGAGGAGACAGAAAAACTGGAGATGATCTCGAAAGAAAAGAAGTAAATTCTATCCTTCTATAACTCAGAGTCACTCCTGCAGCCTAGGACAGATGTCCTTCCCCCCATGAGGAATTTATGCTGATTCTCCAGCATAGATTTTTTTTTAATCTCTTCTCTTGAGCTGCATTATCACCCTTGACAGAATAGTGTTTTCTTCCTACATTTAGAAAGTCTACTAAGCTCTCAGCAGTGTCCATGTTTGTTTCCTTCAAATAAAGGTGAAAACAAGCCCTAACTCATGAATCTCCAAGTTTTGACCTCATCAAATTGGACCACTAGAGTGAATAACTTAGATGAGTTAAAGTGAATAACTTTTCCCAAGAAGGGAAAAGAATAGTAACTAAAAAAATCATACTCTGTGTTGTTCTTCAATTGAGTAGGAAGGAAATATATCCAATAAGTTACATGGAATTTAATAAGCTCTCTGTAGAATTACTCCTATATTCAAATGAACAGTTGATAACCATGGCATTTTGTGCAAATGAATCTTTAAATCCCTGCACAGGGACGCCTGGGTGGCTCAGTCGGTTAAGAGTCCGGCTTTGGCTGAGGACATGATCTCATGGTTCGTGGGTTCGAGTCCCGCGTCGGGCTCTGTGCTGACAGCTAGCTCAGAGCCTTGAGCCTGCTTCACATTCTGTGTCTCCTTCTCTTTCTGACCCTCCCCTATTCCCACTGTGTCTCTCTGTCTCTCAAAAATAAATAAAGAACATAAAAAAAATAAAAATAAATAAAAATAAATCCCTGCACAAGTCATAGAAGGAAAAGTTCATGAACATGAGAACATGGAAATAGAACAGATTCTACAGGAGTATTTATCAGTTAGGTTAATTAAAACACAATCTGCATGGGGAGATTCTCAAGCCAAGATACACAGATTTAGGAGACATACATTCAATGCAAACAATGTAGAGAAGTATTCCCATTTTCATAAACCCATAACTTTTTTGTTTGTCAGGAAATCATCATAGTTGAGATTTGAAATATCCTCATTTAAACAAATATTCCCTTTCCTTCTGAAATCTAAGTTCACATACACACATATACACACGCCTACTTCCTAATTAATACTGTTACTCCAAAATCAATCTTTAGCCTCTAAAAACATATTGTATCCTGTGCCTAGCAAAATCATAAAAATCAGGGTTACATATGCTCACAAAAACCACACTAAGAAAGAACAAAACAAATCACAACACATAGGTTAAGACTTAAATAGTGATTGAGAATTCTTTAGTCACTTCTTATGTTTGTGGTGACTTTGTTCAATTAGCAGTTGTTAAGTAGAACTGCAGTGAATTATTTCCTGAGCCAAGGTTCCATAACCAAAGAAGAAATAATTTACTACTCATGGACCATGTGGAACGTACACACTTTGCCATGAGGGATAAGACGGCGAGGTCAAGGTTGAGTACAGGCAGGGGATGACAGGAACTGCGGCAGACGCTTTTTGGGGTGCATGGTTGGAGTGCTTTGAATTTCCTGTGCTTAGTCTAAAATACACAATTTGCAACAAAAGGAGTGGAGCATGGCAGCCGCTCCCTGCAGGGGTCTTCTCTAAAGGATGCACAAGCTGAACATAGAGGAGAGTGGGCTTTCTATCAAATGCTTATGGGGAATTCTTATCAGGAACTTCTATTTACTTGTGATGGTAGGGCTGTTATCTAGTGAGTCTGCTATTGGGTGGAGCTAGAGTCAGTTCAAACTCCCTGCAGCCAGCCTGGTTATACAAAATGGATTCCAAGACAGCAGCAGCAAGAAATTGTTCAGCCACACTCTCAATAATACTTCTGTATCCTCCTGATTAAAAGCACCTAATGCTCCAGCACTTACAAAAAGGAAGAAAAGATATAATATGGAAACATTGGGCAACATGAGTTCAAATAATTTGAAGTTATGGCAAGTGGGAAAAGATTATTTGTGTATAAGTGACCCTTGAATGAAGCAGGGGTTCTGTGTACCCCCCAGGCATGCTGTTGACAATCTGTGTAAAAGTTTGACACCCCAATGTCATTTTAATAGCTACTACTGTAGTCAATTAAAATATACTTTATATTTTATAGGTGTTTCGTATGGTATTCCTAACATCAAGGAAGTTCAAGATAAGAAAATACTAAGAAAATCAAAAGGAAGAGTATTCAGTAAATACATGTCCTATAAATAAATCTGCCTATCAGTTGGACTCACACAGTTCAAACCCATGTTGTACAAGGGTCAGGTGTACTTTGTGTTCCTGTCTGTTCACCTACAACCTAGATAACAATGGGGCAGGCTAAGGGTGGATTAGGATACCACTTCTCTCATTATAAATCAGAGTTCACATACTAAAATCCATTCACACTTACTAATGGATATATATTCACTTCAAATGTACCCTTAAACTACTGTAAAATCACTGTATGATCCATAGTCAAAATACATATTAGAATCTTTCAAGAACCATTCTTGTTCCTCTGATGGATGGATCTGTGAGTTGTGCATTCCAC
>NC_043706.1:5317562-5318571 GCF_006229205.1 Suricata suricatta | reverse complement strand
ATGTAATGCAGGAAGAAGGAGTTTTGGTTTTAATACACACTCATTAAAACCCAGAGTTTTTATAAAGGATAAAAACTTTAAGACGTTGACATTTGGTAAACTATAGAAAGAAAAGGCAAATCTAAGCTAAATCATAGAATTCACAGCTGGAAGCAGCAAGTCAATACGGCCTTTGTGACATGATTGTAAAGCAGAGTGTTTGTTTATAGGAAAATCCAAAGTTGGTCACTGAGATCACTTATTTCAGTGTAGGAGTAAAGGGCACTAACCCTCCACCAGTGAAAATCTGTGGGGATCTCTTGAATCCCCAGAATGGAAAACCCTACCTGCTTTTCTATGGAAATAGCCTACTGTTGACCTGAAGCCTTACCTAGGTCATTACCAGTCACTCATCCCATTATTTGTTTGTTGTCTGTATTGTAAGTGGTATTGTTATAATTAAGTAAGCTTGAGAAAACAAAAGTTGAAGGTAACCATAACGAACACATATTTACAGTAGTTATTGGGAATTATAGTTTTAAAAATCCGTGTATAAGTGGACACACACTATAAAGTCCCATGTTATTGAATGGTCAACTGTATTTCTAAGATGCTTGAAAGGATCCAGGGATCATGGATGTCTGAAGAAGGCTAATTATTCTTTTTTTGTGTTGACCATATGTAAGATTTTTTTTGGCATGGCATATATTATTAATTTTACTCTTAAATCTTCTCATGCTATGGCTTTATTGCTTATGTCATGCAAAATTATTTGATTGTTGTTGTCTCACAGACATGAGGGTCTCTTTTATGATGGGAAATTCATGCTTTCGGACTTCTCCTTGGAAGATTAAGGACAGTGTTCTGTACTATATATGAAGGAGGACTCCATGGGGATGCTTTTTCTGATGGACATAGAAAAGTAGTATCAGTCACCAGGAGCTCTTCGGGGCATCAATCTTTGCATTAAAACTAGAGAAACATTCTGGATTGACATGTTTTGCCAATTAGTGTTTTGAAAAAATATGGT
>NC_043706.1:5305718-5317462 GCF_006229205.1 Suricata suricatta | reverse complement strand
GTGAGATCATGACATGAGCCAAAGTCTGAGGCTTAACCGACTGAGCCACTCAGGCGCCCCAAGACTTTGCCAATATTCTTGGCATCTGTAAGTTAGCTCCTCAGGATCCATTATCTCGTGTTGAATAGTATTGCTTACAAACTAAACGCTTCACCACATCCTTTACATTTATAGGGTTTCATTCACAATGCTCTCCGGGCCATTCACAAAGTTTGTAGTTGGGCTTCAAAAATGTGCCGCATATACATACGTGTGTGGGTGTTAATAGTTATATTTAAATATGTTTATTTGGTCTTTCCCCCAGTAGGTATCTCTTTAAGTAGGTAAGTCCTCTTTTTTTTCTTCTTAACATTTTAAAAATTATTTTCGAGAGACAGAGACAGCATGTGCAGGGGAGGGTCAGAGAGAGAGGGAGACACAGTATCTGAAGCAGCTCCAGGCTCTGAGCCATCAGCACAGAGCCCGAAGCAGGGCCTCAACCCAAGAACTGTGAGATCATGACCTGAGCTGAAGCCAGATGCTTAAGAGACTGAGCCACCCAGGCGCCCCAGGTTAATGCAGTTCTATGTTTGAAACTCTATCAGTGATTATTTTCAGTTTGGACTAGGTGACTTTTCAGAATTTCCAAATGCCCTTCCAGTGAAGATGTATGTTTAAAAACAGACTTTTGACATCTGCTTCTAAGGCACTGTTCTTCAAAGCGCTGATGTTAAGGGAGGGGTTTCCCCAGGTTTTCTGTCCTTAATCCCTTCTAGCAGTAGGATTCCATTACGGGTAACTGTCCCTGCTTGGTTACACCCCTCATGAACATACATTCTACATTTCACTACACCCCACCACCTTCCCCGTCATCCCTTCAGGATAAGTACTCGGGGCCACAGGGTCCACTGCTGCCAATACCACTGCATCAATGACTCCTCTTGGTCTGTCTGCCAACAAGCCTCGGGCGTGACACAAAGATACAACTAAAAGATACAAAAGAAGTCATCGCACTTACTACACTGACATGCATATATGTAAATATGCTAATGTGCAGAAGTAATACCCAAGAGAGGCCATCAGCAGACTGGAGAAACAGGAAGCGCCAGGACTTTGCTCCTCCATGGAGACAAAAATAGACCAAACGACCTTTCTGAGGGCTCCAGATGTCAGATCGCAGCAGATAGCATGCCCAGGCAAGTACAAAAGAAGAAGGGCCACATGGAAAAGACAAATAATGTTTAGGACACTTGCTCACAGCAACTGCTCACGCTCCCTGACACTCCAGGGCAACATTGTGAGAAAAGTCTTCTCTCTGTTAAGTAAAGAAACAAATGGATGTTCAACAACCTGGTTTCCTTGTGGCCCCGAAGGGCTTGCTTCTGTTCTCCATGACATGGAAAGCAGTAGGAATGAGAGCGCCCTCAGGATACACTGTGGTGGCTGCTCCTACAAAAGGTGAGCATTTGTTCCAACAACGGAAGCACTGCAAAGCTGAGGACAGAGAAGAAGGTATCACAGGCCCTAAAAAGTAACTACCCTTTTTAAAGTTGGCAATTACAGAAATGCAGACATGACAAAAGCCCAAAACATGTGTCACTGTCTCCAGAATGATTAGAATGTGTGGCCCTCTGTACAATCCAAGCCCATAATCCGACCCAGTGGCCATTATCTTCATTACTTTGTTTTGTTTTTGATTGTGTCTGTTTGTTTGCTTTTTAATCCCCAGATGTCAACCAAAGATATAAAAAAGATACAGGGAAATGGGAAATTGTGTTCCAATTAGAGGAACAAAAGATATCTCTAAACCTGGCCCTAAATTATTTCAGTACTATTAATTGCCTGACCAAGGAATCAAAAGAACCATCCTAAAGATGCTCATGGAGGAAGAAGAAAAATACATAGTTAACTAAATGATGGCAGAAAAACTCTATTCTTGACCAAAATGGAAACCCAAGGACACAGAACATGTAACCAACAATGAGCAAGAAACAGGGAGATGAAGATTACAATTAGTGAATTTAGAAATACACTAAGGGGTCAACAACAGACTTGATCAAGAAGAATGAATCACACAACCTAAAGTATCCTTGTGTTCAATGATCTACTAAGAATCAAAGGACAGAGTCTAGGGACTAATGGGACACCAACAGATGACCCAATAAGTGCACTGAGGGAACCCTTGAGCAAAGGGGCAGGGAAGGGGAAGACCATTGATATGAGGAATGAAAGTCTTAAATGTCTAAGGAAGAGACAAATGCAGCAAGCTCAGTAAGTTCACAGTACAATTAACGTCAAGATGTGAACACAGTGACACAAGATGAACCTATCAAAACTCGCAGGTGAGAAGAGAAATTTGAACCAGCATGGCAAAAGCAACTCATCTCATGCAGAACTCCTGGGAGATTAGTAGTGGGATTCTCAAACCTTATGGGAAGAAGGGCACAAGCCAATGTATTCAAGTATTCAACGTTCAAAACACATCCACTAAGAACACGCTACCTGGCAAAACTGTTCTCCATGAATGTACAGATGGAGATTTTCCCAAATAGAAGACCTCCAAGTTTACAAGTAGACCTATCCTACAAGAAATAGTAAAGGAGGCCCTTCTGGCTGAAATAACAGGACCTGAACAGTAAATGAAACCACATGAGAACATAAAGGCCTCTGCTAAATATAAACATTTATACAATTGGAGCACCTGGGTGACTCACTTGGTTAAGTGACCAACATTGGCTCAGGTCATGATCTCGAGGTCTCTGAGTTCTACTCCCACGTTGGGCTCTGTGCTGATAGTCAGAGCCTGCAGTCTGCTTTGGATTCTGTGTCGCTGTCTCGCTCTCTCTTTCTGCATCTCCCCTATTGGCACTATCTCTCTCAACAATAAAAACACATTAAGAAATTTTTTAAAAATACACAATTATACAAACCCGTCATTTTGTAATGACAAAGCACAAGACTTTAATTTCTGCTACAATAAAAAATCAGTGCTGCTGGGGTGGCTTAGTTTGTTAAGCATCAGACTTCAGCTCAGGTCATGATCTCACAGATAAGAACTTTAAGCCCCACCAAGGCTTCTGTGCTGTCACCACAGAGCCGGCTTCTGACCTGTCCACCCTTTCTCTCTGCCCCTTCCCTGCTGGATGTCTCTAAAGAAATAAATAAACAAATTTTTAATAAAAGAATACAAATTCATTAATCTAGGTAATACAGAACATATTGAAAGACAGAATTTGTGATATGCGTAACAAAAGGTAGGAGCAGGAGTGGAGCTGGTAAGTAAGATAATTTTGTATTCAACACAAAGTATCAGTTTAAAATGGGCTTTGATACCTTTGAGAGCTTTTAAATAATATCTACGTAAACCACAAAGAAAATACTATTGAAGACAGAAAAGTTCATGAGAATGGTACCAAAGTATGTCATGGGTATAATAGCACGATTACAGATAAAAAATATAAATTTGATACAGAAGTACAGAATTGTTTGTTTATTTATTTATTTATTTGAGAGAGAGACAGAGGGAGACAGCATGCACAACAGAGAGCCGTGGAAGGACAGAAGGAGAGGGAGAGAAAATCTCATGCAGGTTCCATTCTCAGCTCCAAGCCAGACACAGGGCTCAATCTCACGACCCTGAGGACATGACCTGAGCCAAAATCAAGACTCGGGTACTTATCAGACCAAGTCCCCCCGGCACCCTGGAGGTAAAGAACGTTGAAAAATTACTTTCAATTCACAACAGTAATTCTCTCAGGCAAGGAGACTATAAAGTCACCAATAAATACATGATGATGTTAATGGTCTGTTATGATGACTCACCAAGACATGATAAAACATTCACTGACCACTAACTGCAGAAGATAGAAAAAGATGAGTACCAAAATATGCATGTATAATATTTATGCAAAGAAACACATACACAATATTACTGGCAAAGGGCATGGCTGATTCACACTTGACATAAACTCACAATGCCTTAACGTGTCCTAGATGAACACTGGCATCTTGTAACACAATACACAGGTATGTGAAACTACAACTAACGTGTGGAATGTTCCATACAAAAGAAAGCACATTATCATAGAATGCAGAACCAGAAGACCAAATTTACTTCCACAGAGTCTACATAAAAGAAAGAGATTAATCCTTTCAAAGGAAACCTACCATATAATTTTCACTGTGACTATGTACCCACGAACGAGAAGCACTGAATTGACGGCGTGTCTTCATTGACAGTAAAACAGGAAAGCTATTCATTAAAATGAAGCAAAGTGCGCTACTGAAAAATTTTACAAATAAGCAATTAAAAAAGGCATTAAAAATGTACTATTCTCTAAATATATTCCTCATTTTACATAGAGTGTAAGAATATAATCGATGCTTTAGAACTAAGGTGCCTAAAAAAAACCCTTTCCTTTCTAAATCACGGAACATTGCCAACGTTGCAAAATATCCTGAGAATCACCTTATAAATTAATACATATGCGGGAGGAAATTCAGGCATACTGAGGACAGTAGAAGAATTGTCTTATGATTTTTTTCCTGAAGTAAAATCACATTCATGAACAATCCTTTTGTTATATATAACTAATTTTCCTAATTATCTACCTCACTTCCTTTTTTCTTTCTTAAGTTTTATTTAATGCTGAGAGAGAGCGATATCACTCAAGCGGTGGAGGGGCAAAGAGAGACGGGACAGATGATCTACAGCGGGCTCTACACAGACACCAGAGAGCCCTGTGGTAGGCACAAACTCACCAATGTGAGATCACAAACTGAGCCCAAGTCCAGTGCTCCACTGAGTGGGCCACTCAGGCACCCCTCTATCTGATTTCTTATAAGACACGTACTCATGTCATACAGAACTTTGGATTAAAAACTATCAGAGGTGTGTCTCATCAACAACATATAAGAAAGTGACAGGAACTTCCTATTGTACAAGACAAAATGATTAAATGATGTAAATTCTATTGTAAAATAAAATAACCACTGAGACTTTATCATAGGCTGTGAATTCTAACTTCTAAATGTTCTAGGTCCCTTATGGCATTAATATGCAGAAATGCTAGGATACACAGAGATACATTAAATTATTTCACCACTGAGCAATGGACACAGAGGAAATTTAAATTTCAGTTAATATAAAGTCAAATGAAGTTCTTTTTAAAAAAATTTTAATGTCTTTCTTTCATTATGAGAGAGAGACAAAGAGTGAGCGAGGGAGGGACACAAAAAGAGGAGACACAGTGAAGCAGGAGCCAGGCTCTGGGCTGTCAATTCAGAGCTGAAGTGGGGCTCGAATCCAAGAACCAGGAGATCACGACCTGAGCCGAAGTTGGAAGATTAACCGACTGAGCAACCCAGGTGACCCAAGACAAAGGAGGTTCTTATTTGAAACCAGAACACACGTGATCTCAGTCTCCAGTGTTCCAAGGATTTCGGCATCGAAATCCCATATGCCCACTAGTACACCGACACACTTGTCACAAGAAGCAAAACAGAATTTAGATATGGCAGAGTTCCTCGAAATACAGAGATACCCTCTGGTGTTCTCAAACCAATGGAGAAGCTCACACATTATGGAGATCCTCACTGCGGGGTGGGGGGTGGGGGGGGACCTGCACTGGAGCTGAAATACTATCCTTGGAGAATCAAAGAACATGACAGGCCAGATAGCAGATGTCACTCTGTGAATGGGACAGACATAAAACGGGACTTCACAACAATTTTCCATTCAAGGACAGCTCCTTGAACTACACTTCAAGTTCTAGCTTCCTCCTTCACACTGGCACCTCACCTCGGTCATCTGCTTCCTCCCCACCTACCTGGGTGTGAGGCTACTGTCTCCTGTCTCTTCACACCCCACAGCTCCTTCTCGTGCTCCAAAAAGATGACCAGGTCTGGTTTCGATACAAGGAGACCTGTTTATCAGAAAGAAGGAGTATAGTTATTGCTGGAGACTCTACCTTTCATCCCAGTACTCTACTCAGTAGACAAGAGAGGACATGGGAGAATTCTAAAACATGACTTCCCAAACGCTGTTGCCGCAGAGGGAGCCTCTTCAGAACCCGCAGGTGGAGATACAAATACTCCCATCATCACCTCCCTTCCAAGGACACCGATACAATAAGCAGGAAAAACCGGAGTTTGAGATAAGGGCGGTACCATCCTATGCCACTCAGTGTTTAGAATTGCTTTGAACTTACAGAAATGATGGTGGCACCTGACAAAAAGGGAGGCTGCAGCTGGAAAGAAAACCTCATGACGTATTTCCCTACAGCTACCAATCCTGGAGGGATCCGGATTCCAGTCATGCAAAGAGGAACTTCTAAGTAAGAGTCTTCAAAGGACACAACAAAACCCCGAGTGTGATTTGGGAAATCTGGAAGGAGTGATCCTCACCCAAGAAGAGGAGGTGCCCATAGGTCTCCAGTATCACATCCGCATACAGTTCCCGCTGACTGTGGTTCAGGCATTCCCATTCTTCCTGAGAGAATTCTAGAGCCACGTCCCGGAAGGTCAGCTGTCCCTGCAATAAATGCCAGAGTGATCCAGTGGCCATTGGCAGTGTTCACAATGGTACCTACGATGACAGAGGCAGTTACTGTCACCAGGCAGACTCCAAGAAACGACCTTCACTGCTTACCTGCTTGTACCCACTGACCAGGGTCCCTCATTTGACTTAACCTCCTTTTTCTCTCTTATCTTTTCCTTCTGCCACAACACCCTATGGACACAGTCTCCTGTGATGGACACAGAAAACATTCAATAAAATGTAAACCCGGCCCTTGGGCAGGCCAACTTTGAGCTTAGCCCTTGACTCATCCCTGTACACATGGATGGTGGACTTGATTCATGCAGTGAGGACAGTTACCTTAACCTTCTTATAATACGAAAATCTCCACCCAAGGAGGAGCACAAACCTCACTTACAAAAGACATAAAGTATGTACCGAGGTGTTCTCCTCAGGCACATGTGCCACCTTATGTCCAGTTCTACATAACATGACAAGGCTCACTTCCTAATTAACCACTGAATCTAAAATAAAAGGAAAACATCACACACACACACACACACACCCGTGATCTGTGAGTCTCTCATTTACATGGTTTCCTCCTAATCTCCTTATTGGCTGGAAATCAGTTTTTCTTTCTGTGGTGACAACCCCCCTTGCTGAACTTTCATTTAGGACTCTGTTATATATCAGGATTTTCAGACACACAAATATGTCAATCATGTGATTCTGGTTTTCATTTTCTGAAACTATAAAGCAGTACATAAGAGGGTATTTCTGTGACCAGAGTGGAATAAAATAAAAATTTCTTTGGCTTTTTTCCTTTTTCTTATTCTATCGTCTTTTGCTGTTTTCTCTCCACCTGGTGATGAGACTCTTTCAGTGGCAGAACTTCAAGGGGACAGATGATTCTTTCTACTCAAGGAAATTCCCACGTTAGCAACTCTAAAGACAGCTGCTTTAGCCTTTCCAAATTCCTACTAAATTCTCACCTGACCAACCTTCACTCAGAGGTAGGAACGGCTCTATGCCCTTATTCGGCAGGAAGAAGTTACAGAAGATGAGACCTTCTATCTTTCACACCCTTAAAGATGTAAGGGTCAAGGGGGAAATGGCGAGGGACACAAAGTCAAGAGACATGCAGCCTCAATTAAATCTCCTTACACCTTGCAGCTCAACGATACACACCTGAGACATGCAAACGTGCCCTTCCTCGAGGAACACATAGCTGCTCTAGGGCCTTAATGTTTATTTTGTTATAAAATCCTTCAGACAGGCAGAGTATGACATTCCGTTAGCACTGGGCTACACAATGGAAGGAAACTCATTTCAAGCTACATTTCATTTGCCTTTGCTCTCCTCATCAAAAACCACAAGCAAAAAGCAACTCTGACAAAAGAAATTTCCAGGTGAAATGTGATGGTTTCTCAATAGTGCTCAGTAAATCTAAGAGCTTTGGGAACAGTGTGGGGGAAGATCACCGTCATAGGGGAGACATCTGGCAGACAGCACAGAGCCAATTCAAGTAGCGAACATGAACTATACTAAAGCAAATTCTATTACTGTCGAAGACACACCAAAGGACACATGATCACTCTTGTCTTCTGTTCAATCAAATTATCAATCTAATGACGAGCATACAGTGGATTTATACAAAGTTCCATCACATATCATGTCAGTAAGAGGCTGCTTTGTGGCAAACAGGTTTGAGCAATGGATTGTAGAGGGGCCCACAGGGACCACCTGGCTGAACAGACGCAGGCCAGCAGGGGACCCCCCTCAAAATATCTACAGGCCCTAACTAACTAACTAACTAACTAACTAACTAACAAAGAGCTACTTACAACCAGGCAGAATTACCAAATAAGGGCAAATTCCTTAAGTCGTCATACCTCCTCATCTTCCTCCTACAAATTCAGCCCCAATTCACTGCCTCCTGGCAGCAGCCTCTCCTCTGCTGTCCTGCCCCCCACTCCCTTGAGGCTTCTTCAGAAATCTAGTGTCTAATTCTACCACAGGTGAATTCTGTTCACCGCCCACGCCCTCGGCGTCCTCAGGATCAACAACCCGTATTTGGGAGCCGCCATCTCATGGAGGAAACGCCACATGGAGACACCTGTTTCCATGTCCTGTCATGTCTAGTATGTTTTAAATAGAGTATCTTTTTCACATTTTACAAACAAAGACCGCCACACCCAACCCTGCTTTTTTAATGTTCCAAATTATTCTCGGCCTCAGATCCATCCTGTATATTTTTGCTGCAAAAAGAAACTTTTCTTATAGCATGAAGAGAGGACATGTCACCACCAGGTGTCACAATGGGGTTGTGAAGGGTTACTGGTTATATACTGGGCAGCTAGGAGAGATAAAGGCAAAACGGGAGCCTCTAGAAGGACTCTCATATGCATAAGAGGTTTCCTGAGATACTGGAGGCCTTGTGTTTTTCATTTTCTTAATCGTGGTCTAAAGAGAAATACTGAAGGATCGGTTCTCCTTGACTGAAATCCCAGCACTCGACCCCACCGGCAATCATAACCTTGAACTCAACGCCTTCCCCTTTGGATCAGTCTTCAAGGGAATGTTTGTAATACATTCAGGACTTTATTTCAAGGTGACCAATGTTGATGCCATAGTGAAAGCTGGGTGGCAAATGTAAAGAAATCCTGGTACATACAGGGGAGAAGAACTCTAAAGACCTAACCTTGAATATCATTCCTGAGAAGGTTTGAAACGTAGGTGAAAACATGAGGCAGAAACATCACAAATACAGAAATCCATATTTGTGATTTCAAAATCCATGGAAGTGGAGGGGGAAAAGAGGACACGGCCTCTGAACTGGCACACCAGGCTTACCTGAGAGCTGACCATTTCTTCTCTCCACTCGTCCTGTAGATTTCGTTCTCAGGCGGAATTTGTGGAGAAATCACAGCTGCATCAGAAGAAAAGGCCTTAAAGGCACCATGAGAACTTCTCACCAGAAACGTGCTCACTGGCCGGCAGGACTTTCAAATACAGAAAGGCCCAGCTCCCTAGTTTGCTGGAGTTGCACTCCAGTCGGTCCAGGATTCTCTGAAGGATGGACAGTGTCTGGGAGAGAGGGATGAGAGAACCATGAGATTGTTCTGATCACCAGGCAGGCATCTCTGCTCTGAGACTCAGCTTTATATATACTTACATGTATGGGGAACAGCACAGAAGTGGCATTTGCCTTGGATAATGATTTCTCATGATAAATTTCTTTTATATGTAAAAATTTCCCATAAGATACATTTGTAGAAGATTCATGCATAATCTTGACCAATAGTGATTGACCTAGGAGACTTAGATGTTTAATATATGGGAAAAGAAGGTATCTTCAGACATTAAATACAAGACAATGTTTTTAGCATAACAGAGGTGGAGGTTAGTTCCTTGAGAGCATGTGTCCATAGCCTGTCTGCTTAAGGGGAAGTATAAGAAAAACAGGATTCTCAGAAACCATAATGTTTGCTCCCATAATCACAAGGGAAGTTCCTACCATAATTTCCATCACAAGGTGTAATCAGCATGTTGGGCCAGAATAAGGGTACAAGTCACTCCAGATACCAATCAACAAACTGAATTGGGGGGGTCTGTGCACAAGCAAAAACATGGAGTGGGATTGGATATTCATCATCATTGACAGCAGTAGGCCTTGCAAATCTGCCTTAACCTCACAGGGAGTACTCTGAACTAGTGAGTTCAGAATGACGCCCAACAAATTTCACTTTTTTCTTTTTGCTTTCAATGGAATAATTTTTCTAAACAATCCTCTGTTTTCCTGTTTCCTTTTCTTAAAATTCTCTTCCTTAAATTGCTTTAATTTTTTTCATTTTTTTCCTTTATTTTATTTTGGAGATAGAGCATGAGCATAGGAAATGGTCAGAAGGAGTAAAGGAGAGAGGGAGGAACAGGCAGGAAGGGATAGGGAGAAAGTAGCGGGGGGAGGAAGACACTCAGAGAGAGAGAGAGAGAGAGAGAGAGAGAGAGAGAGAGAGATGGAGTGATGGAGTGATCGATTCTCAAGCAGGCTCCATGCCCAACACAGGGCCTGATCCCATGACCTGCGGATCATGACGTGAGCTGAAATCAAAGGTCACAGGCCAAACAAACCGAGCCATCAGGCGCCCTTAAAAATTGTTCCACTGTATTATGTCCTATTGGATACATACAGATTATAAAACAAAATAATTTTTGTTGGCTATTGTTAAGATGCTGTGAGGTCCAGAATCCCTGTTTCTACAAAACTATTTACTAAATAAAATCCTTGCATTGTACCCCCTGTATTAGTTTCCTGGGGCTGCTATAACACAGTATAAACAACTGGGTGTCTTAAGACAAGAGAAATCCACCCTGCTGGAGATCTGGAGGCCAGAGATCAGAAATCAAGGTGTCAGCAGGGCCCGAATCCTCAGAGGCGGGGCAGAACCCTTCCCTGCCTCTTCCTAGCTCCCCCTGCTGGCTGACAGTCCTACCAGCCCCAGGACCTGAAGCTAGGACACTTCCATCCCTGCCTCTCTTATCAGGTGGTGTTCTCCATGGGGCCTCTGCATCCAGAAGAACTCAGTCACACTGGATGATGGGCCCATCCTACTGACCACACCTTAACTTGAGTCCTTCTGCAAGGGCCCTATTTCTAAATAAATCCACACACATTCCACAGGTCGAGAGGTTACGATGTCACCACATCTTTCAGGGACACAGTCCAACACGTAACAACATGCTCTGCACTTTTCAAAGAGGGGCTAGAGCAGAAGGCGTTTTCTACGTTTAAGGACTTTCCCAATATATAATGGTGAGAAGGCAGGATACTGGGGATTTTCTTTCCCTCTCTGCAGGCTAAGTCAGACCAAGGTGGATAGGCGACAACAGACCTGAGCACATGTGACACCCACTCCGGATCACGACCCTTCTTAGCCCAACGCTGTTGGCACTGAGCTGGGATGCTCACCCGGCCGCCACCAGCTCTGATGGGAAACTCTGCAGGGGACTCTCAAAGACATGCTTGGCACGGACACTCGGCTCTGCGGAGGCTGCTGCGTCATAGTCAAGCTAACATTTTGGATCGAGGGAACAAGGATGACTTTTCAAAAGTATATTACCGAACCTGGAAGAGGAATACGCTAGAAAAGCTGCCTTGGGTTGGTTGTATCTGTGTCCCGAGTGTAATGACCGAGGATGGAGGCGGGACGGGTGGAATAAAGACTTCGACAAACAGCATAACAACAAT
>NC_043706.1:5299773-5305618 GCF_006229205.1 Suricata suricatta | reverse complement strand
GGGCTGTGACACCTGAGCGGCTTCGATTCTAGGGGTCAAGGAAACAGCAGTGCTACAAAGGAACATGGCGATTTCCTGCTCACACTGCGGGGACTGCTCTTTATTATTTTTTAAATTTTTACTATTTTATGTTTTATTTATTTTTGTGAGTGAGAGGCACCACAAAAAGGGGAGGGTCAGAGAAAGAGGGAGACACAGAATCTGAAGACAGGCTTCTGGCTCTGAGCTAGCTGTCAGCACAGAGCCAGGCACAGGGATCGAACCCATGAAAACTGAGATCATGGCCTGAGCCAAAGTCGGACGCTTAATCGACTGTGTCAACCAAGTGCCCCTTTAAGCTCTTTTCTAAGCTGCTGCAAAATGAAGACACAGCCTCACAGCCTCGCCACTGTAAATAACACGAGTTTTATACTCCTGGAGACTCTGTTTCTACGTTAGGAAGGAAAACTGCAGCAGGTAAAGCCTTGAATGTGTCTCACGGGGCTTCCCATGATCTCCCTAATTATGGGAATAGCTGAGTTTTCAATTGGCTCAGCACTTCTATCTCTCTGAACTCAATTTCTACCCAATGGGGTCATCCCTGCTACCTAACTAAGTGCTTTGTCCTGTGCTATAATAATTCAATTAGTACCTTTAGAACACTGGGCAAGGGCAGGAGTGTGACTGTGCAGGAAAACCTCATCAGTGCTAGGTGATGGCCGAGTCCAGGGGCTCAGTGCTTGATGTGTGGATGAATGCCAACCTGTGTTGGGTCAAATTTTGAACACAGCTGGTGGTTACTGTGGGGTCCAAGGGTGGGCTGCCCCAAAATGTGCCACTTATCTTATCTGTTTTTGAATTTAAAATTTTTTATTCTATTCTATTTTAGAGATTGAGAGACAGGGCATGAGCAGGGGTAAGGGGCACGAGAGAGAGACACAGAATCCCAAGCAGGCTCCGCCCTCAGCATGGAGCAGAACATGGGACTCGATCCCACATCCCTGAGACAGTAATCTGAGATGAAATCAAGAGTCAGACACTCAACTGACTGGGCACCCAGGCCCCCTGACCATTTATGTTAAATAAAAGTCACTTAAGAGCTAGCCTAGGCAACCAGGACACTCAGACCTTTCTCCATCTTTCTCGGAAAGCAAGAAATAAATGTTTCATGGGAAAGGTCCCCTCTGTACCAGGAGCTAGAGAGACAGCCTTATCACAGAGATGGGAAATTTAGAGCCCAGAAGCCTGTATAAACACCCCTTGTTACTATTCACTAATTTGCTAGCCCGGCCCAAATTCTGTTCAGGATTTCATACTATTCAAAGCGCCCAAAGTTAAATTTTCTTTGTCCTATCAATTTCTCAAAGATTTACTGTCATTGTCTAATAAGTATAAAACCTGCCTACCTTGGTCATTTCTTCAGGGCTCAACTTCATTACTGGGCCTCCATGTGCACGTGTAATAACGCCTGGATTTTTTTTTTTTTTTTTGGCCTGTTAATCTGACTCAGTCTTAGGCCAGCTAGAAGATCTTGAAAGAGAAAAAAATTTTTCCTTCCCTTTGTTACTGAACTTCTGAATCTAGCAAACCATTCATCAATTCCGAGACTGTCCAATCTTTCAATTCTATTTATCAGCAGGCCTATGATCAGTTAGACAAAAAGTTTTCCTTTAGACTCTAACTTTCAGGGGCTGCCTCGATGGCTTCGGTGGTAAAGGAGGCGACTGATCTCGAAGTGGTAAGTTTGAGCCCCATGTTGGGTGTAGAGATTACGTTTTATCTTTATTATTTTGAGGGGGTGACAAAGAAAGAGGGGGATTCAGGATTCAAAGCAGGCCCTAGGCTAACAGCAGAGAGCCCAATGTGGGGTTCAAATTCACAAACCATGAGATCATGACCCGACTGAAAGTCTGACACTTAACCAACTGAGGCACCCAGGTACCCGAGGCACTTCCGAGTCCGTGTTTCCCTCTGTCTGTGCCCCTCCACGCTCATGCTGTCTCTGTCTCAAAAATAAATAAAACATTAAACATAATTAGAAATAAAATAAAATAAAAAGAATTTAACTTTCTGACATTAAGTAAATAATGGTTCACTTGTTTCCCTATGAAAAAGGGAAGAAAGCTGAATATTTTCAACTATTCTTCTATCCTGCTAACAAGGAAATAAATGGTGTATCATCACCATCATCAATAATATAGCCACTTATAATAGTCCTTTTATTCATAAGCCAATTGTATACATTTCACAACATCGGAACTTTCCAAAGACAATCCGAAGGACAAGACAGAGACTGTCATCCTCAACAGGTGCACAGAACATTATGACTGAAGTTCTGTGGCTCACCAGTCAGAGGTTCATTGCCAGTTTCTCCCAAACAAGCCTCCAAGGTTCCATGGTAAGGAATATGGCCCTGATCTCTCTCAATTCCAGCACTCTCTCTTGACAAAGCAGGTGATGAACTGTTCAGGAGTCACACTCCTCCACCCTGGAGCTGCCCACGCCTGGAGAGAGATGTCAAGAAAAAGCAGCTCAGGGAGCACCTTGGGGAGAGGCCTGCCACTGCTCCCTCATCTACAAGGGGCTCCCAGGACCCAGATCCTCAGCAAACAAAAAGGAGGGAAGGAAATCTAGACAAGATGTTCAGCGAGAGGCCAAGCCACGAAATCGAAAACTTAGCCATTTTTCAGTCCCATATTCTGTGTTCTCTCTTTCTCTACTGGAAGCTGATAAAGTACAAGAAGTTAGAGAAAACCTGTGCCAATCAATCACAGACAATTATCCAGGAATTTACCGGCAACAGAGATAATGCTGTACGATGACAGTATAAAATGATTCCCTATTAGGAGATCAAGAAGAATGAAGGGAAACACAATCCAGCGTTCATTTGTGTTATAGGTCACCTTATGAAATGTACTAGGTCAACTTACAAGATATCAGAGGGCTTACCGCATTTAAGATTGGTTTAAACTCCTGTTCTGGTGATTAATTAAAGATTTGGGCAATCTGGAAAGACCCTAAGAATGTAACTCGATAAGGAACATTGTAACCTGAAGTTTATCTAGTTTTTCAAATTGTTAAGTAACCCCGTGCCTCTGCTAAGACCTGGCTGAAGCAAAGTCCACAGGTAAAGGTCATCTAGTCACTGTCTCTTGGGGTATCTTAGGTGTCTAACTATGATTGGTCACTCTAAAGGGACAAAGAACCAAAAATGATAGATTTCCACCAAAACTAATGTCTGTGTATTACAATGTACTTGGTATCAAAGAATGCTGTGAATTGTAATCGGTTAACTAAATGATGACATGTTCTGTCCATATAATTTCACTGACTCCTTTGTTTAGGGGCCATTCTCTGCTGGCCTGGCCGTAATAAAAGCATGTGGGCATGAATAAAATTGTGCCTCGCTTCTATTCGGTGTTGGTGGTCTTTTCATAGTGACCCTGCAACAGTTTTTAAACACAGGAAGGGCGGTGGTGTGGAATGGGGAGTAGCAGATTCCATGAGGCTCCAAAGGGGAGACCAGGGAAGAAGTGGGAGAAAATGCAGGCAGAGACAAAGGGCCACACCCCACCTGTCAGCTTTCTAAGACTCATCCTGGTGAAAGAGTGGAAGAGGAGCACAAGAGGTTTCCTCTCATCACATCCACTGCACTAATCAAAGTAACACGAACAGCAGGGTGAGTTTGACCAGGCTGCAGGAGGTTAGCCAGCTTCTTAGAAGAAACAGCATCTCTGTACACGGCAGACAGATACACAGATTAAAAGGCATGAATGAGAGAGATCTGGTCCCTAGGTTTCTCCAGAAGTAATTCAAAGAAGAGATGGAGAATAAAACTCTGTCTATTATTTTAAGCATTTATTCATTTAGTTTGAGGGGCAGGGGGAGAGAGCATGCACAGAAGCAGTGGAGGGGCGGAGAGAGAGAGAGAAGGGAGAGAGACAAAGAATCCCAAGCAGTCTCTGCACTGTGAGCACAGAGCATGAAATGGGGCTCGATCTCAGGAACAGTCAAATCATGACCTGAGCTGAAATCAAGTATCAGACGCTTAAGTGACTGAGACACTCAGGTACCCCTCTCAATCTCTTTTTCCACACAATTATGAAGACTGTGAGCGAGATGATGGAAGAAATGAGTAAATGGGGGATGAACCGTCATATAAGCTGGGAGGGGAATAGATGTGAAAGGTGACAACGTGTTACATTCAGGAAGAGAGTATGAATTTAAACTCAGCACAATGCTTTAAAGTACTTACTAAGATTTATTTGCACAAAATAAACAAAAAAAACTTTTAAAGCAAACATGCATGTTAAAAATAAAACAAGCTGCCTGAGTGGCTCAGTCAGTTAAGCGTCCGAATTTGGCTCAGGTCTCTATCTCACAATTCGTCAGTTCGAGCCCCACATCAAGCTTTATGCTGACACCTCGGTGTCTGTCTGTCTGTCTGTGTCTCTCTCTCTGCTGCTACCCTGCTCACACTCTATCTTTCTCTATCAAAAATAATCAATAACAAAAAAAGACGAAGAGGTTGAAGATGCTGAACTAACAAAATATTTCGACTTCTTGATAAGTATGAACATACTGAGAAAGATGGTAAAGATAACGGTTCTAAAGGTAAAGTATCTTCAGAGATTATTTTTAAGAAGTTTGAAAGGCAACTGTGTATTATATGGACCAAAGGATAGGGAAGCTATACATCCTATACTTGATTTTAATGACAAAAGCAATAAATAAATAAATAAATAAATAAATAAATAAATAAAAATAAATAAATAAATAAAGGTTAGCTCTTCTGACACTCACCACTCCAGAATAGCACCACCATCCGAGAAAGGAACAACCCTCCCCTCCTCATCACACGAAAATACATCCTGCGAAGTGGAATACCTAACTGTGTGGGTGGCAACACTGCAGTTAATCTCCCCTTATAATTCTGGTGCTTTGATGAGGGCATGGAACGCCACTGTTTTAGGTCAATTTATAAAATGTAGAGGTCAACTTATAAGATAACAGAGAACTTACTGTATATAAATTTGGTTTAAAATCCCATTCTGGTGAATAATTAAAGACTGGACAATCTGGAAAGACCCTCAGAATGTAACTCGATAAGGAACATTGTAACCTGAAGTTTAACTAGTTTTTCAAGATTCTGTTAAGTAACCCCACCCGTCTACTAAGACTGTTGTACCCAGAAATTAATATCGCCCCTAAAAACCAGAGACTGCCAAGGAGGCCAAATCACACATGCAAAAGCAAAGGGCTGTATTACGAATTTAGGCCTGGCCAGCCTAAACTCAGGCTCACAGACTTCAAAAACACACTGGATCCACCTGGAACCAGCCCTGAACAAGGCAGGGGAGGGCCTTTTATGAGTTTGGGAAGGGGGAGTTACAGGAAATTGTGCCACAGGTACAGGGATCCTATCAATATAGCATCACATCATTGACAGTAACTTTAACCAATTACAGAGTGGACCCAGGACCCACACCTAGGGCGTGACTAGTCTTAACCTCCATCTTTAGGCCCGCCCCCAGAAATGTTAATGGTGTTAGCTGGCCTTCAAGGTCAGAGTCAGTTTGATTCAGACCTGTCCTTATAAGACCTGACTGAAGCAGTGTACAGGTGAAAGTCACCTGGTCACTCTCTCTGGTGGTATCTTAGGAGTCTAACTATGATTGGTCATTCTAAAGGGACAAAGACCCTTAAAATGATAAGTTCCCGCCAAAACTAATGTCTGTATATTACAATGTAATTGGCAACCAAGGAATGCTGCGAATTGTAATTGGTTAACTAAATGATGACATGTTCTGTCCATATAATCTCACTGCCCCCTTTGTTCTGGGGCCATTCTCTCCCCCTTAACACC
>NC_043706.1:5297822-5299673 GCF_006229205.1 Suricata suricatta | reverse complement strand
TTCATTTTCTTTCAGAAAAAGAAAAATAATTCAGCCAAAATCTTTACTTAGTTAGGCGGCCCCTGGGTGGCTCAGTTGGTTGAGGCCCCTGGGTGGCTCAGTTGATCAGGTCATGATCTCACAGTTTGTGAGTTCCAGGCCCACATCGGGGTCCCTGCTATCAGTCTGTCTCTGCAGAGCCTGCTTCAGATCCTGTCCCTCGCTGTTGGCCCTTCTGTCTGCCCCTCCCCAGCTTGTGCTCTCCCCCAAATAAATTAAAAAAATTTTTTTAATGTCTTATTTTATTTTTGAGCTAGAAAGAGATAAGAGGAGGGGCAAAGAGAGAGAGAGAGAAGAGAGGGCGACACAGAATCTGAAGCAGGGTTCAAGCCCTGAGCTGGTAGCACAAAGCCTGAATTATGGCTGGATCCCCCAAACCATAATATCACAACCTGAGCTGTAGTCGATTGCTTACCCCTCTAAGCCAGGCAGCGACCTTACCCCAAAGTAAATCTTTAATAAACAGTCAATGGGAGCATCAGTAACTGATTAATGTGAAAGAATGGATATGCTGATAAATTTTCTTGACCTAATTATTTTTATTTATTTATTTTTTTTCGCCGAGCGGAGAAAAAGTTTTCTCTTTAAATAAATATCTAGAATTGGGCATCACTCTTTCGGGGGGCAGCTGATGTGGTTGCCCGGTCAGGTGGCCAGGGTTTGGTTATGGCTTTGCTGTGTAGTGGCTGTGTCACGTTGGGCAAATTCCATAACCTCTGTACGACTCACGTTTTTTTTTTTTTTTAAATCTGTAAAATAGGTGTAATAATAGGACCTACTATGGCATTCCTGTAAGAAATAAATAAGGTAATACGTATAAGAGCACTTTGCTCACTGCCTGGCATGCAGTAACTCTTCAAGAAAAGTTATTAGTATTCCTAAAATAGGATTTCCTTTCAGAAAATATTTTCTGTTCGTTTAAATAAGTTGGCTCCTGGGCTCCTGGCTGGCTCAGTTGGTGAAGTGTGTGTTCAGGATCTAGGGGTTTGAGTTCAAGCCCCTCCTTCGGTGTTGAGATTACTTAAAAATAAAATCTTTAAAAAAAAAAATCCCAAACTACTGGACACTAAAAATAGAATTATTTTGATGGGACAGAAGCTTGTTGTGGTGCATAATGTCAAACCATCATAAAATTCATACTTTTCTATGCAGCATCATTAAAACAACAAAACACCAGTAAGGAACATTGATGAGGTTATATTTTGCGGGGAGTGGGGGTCACTGGGGTTTGCAGCATCTGGAGCCAACGACTAAGAAAGAATTGTTGAAGATGTCTTTAGTGCAGAATGGTGATTTTACTGAAGCCCGAGGACCAGAGTGTGGGTTGTAAGAGGTGCGGGGTTCCAGGAGGAGCGAATGGTTATACCCTTGGGGTTTGGGGGAGGTGAAGTCCAGGGGAAGTTTCTGTTAGGTTTTCATGTGCTAAAGAAGACTCACAGGATCCTGGGGCCCAGCTATTGTCAGGCTAAGGAGGTTTTCCCTCTAGCAAAGCATTAGCATTAAGAGAGTAAGGAGTTGCTGGAGAAACGTTTTAGTCTGTCCCCCTCAGGCTTCTGTCCCGGGGCTGCAGGGTTTAAGGAAACTTTCCAGCTGCCATTTCTCTGCCTTTGTTGCCCCCATGACCTGGGAGGGGTGTGGAGGCTCTGGTCCTACCGGACTCTGATCTCTCTCAGGTAACCTTTTATTCCCCCCTTTCCTTTGTTTTTGGGCAGGTGGGAGTGTCCCAGGAGTGTCACACAGAATCCCTGGGGGCTGGGGGGCTTGTGGCCCGTCTGCCTGCCTGCTGCTCCCTCATCCAGAATCACAGTCTTG
>NC_043706.1:5296367-5297722 GCF_006229205.1 Suricata suricatta | reverse complement strand
CCTTCACGAAGTTGGGTCCCCGCGCGGCCACCTCCCAGCCACAGGGGACCTAGTGTAAGGAGCCATTCTGAACTCAAAAGTTGAGGAAACTCCTTGTGAGGTAGGGCGGGTTTGCAAGGCCTCCCGCCGCCAGATGGCGATGGATGTCTATGCCCCACTCAATTATTTTTGCTGGAGCACAGACCCCCAAGGCACCTGGCTGATTGGTGTCAGTCACTTGTCCCCTTATCTTAAAATATGCCAATTGTACCTTGTGAAGGAACTTATTATAGGAATTTCTTCTTTTGTGTTTATGGAATCAAGTATTACATTTCCTGAGAAACCTGTTTTTCTTCCGCTCAAGAAAACAAGCTATTGACCCTGCTCACAAAAACCAACTTCTGCCTTTGCTATGCTAAAAAGTGTAAGACCCCCTTGGGTCAGATTGACCCTTATGGTGAAAAAAAAAACCAAACCAAAAACACATTGTTTTACTCTCCAACCTTGGTTAATAATTAAAGGTTGAGCGATTGGGTTTGTAACAGGGTGATGATAAAGACCACCAAACACCCAACAGAAGCGAGGCAAGATTTTATTTACAGTGGAGCCAAAACTGATCTCCCTGGTTAAGGAGCAGAGAATGGCCCCCAACAAAGGTAGCAGTGAGCTTATATTGACTTTAGGAAGGCAGCTACATCATCACTTAGTTAACCAATTAAAGTTTATGGCATTTCAGGACATCCAGTCACATTGTAACAAACAGACAGTAGTTCTGGCGGGACCCTATCAGTTTTCAAGTTCTTTGTCTTAAGAGGGTTTTGAAATGACCAATTGTAGTTAGGCACTCCAGGTTCTGTGAGATAGTGAATATGTGACTTTCCACATGTATGCTTTGTCTCCTCAGCTTCAAACAGGGGGGCGGGCATGCAATTTATGACCTAAGTTGTCTGTTTAGAAAGTAGGCAAATTAGGTCGCCTGGGTGGCTCAGTGGGTTAAGCCTCCGACTTCGGCTCATGTCAGATCTCACGTTTGTGGGTTCAAGCCCCGCGTCAGGTTCTGTGCTGACAGCTAGCTCAGAGCCTGGAGCCTGCTTCTGGTTCTGTGTCTCCTTCTCTCTCTGCCCCTTCCCCTCTCATGCTCTGTCTCTCTCTGTATGGAAAATAAATAAAACATTAAAAAAAAAAAAAAAGAAAGCAGGCAAATTGACAAGCAAGGTTAGCACCTTCCAATAATTTCAACAGAGAGCCACACAGTGGTCATCACACCGCGTAGTTAGTCAGAACAGTGAACAGAGATATACATTTGCAAAGCAATTTACAGAAGCCAAAACAGCATGTTAATGATTTTCCATTTTTTACTCACTTTGCAAACCTAC
>NC_043706.1:5287317-5296267 GCF_006229205.1 Suricata suricatta | reverse complement strand
CACACCGCGTAGTTAGTCAGAACAGTGAACAGAGATATACATTTGCAAAGCAATTTACAGAAGCCAAAACAGCATGTTAATGATTTTCCATTTTTTACTCACTTTGCAAACCTACAACAGGCTCTGCAAAGCCACCAAGGTGCAACTATTGATGTAACCTAAAGGCTAACTTGTTTAAGATGCTGTTAAGCAACCCCACCCCTTTACTAAGACCTGGCCAAGGCAAGGTCAACAGGTGAAAGTCACCTAGTTACTGCCCCAGGGTATGTAGCTGTCTATGATTGGTCATTTTAAGAGATAAAGAACTTTAAAATAATAGGTTCAGCCAACAGCTAATGGTTGTGTGTTGTAATATAATTGGCTATAATGAAATGCTGTAATTGTAATTAGTTACTTACAGAATCACTTATTTTGTCTTGCCAAAACCCTTTATAACCCTGAGCTCTGGCTTGGCGGGGCTCTCTTCCAGGGACTCTCAAGAGCTCGGAAGAGGCCAAACTAAAATAAAATCCAATTAATCAACTCCAGTTTCTTGTGGATTCTAGTCTCCGTGATGCTCCTCTGAAAGGGAAGTCTAACAAAACATTGCCTTGTGTTTGAATGCTTCATTCCCCATATTATAAGCATGCAAGTCACCTACATCAATATCTTCTGATCAGGATTATGCATCAGTCTTCTACCAATCTATGTTCTGGGAATTTTTTACATACCAAAGAATTTCTCATCAGAAATCGTCTAAGGCAAATGCCACTTCTATCCTGGCACCATACATTTTTTTTTCCATAAATAAAGATGGCTCTCAGGTCAGTGCAGAGATGCCATCTGGTTATCAGAAAGAGACTGGAGTGTCTCTCTCTCTCTCTCTCTCTCTCTCTCTCTCTCTCTCTCTCTCTCTCTTTCTCTCTCTCTTGCTGACACCAGCCATCCATCAGGAATCTCTGGACCTGCTGGAGCTGGACTCTGGCAAGTGGCACCCAAACACGGAGCTGAAGGTAAGCCATTTCCCTTTCTCCTTTGATTTTTCGGGACAGTTAGGACTCCACCATAGGGGGCTGCAAACCCCTCTGTAGAGGTAGGCAAGGTTACAGTGGTCCATAGGATCAGAACTTGAGAAGCTATGGGCCATAGGAATCTAAAGAAAGCAGACTCTATAGACGTGACTCAAAACCTGCTTTCAAAGAAGGGGTCAAGATACCGCCCCAGCAAGTTGCGTGTTTATGTTTTGTACAAAAGCGATGTCCATGATTCCCAGAGAAAGGGACTGTTAATGTAGTGACTTAGAATAAGGTAGGAGATTTAAAAAAACAGTGTTTTAGCTTAAGGGCCCCCCCTTAACACATGACACATGAAAAGATGATCAACATCACTCATTAGGGAAATGCAAATCAGAAGTACAATGAGATCACATAACACCTGTCAGAATGGCTAAAATGAACAAGAAATGACACATGTTGGTGAGGATGTGGAGAAAGGGGAATCCTCTTATACCGTTCGTGGGAATGCAAACTGGTGCAACCACCCTGGAAAACAATGTGGCGGTTCCTAAACAGCTAAAATATAGAGCTAGCTGATTATCCAACAATTGCACTACTAGGCATTTACTCAGGGATACAAAAATACAGATTCAAAGGGGTACATGAGCCCCAATCTTTGTAGCAGCATTATCAACAACAACAGATTATGGAGAGAGCCCAAATGTCTGCCAACTGATGAATGGATAGAGATGCGGTATATGTACACCATGGACTACTACTCAGCCACGAAAAAGAATGAAATCTTACCGTTTGCAAAAATGTGGATGGAGGTAGAGTGTTCTACATTGAGCCAGACAAGTCATACCGGAGCCTTCAGATTCCGGGTCTCCCTGTCTCTCTGCCCCTCCCCTGCCTCACACTGTGTGTGTGTGTGTGTGTGTGTGTGTGTGTGTGTGTGTGTGTCTCAAAAATAAACATTAAGAAAAATTTTATAAAGCTAAGGTTTTTAAATTTTCTATATTTGTCTATAAAACCATTGTTCCTATGATAACTAGGTAACTAAAGATTACTTCATTTAGTATTTGACTAAATGTTCTAAAACCTTTTGATATTTTTTGACAACCTTCCAAAAATCAATCCTAAGTTAAGTCCATTAGACCTCAAATTAACATTGGGATTTTCTGGAGCATCCTTGAAAATGACACCAAGAAAGTATTCTCCTTCCTTATACAAAAGAACTATTAAGCTAATTAGGCTTATAGGATCCATTAAATTACAAGTATTGTCAAATAGTAAGTAATACTAAGCTTTTTTTATGTTATATTTGTATACGTGTTCTAGAAACTTCATGAAACTCCTAAGTCTGGTATATCTTATGTTGTTGTTTGAGAGAGAGAGAGAGAGAGCACACACGCGCATGCGCTCACACAGGGTACAGGGGCACAGGGAGAGAAAAAGAGTGAATCGTAAGCAGGTTCCATGCTCAGTGCAGAGTCCAACTCGGGGCTCGATCCCACAACCCTGGGCTCAAGAATCAGTCACTCATCCAACAGAGTGCCCAAAGCACCCAAGTCTGATGTATCTTGGTATGTTACTAGTCATAAATTAGGTATCTTAAAATGTTATGTCACAGAAGAAAACAAATTTCCTTGTCAATGCCATTAAAAGGAATTCAATCTCATCTCTTAACAATGAATTTTAAGAAATATTTTGTAATTTATTTTTGACACTATTCTTCTAATACTTTTTTTTTTCTAGTGACAAAGATTTTATTGCTTGCTACATGAACACATTATCATGACCAGGGCAGAGGCTGAGGATGACTTATATTTCTACCTAGGGGAGAGACGCATTGGTCTGACAATAGTGAGCCAATCGGTGACCACAGCCCTGGCGGATAAGAATCAGTTGTAACTTAGCATCTTTATCCTTTCTGTTCCTTTCAAGATGCTTTCAAACAGCAACAGTTTTCTTATTCAAATGGTGGAGATTCTCAGGAAGATCAGGAGCAAGTCCTTTGGACTTGAGATCTCCAGACTGTATTGTCACAAAATGTAATTGAGTCTCCTTGAATCACACTGATTTGTGAGGCAGTCTGGCCCTTGTTGGCCAGTTTATAGCTGATCCCTCATGCAGTCAGATGGCAACTTCAGCCAGGCAGGGACTCTGCAGGGGTAAGTAAGGCAGCAGGGACCGGGACACGCCCTTCCCAGGAGTGAGCATGTGACCCACCATGGTGGTGATCAGGCAGTGAAAAAGTTCTCTGATCTCTTGCAAAGGTGTTCCTACCAGCGTATTTCACCTTAAGGAGATTCAGGGAGAGGGCTATGGACAAGCAGAGGTTTCAACAAACAAAAAACAAACAAGCAACAAACAAAAAACCATACAGACAGACATAAACAGAGACCTTATAGCTTCATTTTGAAATTACTTCCATGAATCAGGTAGAATAATACAAACCTCACCAGTTATGAAAGAACAGTTGGAATAAATTATCATTAACCTGCTCTATTGATTAATAAATCTTTCTCTACTACTATGTGTGGAGAAGACACATAAGATGTGGAGTTTTTCTTGAGAAAGAACCTATGAAAGCTGTGAAGCAGTTGGTCTTTTTTTTAAAGTCTTTGCCTCCCATCTTTTGCTTCCGCCAGGTAAGAATTACCTCCCTGAAGTGTGATTTCATGATCCCAGGATCGTGGGATTGATCCCTGAGTCAGGCTCCACACTGACACCACACACACACACACACACACACACACACACACACACACACACACGAGAGAGAGAGAGAGAGAGAGAGAGAGAGAGAGAGAGAGAGAGAGAGAGAAGGTCGAGATAAGAGGTCCCTTTTCTATCTCACAGGCACAGGGAGAGAGAATCTAAGTTCCTCCAAAAAGCACTTGGATTCCTAAGGACAATACTGACTCCCTTTTGAGATTAATAAGGGGGATATTAGGATTGGGAAAAGGGCAGGCTGCCTCTGAATTGTGTCTGGGCTGTAAGTCTAAATTTGCAAAGATCTGTGAGACAAGGCCAAAGCTTCGCTCTTCCTCCAAAACGCGGGTCTGGTTGCAGCCTAAATGAATCCCTCATCTGTTGAACTACTCCTTCAAACCCGACTGAGCTACCTGGGATCTCCCCCTTTTTTTTCATTTTTGGTTAGCTATTGTTAAGATGCTGTTAGAGCAAACGAACGCTATAAGCATGATAGGCTGAAAGGCTATGACAAGATACCCACCAGAAATGATAAAAAAAAAAAAAAAAAAACGCTCGTATCTACGAGCCTTCCAAATACAGCTCACAGTACACGAAATGAGTACGGGTCTTATCAAAAAATGAAACGTACACCACTGTTTTCGAGATTATTCGAATCCTAGCACAGGCAGTGCTCAAGGCATTTATAACGACTACAGAAAGAAGCAATGGAAACATCACACAGTGGCATCCAGCTTCTTGCTAAAAAGCACTTATTTGTAAAAACGTAAACTTTCTATGTAAGTAAGTTGGTGTAAATTTGCTTTAACAAATTCGAGCTTGTATTAGAGTAAGTACTGGTTGCATATGTCAGTATTTTAATTTCTGCTGGAGTCCAGCTCCAGCACATCCAGAGTTCCCTGAAGGATGGACGGTGTTGGTGAGAGAGTGAGAGACTCAAGTTTCTTTCTCACCTCCAGGCAGATATCTGCACTGACTGAGACTCAGCTTTATTTATGCTGAAGTGTGTGGGAAACAGCACAGAACTGGTATTTGGCTTAGACAAGGATTTCTGATGACAAATTTCTTTGATATATAAAAATTTCCCGGAATATACACTTGTAGAAGACTCATACATACCCTTTATCAATAGTACTGATATATGTGATTTAGATGCTTCTCAGATGGGAAAGGAAGGTATTGTTGGGGCCCAGTAGGCAAAAATAACCCTCAAACAATATTTGGCCTCCTGGGCCACACATGTGGCTTCAGTTCATCCTATGATTTTCTCATTGCTTTGTAAAGAGACATGTACTTTTAGGCTTTGAATCAACTTGGTTCACTCAGTGGCTCCAGCCCTCCCCTTGCTTTGTTTTCTAGCTCTTTGTTTGGTGTAGGGAGTTAACCCAAACGTCTGCCAAAAATTTTTGCTTATTAAAGGATAAGCCTCTTGCCCATGCATAACTGATGAAGGGCCTTAAGGAATGTAAATCTCCTCATAGAATTCTTCAGATTCATCTTGCAGCTCATCTTCCCCTTGGAGCCAGACCATTATCAGGGAATCCCTCTCTGGTAATGACTTGATTGCTCCTTTTATTTACTACTGTCCTGATAAAAATGTCCCGGAGCTCGTCTTTATTTCAAAAATCTTGAACTATGTAATCATTAAATAAATGATGTAATCACCCATGGTATAAAAGACCCTGGCCATCTAAGTAAAGTGTGGCTTTACTAACCCCAATCTCGTCTGTCTTGTCTGTCTTGTTTGTCTTGTCCATCTTCTTTTCTAGAAATATTGCACCGACACCAAGACACCAACCCCCTACTCGGGACCTTTCAACTGCGGTGCCTGGGCTGATCCCCTGCAACTTATCTTACACATTTAAATACAAAACAGTGCTTTTAGCATAGTGAAGGCAGAAGTTAGTTCTTTGTAAGCAGGGATCAATAGCCTGTCTACTTAAGGGGGAGGATAAGAAAAACAGGATTCTCAGGAAACACAAAGTCTGCTCCCATGATCACAAAAGAAGTTCCTATGATAAGATCCTGCACAAGGTGCAATCAGCATAGATTAGAACCAGAATAAGGAGACAAGTCACTCCCAATAGCAATCAACAAGGTGCCTTCTGGGATAGTGCTCAAGCAAAAACAATTGAGTGGGGGTAGATACAGGTCATCATCTGATGGCAGAAGATCATACACACCTGCCTTAACCTCAGAAAGAGTATTCTCAACTTGTGAGTTCAGAATGTCTCTCAACATCTCCCACTTTTTTATACTTAAATGAAGTTAGTGTTGCTCAACCTTTGAGCTGTAAACACCTGGATTAGTTATTTTAAAGAAACAGGAAACAAGGCACAAAATAAGCATTGATGCTCCAGCCACCATGCCAACATTTGTCAGGAGTGATGTAAACCCCTGAGCGTTAAAGAAAGGAGGTTGCAATCTGTGAAGGAGAGATAAAGGTAGAGGATGCATCAATTGCCTGGATCTGTTCATGAAGGGTCTGGACATCAATACTAAAATTAGAATAGATCCAAATACCAAGTAGATGATTATGGATATTCTCCCAAGTGTGGATGGTACCATTATGTTAGAGAGGAGTAACAGAGATCCAGGTATACTCCTTGTGACTTCGAAGGGCCAAACGAGATTTTACAAAATTTAATTCATTTCTGACAAACAGTAATGTCCCTTCTAACACATTAACCTTAGTGTCCAATTTCCTGTCAATTATTTCCTGAGTGGCCAATGCAAAAGAGACATTTTTGTCAACTGGTTAACAGGTTGGGCTGTAGGTACCTCCTGGACAAGGGAGACAGTGGAAGCAGATACAGACCCTGTAATGGCAATTCATGCCATAATGCCCAATATGAAGGCTCTGATGAATCACTCTGGATGTATGAGAGCATAAATGACCTCCTGTATGACCTGCAACCCATAATCATCATACCAAGAGATATTCAGTATTACAGGGAACATAACATAAGGAGGTTGTCATAATATCACTAAAACCTGAATTCCATTCTCAGGAGAAATGCAGTTTGTTACAACATACCCTGTACATGGAATAAAGTAACTTTCATCCTTTTTCAATATGACAGAAAACCTTCCATGGGTCATATTAGAACAGAGGAGGGCATAGGGTGCTTGAACACAGGCAGTGACTGCATAATTGGTAGGAACATTTGGACCACTCAGTATAATAAGACCCATTGCAGCCACAAGCTGCCAAATGTTAGTTTGTTTAAAGACACTGCCATCAATAGTAGTTGTTAGCAGAGGAGAGACCCATCCATTAAAGTGCCATCTTTAACTGATAAGGGCCTAGGTATAAGAATATCTGATCAAGAGTAATCTGGGTGAGTCTTTTGTCTTTTATTATTTAAAATGTGTTATATCTTTGTGACACAGAGACAGAGCATTAGATGGGAAGGGGAAGACAGAGAGGGAGACACAGAATTCTAAACAGGCTCCAGGGTAGGAGCTGTCAGCACACAGCCCGACATAGGGCTAAAACCCACAAACATGAAATTATGACCTGAGCTGAAGTCGGAAGGTTAAATGACTGAGCCACCGAGGTGCCCCGTGGGTGAGTTCTTAACAGAATACATACAGTTAACAGAGGGCATGGGATTAGACCAATCATACATTGTTTAGTGTATATCAAATAATAACCATGTCCATAGGATACATAGCACACCACCAATGAGGATAACCCTTGTCAATATAAATGAGAGTCCAGTCATCATTTGAGTTATCTTTAAGAAGAGTCTAGAAAGGAGTTGGCTTGTTGCAGCGACTTACGTTTTTAGGAATGGAATATCCTCGTCCATAATAGGGTCTCCACCTCCCAGAGCCAAAATATATAGAGACCAAACTGCCTGTATTCCATTAACTTCAGCTGGAGAATCAGGAAGAGGCCCTAAAAACAAACGGGAAGGCATCCCTTAAGAGCATGATCATAAGAAAACCAAATGGGAGAACTGCATATTCTGATATAGGAAAAATGAGGATTGATTTGAGACATCAAGAACTCATCATCTGTGCTGCCACCGAGTAAATTTAGGTTATTAGTAAGAACAGAAAAAAGCTCATTTGCCCACGTTACAAGCTTTAACATAGGAGGGTTTGGGATAGAAGCCCAATACTGTTGTTTAAGGGCATAGCCCATATGGGCCTGAGAACACAATAATGCAAGAAGAGCTACAAACAGTGTAGCTGGAGTGACTGTGGCTCCCTGAGTTTCAACAAGGGCAATAGCCTCATCTGCCAGGGATTTTAATTGTCCTCATGTATGAGTGGAGCCCCATGTAGATTGGGCGAGTCAGCAGCAGCGATGGGGACAATCTTTCTGCAAGGAGAGCTCACTCATGGTCTGAGTGAGTGTCCCTACTATTCATGTGTCTGTAGGAGGCAGGGGGTTGAGGATTTGATAGTTTCTCCTCATTCTTTCTGGGGTTTGTGGCCCAGTATGGCAGAGGAGGCTGCGGAGTCGAGGGAGGAGTTGGAGGGCTCGACATAGTGTCCAACTAAATGATCTGGAATCCAGAGGGCGGTCTGCATCCTGTGGATAGACACAAGCATGGCCTAGTCCTCTGGTTAGTACACCACCGGGTCCCTTCTATTGGCCAGTAAGTGAATCTTTCCACCTTACCAAGGTCTAAGGTTACTCTAAGGCTGGATTCCAAAACTCACACATATTGGTACAGTTGGTAATATCTATATTTACGTTATTAATGACAAACAAAGCATGGGAGAGGATGTGATGTGGACAGCTACCCTTAAACTCCCCTTCTTGTAATTTTTTCATTTGATCCTTTAGGATCTGATGTGTACTCTCAACAATTTCTTGTCCTTGGGGATTGTAAGGAATTCCTGTGGCATGAAAAATCTTGAAAGGTTGAGTAAACCTTTTGAAAGCGATAGAAGTGTAAGCTGGTGCATTGTCAGTTTGATAGCTTTCAGAATCTCCAAACAGGAAAAGCTAAAGAAAAGATGTTGAAATACATCTCTGTAACCTTCGCCTATATGGGCAGAAGTGACGATATGAGAAAATGTATCAACACATCCACGAACATAACAAAGTTTTCCAAGGGATGGTACGTACGCAGCATCCATTTGCCATAAATCAGAGTCTCAGACCTCTTGGGCTGACCCCAGAGGGTAGGGATGGAAAATGAGTGGGGTATTACTTACAGAGGCGGACTCCTTCTCGAGCGGCTTCCCTAGAGATATTACGTTGGAGATGAGTGCAGAGGCATTTTGATGATGTAATT
>NC_043706.1:5281058-5287217 GCF_006229205.1 Suricata suricatta | reverse complement strand
AGTCTCAGACCTCTTGGGCTGACCCCAGAGGGTAGGGATGGAAAATGAGTGGGGTATTACTTACAGAGGCGGACTCCTTCTCGAGCGGCTTCCCTAGAGATATTACGTTGGAGATGAGTGCAGAGGCATTTTGATGATGTAATTCATGGCATAAGCGGGCTTCTTCCAGGGCTGAAGAATCAGCAGCCCTAGTAAGCGAATCAGCCTGATGATTTCCTTGAGCTAAGGGGCCTGGCAAATTCCTATGAGCTCCACTGTGCCAAAGGAAAAAAGACTGAGTTCGGAGGTGGATGAGTGCTTGTGACGTTTCTGAAGCAGGGGAAAACTTGTGGATCGAAACTCGGGAAGAGAGGCTGTTTCAATGTGGGGAAACACCTTGTTATATAACGAGTCCGAATACAAGTTTAAAGGAACCTCAGTCAAATGGGCAAAAGCAGAAATGATGGCCATTAATGGAGCTCGTTGAGCAGCAGTTTCCTTGGTGACTTGACCACGTGAATGACCATCAATAATAGCAACAGCCTTTACATTAAGGGAACCATCTGTAAAAACCAAAGCAGTTGGCTGGGGTAAGGGCTCATACCTAGTGTTGTTTGGGAACATACGGGGAAGAATTTTCAGAAAATGAAAAACAGAATTGGTAGGGAGGTGAAACCCAATTTCTCCAATAAATCCTTCTATAGCAATTTGCCAATCCTGGCTATTTTGACATAAGATGTTTAATTGCTCTGTAGTGTAAGGAACTATTTCAAAGGCCACCTCTTGACCAAACAATTCTTTACTTCGATTATGACCCCTGGTCATAAAGGTGGCCACTAAGGAAGGATATGACATGACCTTTTTAGGAGTAGCTGCGAGATGAATCCATTCTAAAGGTCCATCCTGCCAAAGTCACACAGTAGGGGTGTGTTTGGTGGGCAGAAGAATTAAAGACCGAGGGTTTTGATAGTCCACCCTGGATAAAGTTTGATGATTGATGGCCTCGTCGACTTTACACAGGCCTCTACAGCTTCCTCTGTGAGACTCCGTGGAGATTTGGGATCAGGATCCCCTGAAGATGTCAAAAAGAAGCCTTAGATCTGATGTAGTAACTTTTAGATAGGGCAGAATCGAACGAATGTACCTTAAACGTTTTCGAAAATCATTAAGGGAGACTAAATGGTCTTTTCCTGGTTGTGAAGGTTGAGGGGTCACCGTTGGGACTGTTAAGTAATCCTGCCCAAGTAATTAACGTGCGGTTCCACTTGAATCTTCTCTGGGGCTACTGTTAGACAAAATTGCAGCAGGGAACCGACAATTTCCATTGGGATTTCGTGCAGCACTGGTTCATCAGGGTGAACCAAAAGTATGTCATCCATAGAATAAATGAGGTAGAGGCCATTATAAGAATGTCTGACCGGTTCCAAGGCCATATTTACCAACTTTGGACAAAGTGTAGGGGTATTTTTCATTACGTGTACCAAGACCTTCCATTGATACCTTGGATAAGGGAGCTTAGTTTTCAGAAGGCAGACTAAAGGCAAACCTCTAGCAATCCTTCTGATACAGGGGAATGTGAAGAAACAATCTTGTAAATCTATCACAATTACTTGAGAACCTTCTGGCACTGCCACAGGGGATGGGCTCCCTGGTTGAAAAGGGCCCATACTTTCCATAGTAGCATTTATTGCCCTCCGATCTGGCAACAATCTCCATTTACAGGACTTTCTCCTACTAACAAAATGGAAGATTTCCATGGACTCGTGGAAGGCTCCATAGGTCCTTCCTTAAGCTGTTTTGGAAGGTGTCTTGCTGCTGCTATTTTGTCGGAATTGAAAGGCATTGTTCTACCCAACCAGGAGCACCTGACTTCCAGATTATTGGGTCAGCAGGAAAAGAACATATGGCCCCTTCTACGAACCTAGATAGCGAATCTCTTTCTTGACCAATTTGGGTTTTATATCCATGAAAGTTATTAGACCCTGTTGTATCTTGTCTAAACTTTTGTTGGGATGAATCGCCACTTGTAACATCTGACTAGTGACCTTGTCACCTGGGGTATAAAGTAACATTCTCATCTGGGAAAAACTTCTTGTCCCCATGAAGAAAAGGGGATGGAAGGAATAAATTAGGACAAAACATTCCTGAATTGTGTTCCTCATCTGACCATATTAGAACTTAAGAGCTATTTGCCCAATTAGAAGCCTGTCCTATACCCACAAGAGGAGCAGAAGCATTTAGAGTTGACCAAGCTGACGGCCAATCTATTACTGCGATGCAGGGGACATCGGCTACGGTGTCTAGGAGTCCTTGTTCAAGGATTCCCTGAATCTATACTACTTTAGTGGACCTGGAGGCCATAGTCTACTGTATCCAAAAGGCCGTATCGCTAGATGCAAAGCCGCATCCGCCGCTGGGGGCATTAGGGGCATCCTTTCCTATGTGATAATAAGGCAATAATAGTAACTGGGCAATTCTCTGATCCTTAGAAATTTGCTTGGTGAAAGGAGAGAGAGACACCAACACCTTGATCTCTCCCTGATAATCAGCATCAATGGCCCCAGGGATTATAGTGATGCCCTAAAGGGAGATGGAGCCCCGAGCCAATATGAGTCCAACTACCCCAGAGAGCGGGGGGGCCCTTTAATACAGGTGGGTATAGTTACAGGAGGTAAATCAGGCGTTAGTATCGTGCTGGTGGAGGAACTCAGGTCTAGTCCTGCACTGCCTGGGGTTGCCCTATAGAGCTGAGACACTCATCGAAATTGGCGAACCGACTGAGAGGGCTGAGGGATGTTGCCCCAATTAGTGTCGACCCAGGGCTGGCCCCTCAATTTGTTCCCCTGGTCCTGAGATTTTTGGAGATTGGTCCCCGGTGGTTGGACATTTTTGTGAAATTTAGATTTCCAATCTTTGGCCCAGTGAAAGCCCTTTGAACCTAGGACACACAGTTCTGGGCACATTGTTAGTATTGATCACCAGAGGAACAGGTTCGCTTCGCAGAGAGATGATTCCTTTTGACCTAGGGCGGCCTCCACTGAAATGTCCCACTTGCCCACAAGAATAGCAATTCGACATTGAGGAACGTTTCTCGCTCTTTGTACCTCCTGACTATCCGAAGGACCTGACTTATTGAGGGTCTGTTTCTCCCATTAGAGCTGCTGCCATAGCCTCGCCCTGGATAAATGCTGGACTTACATCTGCTGTGCATTGTTTGACATGATCAGTTAAGGTGCCTGTCTTTCTCATAAGCCATAAAAATACTGGCAATCAGAAAAGGCATTTTCAAACGCTAGTTGTTTAAAGAGAACCTCCACGGCCTCATCATTAGTTATCACTCTTCTAACAGCTTGTAGGAGTCTAGATAAAAAAATCCTCATAGCTTTCATCTGATCGTTGTTGGATTTCTCCCAAGGGAGCGGCCTTGCCTGTTGTGACTGGCAAAGCTCTCCATGCATGATAGGCACAATCAGTGACCTGTTGTAAGGAGTCCTGGTCAAGATACATCTGAGCTTGAGCAGTGTCCAATCACCCTCGCCCAGAAGTTTCCCGAGAGTAATGTCTCTCTTCGTCCTTGTATCTACTGCTGCTCTTTTTCTAGCTAACTCATCATATTCTGCTTTCCATAGCAGATACCGGCCTCCTGACAGGCATGCTCCTGCAACCTGAATCTTACTTAGGACTCTAAGGCGTCATCCAACAGGACATCGGGGCCCTTAGCAATATGAGTGTATAGGATGGAGGTGGCCCATATTTGGCAGAGGTAGTTTTTAGTTCCGTAACAATCTTACAGGGAAGAGGTTCCCAAGAAGGGTCCCCACCAAATTCTAACTTTAGAGCCAACAGGGAAGCAGCAAACAAAATCTGTATCTCCTGTCTTTCTGCCTCTCGAACGGCAGCACTGACTCTACTCCGTTTGAAAGTGGCATGGGAGGAAGAGGCTCAAATGGAGGCAAAATCCCTGTCGTCTGAATGGGGAAAGCCCAATTGTTTGATGTTAAATTTGAAATCTTCGTAGTGGTGGTGTGGGGGACAGTCCCTGAGTCCACCTTGTTATGATTTGGAGGGCCTGTAGGCTTGAAGATTCCAAAATTCTCTTTTGAGGGCTCTAACACCACCTATCTAAGGGTCAACATAGAAATAAATTCCACCGGGACCTATTGAGGTCCTTGTGAAATAAAAAGTTGTCTAATTTCGTCTTCAACCTGATTCCAGGTATCTAGGCTGAAAGTTCCTTCCTCGGGGAATAAGGGGAACTGTGTTTTATAAAACGTAAAAATCGAGCAGGAGCAGTTAGTTGAGGGCATACCTTTGCCCCTTTTGTTGTTAGCATGCTCCGTGTTATACCTATAAAGAATCCCCTTTGCTTAGAGTCTTTATGGCCCATATCATCTCACAAACAGTTCTGTGCTTATCCACCAACTAACCCTACTTATCTTATGTAGTGGAGTCAGTGGCACCCTATGGTGGAACCCTAACCATCCCGCCTAATGCAAGGACAAAGAGTTAGTTTAAAGAGAAAGGCTTACCTTCAGGTACCCGTTCGGGCGCCACTTGCCAGAGTCGCACTCCACCCCCTCCAGGGGTCCCTGAAGGATGGATGGTGTCTGGGAGAGAGAGATGAGAGAGCCACGAGATTCTTTCTGATCACCAGGCAGGCATCTCTGCTCTGACTGAGACTCAGCTTTATTTATGGTTAAGTGTATGGGGAACAGCACAGAAGTGGCATTTGCCTTAGACCATGATTTCTGATGACAAATTTCTTTGCAATGAAAAAATTTCCCGGAACACAGATTTGCAGAAGCCTCGTGTATTACCTTTATCAATAGTGATGGATGTAGGTGCTTTAGAATGCATATCATATGGGGAAGGAAGGTATCGTAGGCGTTTAAATTCAAGACAATGTTTATAGTGAAGCAGAGGTGGAACTTAGTTCTTCCTGAGCAAGGGTCAATAGCCTGTTGCCTAAGGAGGAACTATAAGAAAAACAGGACTCTCAGGACACGCAATGTTTGCTCCCATAATCACAAAAGAAGTTCCTACAATAAGTTTCTTCACAAGATGCAATCAGCATTTTACAGCCAGAATAAGGGGACAATTCACTCTGGATTCCAATCAACAAGGTGCCTGTGGGGTTGGTACTCAAGTGAAAGCAATTGACTGGGGGTGGATATCGCTCATCATCTGATAGCAGGAGGCCTTGCAAACCTGCCTTATCCTCACAAGGAGTATTCTCAGCTAGTGAGTTCACAATTGCTCCAAAAAAGCACGTATTAAAATTAATGATACCTGGGCAAAACCCATTCACTAAATCAGAATAGCACAAATGTCTTTCAAGTATTCAATTTCTATTATTCCATACAAGTATTTTGGTGTAATGTCTCAACAGAGTGACTGATGTGCTGCTTTCTACTTGACATGTGTAACATGATTGACATTTGATATTCAATTTAATACTTCTATAATTCTATCTTTCCAGTTGCTTTCTTATATGTACTGTCTGGTGTTTGCGAGAGTGTAGTTTAAAATAATGGTCTTTCCTCATTCATTACATGCCTGCGGTTTGCATCAAAGGAGCATTTTCTGACACTGTGCAAAACAGAATTCTAGGTAAAGGGATGGCCACATTCTGTCCATTTCACAGTTTTGCTGCTATGTGGTAACTACAATGTTGAGTACGTTGTGACAAGCAGGGAGAGTGTGCCACGTTGTTTCCATTTCTGTGGTTACTCTCCACTAGGAATTCTCTGATGTCCAGTAAGGGCTGAGGGTCATTTATAGGCACTGACATTCCTTTAACATTTTTCAAGTTTCTCTCTAATATGAATTCTGTGATGTCTGTTAAGTTTCGATAGCCAGGGAAAGGCCTTGCCACATTCTTGACATTTGTACGGTTTCTCTCCAGTATGAATTCTGTGATGTTGAGTAAGCTTTGACTGCCTGTAAAAGGCCTTGCCACATTGTTCACATCTGTAAGGTTTGTCTCCAGTATGAATTCTGTGATGTTGACTAAGGTGTGACTGGCAGTGAAAGGCCTTGCCACATTCCTCACATTTGTAAGGTTTCTCTCCGGTATGAACTCTGTGATGTACAGAAAGGATGGAGTGCTGGCTAAAGGTCTTGCCACATTCTTCACATTTATATGGTTTCTCTCCAGTATGAATTCTGTGATGTTGAGTA
>NC_043706.1:5270381-5280958 GCF_006229205.1 Suricata suricatta | reverse complement strand
AAGTTCCTACAATAAGTTTCTTCACAAGGTGCAATCAGCATTTTACAGCCAGATAAGGGGACAATTCACTCTGGATACCAATCAACAAGGTGCCTGTGGGGTTGGTGCTCAAGCCAAAGCAAATGAGTGGGGGTAGATATCAGTCATTATCTGATAGCAGGAGGCCTTGCAAACCTGCCTTAACCTCACAAGGAGTATTCTCAACTAGTGAGTTCAGAATTGCTCCAAAAAAGCACATATTAAAATTAATGATACCTGGGCAAAACCCATTCACTAAATCAGAATAGCACAAATATGTTTTAAGTGTTCACTTTCCATTATGGCCTACAAATATTTGGGTGTAATGTCTCAACAGAGTGACTGATGTGCTGCTTTCTACTTGTGTGTAACATGATTTACATTTGATATTCAATTTAAGACTTCTGTAATTCTATCTTTACAGTTACTTTCCTATATGCACTGTCTGGTGTTTGCGAGAGTATAGTTTAAAATAATGTCTTTCCTCATTCATTACATGTCTAGGGTTTGCATCAAAGGAGCATTTTATGACACTGCGCAAAGATAGAATTCTAGGTAAAAGGACAGCCATGTTCTGTCCGTTTCACAGTTTTGCTGCTATGTGGTAACTACACTGTTGAGTACGTTGTGACGAGCAGGAAGAGTGTGCCACGTGGTTTACCTTTCTGTGGTTACTCCCCACTAGGAATTCTCTGATGTCCAGTAAGGGCTGAGGGCCACTTACAGGCACTGACATTCCTTTAACATTTTTCAATTTTCTCTTACATGAATTCTGTGATGTCTGTTAAGTTTCGACAGCCAGGGAAAGGCCTTGCCACATTCTTGACATTTGTACGGTTTCACTCCAGTATGAATTCTGAGATGCTGATTAAGGTGTGATGGCTTGATAAAGACCTTGCCACATTCTTGACATTTGTAAGGTTTCTCTCCAGTATGAATTCTGAGATGTTGACTAAGGTGTGACTGCAGGCGAAAGGCCTTGCCACATTGTTCACATTTGTAAGGTTTCTCTAAGGTATGAACTCTGTGATGGTTAGTAAGGATTGAGTGCTGGCTAAAGGCCATGCCACATTCTTGACATTTGTAAGGTTTCTCTCCAGTATGAACTCTGTGATGTCGAATAAGCTGTGATTGCCTGTAAAAGGCCTTGCCACATTGTTCACATCTGTAAGGTTTGTCTCCAGTATGAATTCTGTGATGTTGACTAAGGTGTGACTGCAGGCGAAAGGCCTTGCCACATTCCTCACATTTGTAAGGTTTCTCTCCAGTATGAACTCTGTGATGTACAGAAAGGATGGAGTGCTGGCTAAAGGCCTTGCCACATTCTTCACATCTGTATGGTTTCTCTCCAGTATGAATTCTGTGATGTTGAGTTAGGCTTGAGTGGTATGTAAAGGCCTTGCCACATTGTTCACATTTGTAAGGTTTCTCTCCAGTATGAATTCTGAGATGTACAGTAAGGCCTGAGTGATTTATAAAGGACTTGCCACACTCTTGACATTTGTAAGGTTTCTCTCCAGTATGAATTCTGAGATGTACAGTAAGGCTTGAGTGATTTATAAACGACTTGTCACATTGTTCACATTTGTAAGGTTTCTCACCAGTATGAATTCTGTGATGTACAGTAAGGACTGACTTCTTGGTAAAGGCTTTGCCACAATGTTCACATTTGTAAAGTTTCTCTCCAGTATGAATAATGAGATGTCGAGTAAGGCTTGAGTGGTTAATAAAGGTCTTGCCACACTCTTCACATTTGTATGGTTTCTCACCGGTATGAATTCTGAGATGTAGAGTAAGGCGTGAGTACTGGCTAAAGGCCTTGCCACACTCTTGACATCTGTATGGTTTCTCACCAGTATGAATTCTGAGATGTAGTGTAAGGCTTGAGTACTGGCTAAAAGCCTTGCCACACTCTTCACATGTGTAAGGTTTCTCTCCGGTATGAATTCTGAGATGTAGAATAAGGTGTGATTGCTGGCGAAAGGCCTTTCCACATTCTTCACATTTGTAAGGTTTCTCTCCAGTATGAATTTTGTGATGTTGAGTTAGGCTTGAGTGTCTTGTAAAGGCCTTGCCACATTGTTCACATTTGTAAGGTTTCTCTGCAGAATGAATTCCGAGACGTTGACTAAGGTGTGAGTGCTCGAGGAAGGTCTTGTCGTATTCTCTACATTGGTAAGGTTTTTCTTCAGTGTCAACCCTGTGATAAGTGATGTTTGAGTTCCCTTTAAAGGCTTGGGTGCATTCTTGACATTGGTAAGGTTTCTCTCCAATATGCATGCTCTGATGTCTAGAAAGGTAGGAGTCCCTATTAAAAGTCTTGCCACATTGTTGACATTTGTCAAGTCTCTCTCTAATATGGATTTGCCCTTGGGTATTCTGTGATGAGCAGTCCTTAAAGGTTTTACCACATTCGTTGTAGGACTTGTCTCCAGCATGCATTTGCTGATGTTGAGATAGTGTTGAGTGCCAATGAAAGACTAGGCCAAGGTCCTTACAAGTGTACCTTTTCTCTCCAGTACTAATTGTCTCATGTATATTTAGTCTCGGCGACTGACTAACTGTGTTTCCAGACTTATTACATGTGGATGGCTTTTGTCCCACACAAGTTGTCTGATGATCACCAACACTGGAGGACAGCTGCAGAGCGTTCAAACAGTCTCTATATTTATAAGGATTGTCTCCCAGATGCGCACTCCTCTGTAGGATATGTTTAGGTCTTTGAGACAAGACTTCCTCACGTTTATTACATTCAAAATGGTTTTCTGGCAAATGAATATGGAGACATTTCTTAATGTTGGAGCCCTGGTTAAATTTTGTCTCAGATTCACTGCAAACAGCAATTCTCTGTCCATTCAAAATCGTCTCATAATTTTGTTGGGCTGACCTCTTTCTGAGGGGCCCCTCACGTTGTTGCCACCTAACACTTTCTTCTTCCGTTATAAATCTATGATTCTCAGAAACATTTGAATGAAAGGTCAGTCCAAGGCCATTTTCAAATTGGGTCAAATACTTATTTTCAACACGAATGAGGTCACTTTCCTGATTTTCAAATTTTTCTCTCAACAAATATTTATGTTTTAATATTTGATTTGAGTTCTTGGTTACTGAAACACACGGCCTGACAGGAATAGCTAACACAAAAGGGGAAGTTTTGCCAAATACTGTGTATTGTTCACCACGACGGACCGTGAGATTGTTCTTATGGGCAGATGTCTCTGTTTGGATATGGCCATCATGATATGTTTGATGCCCTTCACTCTCCCCATTGTTGACTGGGTCTATCAGTAAGTGGAAATTCTCAAGGGCACTATGTTGTCCCGTTGACACTTTTTGAAGAGAATGTTCTAAGCACGATGTGGGCAGGAAACTCTGGGTGCATGGTGAAGATATAGCTGAAAGATACCAAATAACAGGAAAGTAACATCATCCCATTTATAACTCTCAGATGAAAACACTGTAGAGCTCTATTATATAAACTTAAAATCAGGGGTGCCTGGGTGGCTCAGTCGGTTGAGCGTCAGCTTCGGCTCAGGTCATGATCTCACAGTTTGTGGGTTCGAGCCCCGCATTGGGCTCTGTGTGACAGCTAGCTCAGAGGTTGGAGCCTACTTCAGATTCTGTATCTCCCCCTATCTCTGACCCTTCCCTGCTCGCGCTGTCTCTGTCTCTCAAAAATAAATTTTAAAAAAATTAAAAAATTTAAAAAATAAATCAATTAGAAAACATCAGCCAAAAGTTTGAGAAGGGATCATCAGGATATGCACCTACATGGACACAAAACTTGCACACAACACACAGACCATACAGGCTAAAAAAAATTCTGTAGTACCGTCATGCTACAGTGCAAATCATTTTCCGTATACACCTCAAATAATCAGGAAAAGCACCACACGAAACCAAAATTACCACAGAAGGAACCTTAAACATACAACTGAAATCAACAAAATAGGATACAGTAAAGCTAAGACCATATCAAACATAGGAAGTATTGGCTTTCAGAAAAGATCAACAAAACTGATAGACCTTTCAATCAAGGAAAAATGAAAGAGAAGAGACCAACATTAGTTGCAGCAGTGCAGTGCAAGTAGATGCATTATAACGAATACTGCTGACATAAAAATGAGTAAAAGAGGCAACAATGGATAATTATATGCCCACGAATTGATACCAATAGATGACAATGAAGTCAAAAAATAATATAACCACCTATACTCCATCATGAAAAAAATCACTACTGCCAACTAAGTTGAATGAAAGAATGATGAAAAAATAAACAAAGAAAACAATCAAAGAAACAAAACAACAAGCTAACTCCAAAGAAGGAAAAGTCCTATGTCCAATCATTTCACTTCATGAGAAAGTACTTAAAATCTCCTCAAGTATTCCCAAGGAGTGAAGAGAAGGAAATATATGAAATTACTCTCTGTGGTACCAGCATTACCAGGTAACCCAATCAAAGGAACACACTACTGTAAAGAAGGCCAGAAACTCCTAAGATATGTATCTCGAAACACAGATGACATAGTGTATAGAAAACCCTAATGAATCCATACTTTTATCTTGTATTATTTTGGTCAATGCCTGTATTATTTCTGCTGTTTTGTAAGACGTTCAATCTTCCTATTCTGTAATTCTATAAATGCTCCAGATGACGAAAACATAGACATAAAAAACATGACACGAAAAGGATCAGTAAAGGAAGACAGATGAAATTTAGTAGGGGAAGAAATAACAATGTAACATTTGAAATTATTTTATTTAGAAACAAAAATGAGAGGCAAATAAAACGGACACCAAAATAAAAAATAACACAGCATTGAAAGTAATGCCCAGTTAAGGAAAAGAACAATACTGGCAAAGCTTCAAATACATATACAATGATATATGGACAAGGCAAAAACAACAAAGGAAATCCACTGGGGTAGGTGGTTGCTCAGTCGGTTAAGTGTCTGACTTCGGATCAGGTCTTGATCTCAGGGTTAGGGAGTTTGAGCCCTGCGTTGGGCTCTGTGCACACAGCTCAGGGACTGGACCCTGCTTAGGATTCCATGTCTCCCTCTCTCTCAGACCCTCCCCTGCCCCTAATCTGTCTCTCTCTCTCTCTCTCTCTCACAGTAAGAAAGAAACATTTAAAAAAAAAAGATTTCCATTTAATGCCTACAAATGTGCAAGTTACTTAGATTGAAACAGAACTCTTAAACCCATGAATTCAGAAGTCTCCATAGATCTATAAGAAAAATGAAAGTTGAATTCAAAATAAAAAAAATCTCTCAGCACAGAATGATCCAAGATCACATGCATTCGTTGGTCAATTCTGACATGTAAAAAAATAACTACAGATAATCTTTTCAAAATCCTACAAATAGTGAAAGAGGGGAAACATATTCAAAACTATCCTGTGAGGCCAGCATTCCTCTGACACCAAGCAGGATAAACACAATATAAGAACAAAATTACTGATTATCTGGAAGCAGTCTTGCCACTGGATTTCTTTTCACATCCAGTCACATGCCATTTGTTTTTCCCTTTCCCCATGGTCAAGCTGCAGGTGTTTGTATGTCTAAATGAGTCTCCTAAAGGCAGCAAACAATTTCGTTTCATTGCTTTGGTTTGTTTTTACGATTTTGATACTCCTGCTTTTAGATATCTGTTTCCTTCAAGGATTATGAAAGATTTCTCCTATTATGTCTTGAAATAAATGTTCTGTGTCCTGTTCTCTCTTTCTTCCCACTTCCATAATACCAATATTATTACATTTGATGTAGTCTTCGAGTTCCCTTCGTCAATACTATTGTACTATTCTTCTCCATTCTTCTACTTAGATTATTTTTTATTTTTATTTTTCTAGGTGACAAAGTCATTCTTCTGTTACTTCCAACATGCTGTCCACTGCTAAGCTTGTTTCCAATATGCTTTTTACTTAAAAAAAAAAAAGTTTTACTTTTTGAGAGAGATAGAGAGAGTGAAAGGAGAAGAGAGGGAGAGAGAGAGGGAGAGAAAAACCCTATCATGCTACAGGAAGTCACTACAAAGACAAAGATGGGGCTCCATCTTCCAAACGGTAAAGTCATCACCTCAGACAAAATTAAGAATTGGATGCTTCAAAGACTGACCAACCCAGATGTCCCTCAATCTCCTTCACTGCATTGTTCACCTCGAATTCTTTTTTAAGTGTTTTAGCTCCCTGGTATGGTTCGCACTATTCTTTTCTCAGCAGAGAGAGTATCCTTATGACTGTTGGCTGTCTCACATTCTCCATCAAGCATGTTACTAATAACTGTTTCACTTAAATCTCTCTTCATGGCCATATCTTCTTCTTTGACTTTGGATGAATTCTTCCAGGTTGGCATTTTGTCTAAGGCTCTGCCTTCCTCTGTATGTTAGAAGACACAGTTATGTCTCCTGCCTGATCAAATAAGCCAGTGGCCTGCAGATGCACTCTGTGACTGCTATGGACAGTGTAGGATCCCTGGCCTAAACATGGTAAGCAATAACTAGGGACGCTGTGGTCTGCGTGTAAATCGAGACCTGACATCAACTCCACCTGAACTAAGGAAATAAAAGGCATCAGAATGGGCAAAGATGAAGTCAAACTTTCACTTTTCGCAGATGACAGGATACTCTACATGGAAAACCCAATCGACTCCACCAGAAGCCTTCTAGAACTGATCAATGAATTCAGTAAAGTAGCAGGGTACAAAATCAATGTACAGAAATCAGCTGCATTTTTATACAACAAAAATGAAGCAACAGAAAGAGAAATCAAGAAATTGATTCCATTTACTATTGCACTAAAAACCATAAAATACCTAGGACTAAACCTAACAAAAGATGTAAAAGCCACATATGATGAAATCTATAGAAAGCTTCTGAAAGAAATTGAAGATACAAAGAAATGGAAAAACATTCCACGCTCATGGATCAGAACAATAAACATTGCTAAAATGTCATTATTACCCAAAGCAACCTACATATTCAATGCAATCCCCATCAAAATTGCAGCAGAATTCTTCTCAAACATAGAACTAATTATCCAAAAATTCCTACGGAACCACAAAAAAAACAGAATCGCCAAAGTAATATTAAAGAAGAAAACCAAAGGGGGAGGGATCACAATCCCAGACTTTAGCCTCTACTACAAAGGTGTCATCATCAAGACAGTATGGTATTTGCTAAAAAAATTGACACAGAGACCAATGGACTGGAATAGAGAACCCAGAACTACACCCACAAGTGTATGGCCTATTGATCTTTGACAAAACAGGAAAGAGTATCCCATGGAAAAAAGACAGCCTATTTAACAGATGGTGCTGGGAGAGCTGGACAGCCAACATGTGAAGAATGAAACTAGACCTCTTTCTTACATTATACACAAAAACAAATTCAAAATGAATAAAGGACCTGAATGTGAGACAGGAAACCATCAAAACGTTAGAGGAAAAAGCAGGAAACAGCCTCCTTGACTTCAACCTCAGCGATATCCTACTAGATACATCCCCAACGGCAAGGGAATCAAGAATAAAAATGAACTATTTGCACTTCATCAAGATAAAAACTTCTGCAATGCAAAGGAAACAATAAAAAAAACTAATAGGCAACCGACAGAAAGGGAAAAGATAGTGGCAAATGGCATTTCGGATAAAAGGCTAGCATCCAAAATCTACAAGGAACTCCCCAAACTCCACACCCGAAAAATGAGTAATCCAGTGAAAAAAATGGGCAGAAGACATAAATAGGCAGCTCTCCAAATGGAACACCCAGATGGCCAACAGACACATGAAACGATGCTCAGCTCATCTTCAGGGAAATACAAATCAAAACCACCCTGAGATACCACCTCACGCCAGTCAGAGTGGCTAAAATGAACAAATCAGGAGACTATAGATGCTGGCGAGGATGTGGAAAAACTGGCACCCTTCTCCATTGTTGGTTAGAATGTAAGCTGGTGAAGCCACTCTGGAAAACAGTGTGGAGGTTCCTCAAAAAATTAACAATGGAACTCCCCTAGGACCCAACAATATCACTGCTAGGGATATTCCCAAGGGATACAGAAGTGCTGATGCATAGGAGCACATGGACCCCAATGATCATAGCAGCACTTTCAACAATAGACACATAATGGATTGAGACTTTATTATAGGCTGTGAGTTCTAACTTCTCAATGCATAGTACTAATATGCAGGAATGCTAGGATACACATAAATACATTAAATTACTTCACCACTGAGCAACGGAACACACAGTGGAAATTTCAAATTTTATTTAATAAAATGACAAATGAAGTTCTGATGTGATATAAGGGATTAGATTTTGTCATGTGTGGCAGGTGTTCTGTGAAGTTTTGAAATTTCTGAGCCTGGATTTTGTACAATCAAGATTACAGCCTCTATGACTTTGGCAAGCATAAACCAGAAAACTTGTGATCTCTCTCTCCAGTGTTCCCGGGATTTCTGCATCAAACCCCAATATGCCTACTACGACGCCGACAAAGTGTCACAAGAAGCAAAACAGAATTTAGAAATGGCATAGAAGTCCTCAAAATGCGGAGATACCCTCTGGGGCTCTCAAAGCAATGGAGAAGCTCTCCCATTATGGAGATCCTCACTGGGGGAGTGGTTGGTGGACTTACACTGGAGCAGAAATACTGTCCTTGGAGAATCAAAGAACATGACAGGCCAAATAGCAGATGTCCCTCTGTGAGAGGGAAAGACATAAAACGGGGCTTCACAAACGATTTTCCATTCAAGGACAGCTCCTTGAACTACACTTCAAGTTCTAGCTTCCTCCTTCCCACCTCACCTCGGTCGTCTGCTTCCTTCCCACCTACCTGGGTGTGAGGCTACTGTCTCCTGTCTCTTCACACCCCGCATCTCCTTCTCGTGCTCCAAAAAGATGACCAGGTCTGGTTTCGATACAAGGAGACCTGTTTATCAGAAAGAAGGAGTGTAATTATTGCTGGAGACTCTACCTTTCAACCCAGTATTGTACTCAGTAGACAAGAGAGGACATGGGAGAATTCTAAAACATGACTTCCCGAAACACTGTTGCCGCAGAGGGAGCCTCTTCAGAACCTGCAGGAGGAGGTACAAATACTCCCATCATCACCTCCCTTCCAAGGACACCGATACAATAAGCAGTAAAAACTGGAGTTTGAGATATGGGCAGTACCATCCTATGCCACTCAGTGTTTAGAATTGCCATGAATTTACAGAAATGATGGTGGCACCTGACAAAAAGGGAGGCTGCAGCTGAAAAGGAATCCGCATGACATATTTCCCTACATCTACAAATCCTGGAGGGATCCGGATTCCAGTCATGCAAAGAGGAAGCTGCGGAGAAAGAGTCTTCAAAAGGAAGGAACAAAACCCCAAGTGTGGTTTGGGAAATCTGGAAGAAGTGATCCTCACCCAAGGAGAGGAGGTGCCCATAGGTCTCCAGCATCACATCCGCATACAGTTCCCGCTGACTGTGGTTCAGGCATCCCCACTCGTCCTGAGAGAATTCTACAGCCACGTCCCGGAAGGTCAGCTGTCCCTGCAATAAATGCCAGAGTGATCCAGTGGCCATTGGCAGTGTTCACAATGGTACCTACGATGACAGAGGCAGTTACTGTCACCAGGCAGACTCCAAGAACTGACCTTCACTGCTTACCTGCTTGTACCCACTGACCAGGGTCCCTCATTTGACTTAACCTCCTTTTTCTCTCTTATCTTTTCCTTCTGCCACAACACCCTATAGACACAGTCTCCTGTGATGGACACAGAAAACATTCAATAAAATGTAAACCTGGCCCTTGGGCAGGCCCACTTTGAGCTTAGCCCCTGACTCATCCCTGTGCACATGGATATGGAGTTGACTCCTGCAGTGAGGACAGTTACCTTGACCTCCTTGTAATATCAAAATTTCCACCCACAGAGGAGCACAAACCTCGCTTACAAAAGACACAAAGTATGTATAGAGGTGTCTCCTCAGACACATGTGCCCCCTTATGTCCAGTTCCACAGAAGATGACAAGGCTCCACTTCCTAAATATCCACTGAATCTGAAAGAAAAAAAAAACATCACATACACGTGCGCGCGCGCACGCACACACACACGCGCGCGCGCGCACACACACGCGCACACACACACACACACACACACACACACACACACACGTGGATCTCCGAGTCTCTTATTAGGACGGTATTCCTTCTGATCTCCTTAGTAAGTGGAAATCCATTTTCCTCTGTGTGGTGACAACCCCCCTTGCTGAACTTTCATCTAGGACTCTGTTATATTTCAGGATTTTAAGACACACAAATATGTCAATCATGTGATTCTGGTTTTCATTTTTCTGAAACTATAAAGCAGTAAATAAAAGGGTATTTCTGTGACCAGAGTGTGGAGTAAAATAAAAACTTCTTTGCCTTTTTTTTCTCTTAAATATTCTATCATGTTTTGCTGTTTTCTCCTTTCTCTCTCTACCTGGTGATGAGACTCTTTCAGAGGCAAAACTTCAAGGGGACAGATGATTCTTTCTACTCAAGAAAATTCCCACATGTTAGCAACTCTAA
>NC_043706.1:5266347-5270281 GCF_006229205.1 Suricata suricatta | reverse complement strand
CTAGCTGTCAGCACAGAGCCTGACGCAGGGCTCGAACCCACGAACGTGAGATCTGACCTGAGTTGAAGTCAGAGGCTTAACCGACTGAGCCACCCAGGCGCCCATCAAGCTACACTTCTTACGCCTTTGCTCTCCTCATCAAAAGCCACAAGCAAAAAGCAACCCTGAAGAAAGAAACTTCCAGGTCAAATGTGATGGTTTCTCAACCCAGCTCAGTAAATCTAAGAGCTTTGGGAACAATGTGGGGGAAGATCAACGTCATAGGGGAGACATCTGGCAGAGAGCATTGAGCTAATTCAGGAAGCGAACATGAACGACACTTAAACAAATTGCTATTACTGTCGAAGACACACCGAAGGATGCATGATCACTCTTGTGTTCTGTTCAATCAAATTATCAATCTAATGACGAGCATACAGTGGATTTATACAAAGTTCCATCACATATCATGTCAGTAGAGGCTGCTTTGTGGCAAACAGGTTTGAGCAATGGATTGTAAAGGGGCCCACAGGGACCACCTGGCTGAACAGACGCAGGCCAGCAGGGGACCCACCTCAAAATGTCCATAGGCCCTAACTAACTAAGGAACAGCTACTAACAACCAGGCAGAATTACCAAATAAGGGCAAATTCCTTAAGACGCCATACCTCCTCATCTTCCCCCTGCAAATTCAGCCCCAACTCACTGCCTCCTGGCAGCAGCCTCTCCTCTGCTGTCCTGCCCCCCACTCCCTTGAGGGTTCTTCAGAAATCTAGGGTCTAATTCTGCCACAGGTGAATTCTGTTCACCGCCCATGCCCTCAGTGTCCTCAGGATCATCAACCCGTATTTGGGAGCACCCGACTCAACGGGAGAAAGGCCACATGGAGACACCTGTTTCCATGTCCTGTCATGTCTAGTATGTTTTAAAGACTATCTTTTTCACATTGTACAAACAAGGCCACCACCCTCAACCCTGCTTTTTTAACGTTCCAAATTATTCTGTGCCTCATATCCGCCCTGTGTATTTTTGCATTTATTTTTTGTTGCAAAAAGGTAGGTTTATTATACCAGGAGGAGAGGAATGTCGCCACCAGGTGTCACAATGAAGTTGTGAAGAGTGACTGGTCATATACGGGGCAGCTGGGGGAGATAAAGGCAAAAGGGAGGCCTCCAGAAGGACTTTCATAGGCTTCAGAGGTTTCCTAAGATACTGGAGGCCTTCTATTTTTCATTTTCTTAATCCTGGTCTAAAAAGAAATACTGAAGAAGGAATGGTTCTCCTTGACTGAAATCCCAGGACCCGACCCCCTTGGCAACAGGAATCTTAGACTCAACGCCTTCCCCTTTGGATCTGTCCTAAAGGGAATATTTGCAATACACTCAGGACTTTATTTCAAAGTGACAAATCTGTGGGAAAGCCTGGTGGGAAAATGTAGAGAAATACTGGCTACAGGGGAGAAGAGCTCTATAGACCTAACCTTGAATATCGTGAAAACATGAGGCAGAAACATCACAAATACAGAAATCCACATTTGTGATTTCTAAATCCTCCGAATTTGAGGGGGAAAAGAGGACATGGCCTCCAAGCTGGCACACCAGGCTTACCTGAGAGCTGACCATTTCTTCTTCTGTCCACTCGTCCTGTAGATTTCGTTCTCAGACGAAATATGTGGAGAAATCACAGCTGCATCAGGAGAAAACGCCTTTAAAGGCACCAAGAGAACTTCTCACCAGAAACGTGCTCACTGGCCGGCAGGACTTTCAAATATAGAGCACCCAGCTTCCTAGTTTGCCGGAGTCATGCTCCAGCTGGGACAGGGGTCCCTGAGGGACAGAGAGTGTCTGGGAGACAGGGATGAGAGGAGTTACAAAATTCGTTATGATCACCAGGCAGGTGTCTCTGCTCTAACTGAAACTCAGCTTTACTTATGGTTAAGTGTATGGGGAACAGCACAGAAGTGACATTTGCCTTAGACAAGGATCTGATGATTAATTTCATTGATACGTAAAAATTTCCCAAAGATAGATTTGTAGAAGACTCAGGCATAATTTCGATCAATAGTGATTGCTGTAGGTGACTTAGATCCTTATCATATGGGTAAGGAAGGTATCTTCAGAATTCAAATACAAGACAATGTTTTTAGCATAGCAAAGGCAGAAGTTATTAGTTCTTTGTGCACAGGGGTCAACAGCAACAGCCTGTCTGCTCAAGGGGAAGTATAAGACAAACAGGATTCTTAGGAAATGCAATGTTTGCTCACATAATCACAAAAAAATAAGTTCCTACAGTAAGTTCCTTCACAAGGTGCAATCAGCATTGTAGGGCCAGAAAAAAGGGACACATTACTCAGGATATAAATCAAGAAAAGGCCTCTAGGGGTCGCTGCACAAAAACAATTGAGTGGGAGTGGATATTGGTCATCATGTGACAGCAACAGGCCTTGCAAACCTGCCTGAACTTCACAAGGACTAATCTCAACTTGTCAGTTCAGAATGGCTCCCAACAAATTTCACTTTTGTGTTTTGCTTTCGATGCAGTAATTTTTTGAAGTAACCCTCTGTTTTCCTGTTTCCTTCTCTCAAACTTCTCTCATTTATTTTATTACTTTTTTATTTCTTTTGGAGAGAGCAGGAGCAGGGGAGATGGTGAGAAGGAGGAAAGGAGAGAGAGGGGGCGAGTAGGAGATGGGAGGGAGGTGAGAAGAGGTGCAAAAGAGAGAGAGAAAGAGAAAGACAGAAACAGAGAGAGAGGGGTGATTGCCAAGCAAGCTCCATGCCCCACACAGGGCCCGATCCCATGACCTGGGGACCATGACCATAGCTAAAATCAAAGGTCAGAGGCTCAACCAACTGAGCCATTCGGGCACCCTTAACAATGTTGCTTTCATTGTAAAAGGCCTTATTGGTTTCATACAAATGTTATGAAAGAAATCATTTTTGTTGGCTGTTGTTAACATGCTGTGAGGTCCAGAATCCCTGTTTCTCCATCCCCATCAGGTACTCCTAGAAGTACCTACTTATTTAATACAATCCTTGCATCTGACCCACTGTATGAGATTCCTGGCGCTGCTGTAACACAGTGTAACCGGCTGGGTGTCTGAAGACAAAAACAACCCACCCTGTCGGAGTTCCATAGCCCAGAGATCTGAAATCAGTGTCAGTAGGGACCAGCCCCTTAGGAGGCGGGGCAAAACCCTTCCCTGCCTCTTCCTAGCTCCCCCTGCTGGCTGGCAGTCCTACCCACCCCTGGACTTGCAGCTATGACACTCCCATCCCTGCCTCTCTTGTCAAGTGGCTTTCTCTATGGGGGCCTCTCTGTCCAGATTTCCCTCTAGTTGTGAGGACCTCAGTCACACTGAATGAAGGACCCATCCTCCTGGCTGTACCTTAACCTGAGTCGTTCTGTAAGGGCCCTATTTCCAAATAAGGCCATACTCGTTCCACAGGTAGAGAGGTTAGGCTGTCACCACATCCTTCTGGGGGGACACAGTCCAAACTGTAACAACCATTATTTTGTATTTTCCAAAGATGGGCTTTCTAGAATCTGCCCCCCTGTCCTATTACTAACACCAGGAGGACCTAGAGCAGAAGGTGTTTCTTTGTGTAAGGGCGAAAAAACCCAAATATCTAAGGGTGAGAAGAAAGGATGCTGGGGTTTTCCCTTCGTCTCTGCAGGCTAAGTCAGATCAAGGTGGATCAAGGACAAACCTGAGCACATGGGACACCCATTCTGGATCATGACCCTACCTAGAACCAGCAAGTTTCAATGGTATGGAATACGGCCCTGATCTCCCTTAACTCCAGCACCCTCTCTTGACAAATCAGGTGATGAACTGTTCAGGAGTCACACCCCTCCACCCTTGACCTGCCCACGCCTAGAGAGAGGAGTCGAGATAAAGCAACTCAGAGTAAAGCTTGGGGAGAGGCCTGCCACTACTCTGGCATCTACAAGG
>NC_043706.1:5253667-5266247 GCF_006229205.1 Suricata suricatta | reverse complement strand
AGATGGAAGGAAATCTACACAAGATGTTCTGCGAGGGGCGAAGCCAAGAATTCGAAAACATAGCAATTTTTCGGCCCCGTATTCTGTGCTCTCACTTTCTCTAATGAAAGCTGATAGTGTAAAAGAAGTTAGAGTAAAGCTGTGCCAATCAACACAGAAGACTATCCAGGAATTTACTGGCAACACAGGTAATGCTGTACAATGACAGTATAAAATGACTCCCTATTAGGAGATCAAGAAGAATTAAGGGAAACACAAACCAGCGTTGGTTTTTAAACGCAGGAATGACAGCGGTGTGGAATGGGGAGTAGCAGATTCCATGTGGCTCTAAAGGGGAGACCAGGGAAGAAGTGGGAGAAAATGCAGGCAGACAAAGGGCCACACCCCACCTGTCAGCTTTCTAAGACTCATCCTGGTGAAAGAGTGGAAGAGGAGCACAAGAGGTTTCCTCGTCATTACATCCACCGCACCAATTAAAGATCACAGACATTAGGGTGAGTACGACCAGGCTGGAGAAGGTTAGGCAGCTTCGTAGAAGAAACAGCATCTCTGTACACGGCAGATACACAGATTGTAAGGCACGGATGAGAGATCCAGTCCCCAGGTGTCTCCATAAGTATTACAAAGTAGAGATGGAGAATATATCTTTCTTTTTATTTTAAGCATTTATTTATTTAGATTGAGAGGGAGGGAGAGAGAGCAAGAGAGGGAGAGAGGGAGAGAGAGAGAGCGCGTGCAACCATGCACACAAACAGGGGAGGGGCAGAGACACAGAGAGGGAGAGAGAGAAAGAATCCTAAGAAGTCTCTGCACTGTCAGCACAGAGTCTGAAGTGGAGCTCGACCTCACAAGCTATGAGATCATGACCTGAGCAAAGTCAGGCGCCCCCACAAGGGTCCCTGATGAAATCCAAACATGCTCCTTTCCAGCACGTACCAGAGGTTCTGAGCAGGTAAAATGAACCTATTCTCACACTCAGGGAAACACAACTGCACAACACCAAGAACAAAGAGTAAACCTTACAAAGAACCAGCGATGAGAGACAGAGTATTTCAATCCCAGGAGGAACAACTAGGAAGGCGGTATGATTTCCAAGGCCACAGCACAGATGCCAGAAGATAAAGGAGATAAGACATCAAAGTGCTGAGGGACAGAACTGCCAGCCTGGGACTCAGAACTCACCCAATGTGCATCCAAGAGAAAGGGCGAGTGTGGCTTCCCCAGCACGGACACTGAAACTGTGAGGGTTCCAAGATTAGCATGGCCCGTGTGCAAGGATGACATGCACATTCATGAAGTATTTCCTATTTTCTGTGCTATGTTGCATGCATCACTATAAAAAAATTTTCATGAACTCAAAAATTGTAAAAAAGGGGGACAATGAAACAAGGTTTTTGAGGCAAGCACAGAGTCTACCACCCATACATTCCCACTAAGACAGGAAGGAAAGGGATGGTGAACAGAGGGGATAGAGGCATCAGTACACGAGGAACTGAATAACAGGTGTCATAAAAAGATGTCATCTAAACAAGAATATTAAATGATAATAAGCAGGAGATGAGGGAGGGGGAAATAGAAATTTTATGTACATCAGGGTCTTACACAGTTTTGGAGAAGATGGAAACATTTATTAATCTGAGATTTTTTTTTATAAAAGAAAACATGCATATTAAAAATAAAATGAGATGCCTGAGTGCTACAGTCAGTTAAACATCTGACTTTAGCTCTAGTCACGATCTCACATTTCGTGGGTTCAGGCCCACAGCAGGCTGTGTGCTGACAGCTCAGTCTGCTCTTTCTCTCTCTTGCCTCTCCCCTGCTCACACTCTGTCTTTTTCTCTCTCAAAAATAAGTAAACATAAAAAAAAAAAAAAAAGAAAAGGAAAAAAAAAGGACAAGGAGGTTGAAGATGCTGAACTAAGAAAATATTTCGACTTCCTGATAGGTACAAATACACGAGAGAGATGGTAAAGATAACGGTTCTAAAGGGAAGACATCTCCAGAGATGATTTTGAAGAAGTTTGGAAGAAAGACAACTGTGCGTTGTGTTATATGGACCAGAGGACAGGGAGGCTACACATCCTATACTTCAGTTTAATGACAAAGAAAAAAAAAGGTTAGCTCTTCGGACACTCCCCACTCCAGAATAGCACCACCATCCGAGAAAGGAACAAGCCTCCCCTCCTCATCACACGAAAACACATCTTGCGAAGTGGAAGACCTAACTGTGTGGTGGCAACGCTGCAGTTAATCTCCCCTCAAATTCTGGTGCTTTGATGACCGCATGGAATGACGCCACCTCCACAAATTCACTCTGAGGTCTGCGTCATCCCCTTACTCTAGCTACACAGCAGAAAGTAGACGTTTGCTAGAATCCCTGGATTTTGTGAAACTTCAGAAAAGAACGTGCAGCAGGTCAGATGGAGGAAAACTTTTCAAAAGGAAACTTACTTCCAACAACGTTCTTTGGAAGGGAACAGAGCTAAAGTCCCAGCGCTGTCGGTATGTACCCGCTACCCGCGTACTCTCTCCTTGAGAAGCTTTACACTGAAACTCAACACCTCTTGTTAAAAGACTCTAAAAAATGATGCAAAAACAGATGTTATTTTGGTCCAACTCGTTTTACCACTTCATGGAAATAAATGAAATAATTTCTCGCTATTGAATTCACATGAATCGTGTGATTAAAAGAACTGTGGTGGAATGTTGCAGCAGATAAGCAGCAGCTGCATAGTAACTGACCTTTTGGGTCACACAGCAGCAGTCAAGTCATAGATAACTGTTGGCCTCAGGGACTGAGATTAAAGTCTGTTAAAGGTCGGGCGTACCTTGTACTTCCCCCGGCATTTTTCCCTTTCTGCATTCCTTCTTCCCCCTGCACCCATATATAATCAGCCGCCATGATTAAACGTTAGAGCTTGATCAGACCTCCTGTCTTGCTCTCATTCTTTGTGTCTCTTGTCCCATCCATTCACCGGTTCCCTCCTCCAGGTTACTGTTGAATGACCCCACGAGCCTGGGCAAGAACCTACCGGTTACTCCAGGCCTATGATGCGTCCCCGCACCGTTCCACACGACCACCGGGAACCACGTGGATTCAAGACTGTGATTCTGGGTGAGGGAGCAGCAGGCAGGCAGACAGGCCACAAGGCCCAGCAGCCCCCAGGGATTCTGTGTGACACTCCTGGGACACTCCCACCTGCCCAAAAACAAAGGAAAGGGGGGAATAAAAGGTTACCTGAGAGAGATCAGAGTCCGGTAGGACCAGAGCCTCCACACCCCTCCCAGGTCATGGGGGCAACAAAAGCAGAGAAATGGCAGCTGGAAAGTTTCCTTAAACCCTGCAGCCCCGTGACAGAAGCTTGAGGGGGACAGACTAAAACGTTTCTCCAGCAACTCCTTACTCTCTTAATGCTAATGCTTTCTTTGCTAGAGGGAAAACCTCCTTAGCCTGACAACAGCTGGGCCCCAGGATCCTGTGAGTCTTCTTTAGGACATGAAAACCTCACAAAAATCTCCCCCGGACTTCACCTCCCCCAAACCCCACCAGATAGAACCAGTTGCTCCTCCTGGACCCCGGGCAGCTCTTCCTGCCCACGGTCTGGTACCAGTGCTTCAGTAAAATCACCTTTCTGCCCTAAAGACGTCTTCAACAATTCTTTCTTGGTCGTCTGCTCTATAGACTTTGCAAACCCCAGCGGCCCCCACTCCCCTCAGAAAAACCTCATCAATATTTTTTACTGGTGTTTTGTTGTGATAATGATGCTTCATAGAAAAGTCTGAATTTATGACGATTTGACATGATACACCACAAGCTTCTGTCCCATCGAAATAATTCGGTTCTTAGGGCCATGTTGTTGTTTTCAAGATTTTATATCTAAGTAATCTCACACCCAATGTGGACCTTGAACTCTCAGCCCCTAAATCTGTAGTTCAGGCTCAACCTTCTGAGCCAGCCAGGTGCCCAGGGACCAACTTATTTGAACACACAGAAAATATTTTCTGAAAGGAAAACCTATTTAAAAATATTAGTAACTTTTCTGGAAGGGTTACTGCAAGTCAGGCAGTGAGCAAAGTGCTCTTACAAGTATTACTGTAAGGAAGCAGGCCTGAACCTAACTGACTCTATGACAAGTTTCAAGTTTCCCTCCAACCCTGAAGGCCCAAGTGTCAGTTTCTCAGTATCGTTAGACAATAAAAGGGCACACATTGCCCAAGGCAGGCGGGACCACCCTCGTAACAGCCAATCAGGAAAGGCCAGCTATCACCCTTAACGTTTCTAAGGGCAGGCCTAGAAGGCTAGTTACACCCTAAGTGAGGGTCCTGGGTCCACTCTGTAATTGGTTAACCCTCTAAATGTTTTGATTGGGTCCCGCCAAAAGTAACGAATACTCTAGGCAATGTGAATGGTTACACCTGCTGTCAATAATATGGTATGATAGTGATTGAGTCACTACCTGTGTCACAATTTCCTGTAACTCCCCCTTCCCAGACCCCATAAAGGCCCAGCCCCCGCTTTGTTCAGGGCTCTCAGCCAGTAAGGTCTGTGAGCTGGAGTTTAGGAGCCTGTGAGCCTAAGCCCAGAATAAAGCCCTTTGCTTTTGCATGCGTGACTCCCAGGTGGTTTCTGGTTTTGGGGGACAATATCACGAATCTGGGCATAACATTACTTTATTTACGTCTTACAGGAATGTCATTGTAGGTCCTATTATTACCGCTTTTTTTTATAGGTAACAAACTTGAGTCTTAGAGGGGATAGGGAATTTGCCCAATGTGACACAGCCACAATGTGTCAGAGCCAAGACCAAACCCAGGCCACCTGACCTGGCATCCACATCCACTGCCCACCTTAAGAGTGATGCCTAGTTCTAGATATTTGTTTAAAGAGAAAACTTTTCTGCTCATCAAAGAAACGAAAAAAAAAAATTAAGTCAAAACCATTTATGAGCAAATGCATTCTTTCACATTAATAAGTTACTGAAGCTCCCATTGACTGCTTTTTTTTTACTTTGGGGGAGGGTTGCCTGTGTGTCTTAGTGGGTTTGTAAGAACACGAGTCTGAACCTGGTAGACGCCGTGACAGGCTTTAAGTTTCCCCTCTAAACTAGGTCTAAAGGTCAGTCTCTCCAGAACTATTAGGCGGTTACACATTGCCCAAGGCAAGAGGGACCACCCTTGTAATACCCTTAACATTCCTAAGGGCAGGCCTAGATCAGTTATTGCCTAAGGCTAGTTACACCCTAAGTGAGGGTCCTGGGTCCTGGGCCTACTCTGTGATTGGTTAACACTCTAAATGTTATAATTGGATAAACCTGCTGTCAATAATACTGTATAATAATAATTGGATCACTGTACCTATGTCACAATTTCCTGTAACTCTCCCTTCCCAAAGTCATAAAAGTCCTACCCCACCTTTGTTCGGGGCTCTCTGGCTCTCTCCTTTCCACCAGCTTGGAGTGAGCAAGGCCCGGGTTCGAACCTGCAATAAACGACCCTTGCTTTTTGGCTTTGACTCTGGACTCTGGTGGTTCATTTCTGGGGGACTCCCGAATTCTGGGCATTACAGGTTAAGCACCAACTTCAGCTCACGTTATGATCTCATGGTTTGGGACTTCAAGCAGTGCATCAGGCCCTGGGCTTACAGCTCAGGGCCTGAACCCTGCTTTAGATTCTGTGTTGCCCACTTTCTCTCTCTGCCTTCCCCTTCTCTCTCTCTCTAATAAATTAAATAAAACATAAAAAAATTATTTGGGGGAAAAGCACAAGCAGGGAAAGGGCGGACAGCAGGGACGAGTGAGGGGGACAGGATCTGAAGCAGGCTCTGTGCTGACAGACTGAGAGGGACCCAGATGTGGGGCTGGAACTCACAAACTGTGAGATCATGACCTAAGCCAACGCTGGAGCCTCAACCAACTGAGCCATCCAGACGCCGCTTGACCAAAGTAAAGATTTTGGCTGAATTACTTTTATTTTTCTGAACCCTTTTTTAAAGGTTAAGGTTGTACTTGATAATAAGTTGAGATTGAATTCATTGGCTGTCTAACAAGATAAAAACTAAAGCACACGCCACAACTAGTGATTGGTATATTGGTATAGGATGAGGTCTGTAGATGCTTGGGTTTTGGATTTGTGGCAAAACAACTGAGGATATTTAAACTGTTAAATCTGCTCTGCACTTAATTGATTCATAAATTTACCATTTAAGCAAAACTCTGGTTACTAGATTCTCACTTGGAGACTAAGGTTCACACTGATAGAAAATGAGAAAAGCAACCCTATATGCAGGAAATAGGAGATGTGTAAAAAAGCTATAAAAAATAAAAGTGCATTTTTGTTAAGGGTAAAAGAAAGTAATTTTGTCCTAAGTGAGATTGGTTGTTTGGAAAGAAATGGCTTTGGGACAAAGTTTAAAGGCAAAGGAAAGTTATAGAAGGTTCATGAAAGAATATCATTGAAAAGGAATTTTATATTAGATAAATGGAATTTAAAGGTATATTGGTATAAGGTTGAAATTCTGCTTTTCTCTCTTTCAAAAGACAAGTTTTTCTGGATTGATTGATCTGCTCTTGATAAGACAAGGTAAATGAAGGGTTTTTCTTTTGTTAAGAAGACAAAAGCTTTAGGTCTTATCTTTATCAGATCTTTGATTGCTTAGTTAAAACTTCTCTGAGGCTAAAAAAGTTCGGTTTTGCGGAAGGATCCCAAAGGCAAATAAGATCCCTTACTGCCACTTTGGTTAAGTGAATAGTTTTCAGATTTTTAACAAATTGTAATTCTATTTAGGATGTGCTTTGTAATTTCCTAAGGTTTTTAAACAAATTTCCCAGCATTCAAAAGATAAAGTCTTGTGACCAATTAGGCCCTTTTATTCAGCATTGTATTTTTTTACTATTCCTTTACACCCTGATGATGTAAACATTTTGCCTTTAGCAAATTTAAAAGGCCCTTTCAGAGATTTCAGTGGAAAGTCCTTCCCCAAGGGATGAAAAATTCTCCTACTTTGTGTCAGAAATATGTCAATACGGCTTTGAGTGAGATTATAGATAAATATTCCAAAAATCTATTTGATTCATTATATGGATGATATTATTTTAGCACATCAAGACAAAGCTAGTCTTCATGACGTTTTGAATGAGCTGATCAAAACTTTATCTGTTCATAGCTTGAAAATAGCCCCAGAAAAAATTCAGATTGATCCACCCTACTCCTATTTGGGAAGAATAATTGAAAAACTAACTTTACAGCCTTTACAATTGATGACAGACCATTTGTGTACTTCAAATGATTTTCAAAAACTATTGGGAGATGTTAATTGGATTCAGCCTCTTTTAAAGCTATCTAATAAAGATCTTATTCTGCTGTTTGAGATCTTGCATGGAAACTCCCAACCAAAATCCAAACAAGAGTTAACTCCTTTGACCTTGGAATCCTTATCTAAAGTTAATGAGGCTTTACGAGGGGCCATACTTACAAGGATTAATTACAATAAACCTTGGTCTTTAATAATTTTGCCAACTGAACATTCTCCCACCACTTGCCTATGGCAAGAAGGAATATTAGAATGGCTCTGTTTATCAGCTACTCCTAAGATTTTGGCCGATTACCCATCCTTAGTAGCACAAAAAAAAAAAAAAAAAAAAAAAAAAAAAGGAAGCAGAGACTAGTTTGCTCAGGAGCCAGCAGAAATTGTCCTGTATTCTAAATTTCAGACTGAGGAATTAATGCAGGGATTTACTGATTTTCAGGTTGCCATGATTGGGTATACTGGCGATCTTGGCTTTAATACACATAAGGATCCTATTTTACAATTTGGCAAATTAAATTCTTTTATTTGTCCCACAAAAACAAAAACTAAGCCTTTAGAGGGTGCCCTTTTAGCATTTACTGATGGGTCCTCTAATTGCATGGCTTCTGTAATCATTTATAAAAACTCATCTAAACCTAAAATTATTCCTTTTCAAACCAGGGAAACTTCAGCACAGAGAGCTGAACTTGTTGCTGTTATTAGATTATTTCAAGAAACTCCAGAAAGGTTTAATCTGTTTTCAGACTCTAAGTATGTGGTTGGGCTCTTTCCAGCAATTGAAACTGCAACAGTGCCTGTCTACAAGACAGGAATTTCAGGTTTACTTTTAGAATTACAAGTTTAAGTACAACAATGCCAGGAGCCTTTTTACATAAGGACACATCAGAGCTCATTCTAAGTTGCCTGGCCTCCTCTCTGAGGGAAATGCTTTAGCTGACTTTCACACTAAAATCGCTTGTTTAACTATGGATCCTGTGCATGAAGCCCAGGAGAGTCACAAAATTCATCATCCAGGCTCTAAAGCTCTGAGGCTACAATTCAAGGTCATTCAAGAACAGGTTCGGCAAATAGTTAAGAACTGTCCTTCCTGCCCACCTACTAATTCAGGGGTCTCACATGTGGGCGTTAATCCCAGAGGCTTAAAACCTAATGCTTTATGGAAGACGGATGCAACTCATGTTAATTCCTTTAAAAAATTGTCCTTTGTCCATATCATGGTAGATACTTATTCTCATGTGCTTTTCGCATCTGCTCGAACTGGAGAGGCTTTTAAGGATGTTCAACAATGTTTATTTCAATGCTTCTCTGTATTAGGAATGCCTTTTAAAATCAAGACTGATAATGGGCCAGCATATACATCTAAAAGTTTTAAAAATCTCTCAACAGTTTCACATTCAGCATTCAACTGGGATTCCTTACAATCCCCAAGCAATCAAATTTAAAAAAATCCAATAGTGAGACTTCAAAAATCAGATTTTAAATATGCCTCACCTCATCAGATCGTAGCTCATTGTATGTTTGTATTAAATCACATGACTCCAGATAATTCTGGGGAAACCCCAATGCTTAAGCATTGGCAAACAAACTGACCATAAAGCCCCTGATAAAATGGAAAGGTATGCTCTCAGGAACTTGGAAAGGCCCTGATGTTTTACTAACTGTGGGTCAAGGTTTTGCTTGTGTCTTCCCACAGGAAAGTGATTCACCTCTTTGGGTACCAGATCGTCTGGTCCGATATGCCTCCACGGCATCACCATCGTCAGACCCATCCCCAAACTACGTCAAGAAAAAACACCAAGAACTTGAGCAGAGAAATGGGGATAATTGATTTAAGCATCAGCCACAGGCAACTCTCTCACATAATATCGCTTCGCTCTCAATTGAATATCAAAGCTCTGCAAAAAACTGTCTCGCCCAGAGAGATTTATTGCTACCTTAATATTAGGGATAACTGCATTAATTTCCATTATTACTGCTGTTACTGTTTCTACTGTTATACTGGTTAAGAAAGTACACACTGCTTCTTCTGCCAATAATTTATCAAAAAATGTGACTTTAACTCTTACTACTCAGGAAATTATGTCCTAGAAAAAGCACTGTTGTACAGTGGCAAACCTTAGGTTATATTATTACATGGGTAAATGCTACAACTGCTCATATATATGTGCAGTCCCTAAAGTCTTAATGTTTTGGTATGAGATCATTACTTAACACCTTTAGTAATCTAAATGTAAGTGTCACTAAATTTCTAGATTTTTTCATAGAACATGTTTCTTCTTCAAGGGAAGTTGTAATAAGGAGTTTTGGGACAAATGCAGTATTTGACATCTTTTAAATTAGTACTAAATTTAGAGTAGAAACTTCCAGAGCTAGAAGCGGCATTAAACCTGAGCAAGAATTAGGAAAATAGGATTAAGTGAACTGATAAAAATTATGGTTTTGTAACTCTTGTTGGAAACATTGTTGGTCCTGTAAGATTTGCTTATCCAGGTTAGGAAACTTTCTCTTAAGATATCTGTGATATTCAGAAATGTAAAAGTGTTTGCTTGTCCGGAACATTCAACTTTTCTCTCTACTTAAATCCGTCTGAAATTCAAAAACTGAGTATTCTTTTTTCATGGCCATTACAATTGTTTGCATAAGTTCAATAAGAATCTGTTCGTTTTATAGTAGGACACCATTGGAAATACTGGTTGTTTTACCAAGGCTTTGACTGGAATGTCCTATTCGAGAGTCATGCATAGGCTCAGAGATGACCTGACAGCTGTAAGGAACTAAGGTTGACTTTATGGAACATGGAGCCATAAAGCCTCGTGGAAATGTTGGCTGGATACCTTGCTCACAGACTTCCCAGCAGCCTCCCCAGGTGAGTAAAGAAGGTCACTTCCTGGCAGGTGTAGGAACCTCAGCACATGTTGGGAGCCTCGGGAAGAGGAGTTTGCCCAACCCTACAGGTATTCCAGGCCTGTCTGATGGAAAGTGCTGGCTTGGCTCAGCTTCTGGCCCAGAGCGGCTACTAAAAGTTCAACCTGGAGATTCCTTATAAAAAGGGACCCAGCAAAGCAGACTTCAAAAAATCCTCATGAACAATCTTTATTCTTGCTGAGCTTATGTAAATAATTTGGACAGAGTTGTTTAGAATGGACTCGTTCCACCAATGCATTAGTCTCGATTTGGCTATTTCTAATAATGGAGGTTTTTTAGAGAGAAAACTATGTTTCAACAACACACTATTATAGATGTTAAATTCTAGTTCTGATTGTCTTTGAATGCTTGCTGTTTGCCTAAATTAGACAACTTGAGGTAAACTTCAAAAAAAATTTTGTTACAGTATTTCATGTATGCACAGTCTTCTGTGATTTACTATGGGGATACTTAAAGGATGGGGATACCGCTTTCAAAAACTTAGAGGTGGACTTCACAGATATGCAACTAAACAAAAAAGTTCAGCCCTTATTAAAGTTTCCGATCTCTCTCTGGAGTTAAGTGGACCAACTCAGAAGAACCCTCAATCTGGTGAGGTGATCCAGATCCAGTCAATCAGCCTGAACTGATCCTCAAAAAGACTCTTGACTCTGAGAATCTCCAGCCCTGCTCCAGCCACACCCCAGAAGCTGGCTGGTCTAGCACGGCAGAAGCCTGAGGAATCACCGGTCCAGTAAAATAAACTGTTCTGTCTCTTTGCCATTGGACTGACAAATGTAGCCCCAGAAAGCTGGGGAAACAGCAAAAGTTCCTGATTGTGCTAACTTTCCTCTTATAGATAAGATGTTCTGTTGGTATTAATTGCCTGTAATCTAGGCATGGGATTTCAACACAGCAAAAGGTAAGGAGAGCCTACGCCTCTACCACCAGACTTTAATGGGGGGCCCTCGAGTGGCCACTAGATGGCCCACCAATTTGGCTAAGGTTAGTAATGTAGAAAGAACCATGGAGGCGTATCACACTTATACGCCCAAGGATCCTGAAACATGAGGAAATAAATTGGCTGTCATTCTGACTCTTGTAAATCAGGCAGCGCCAGAAATTAGAAACCCTAAAGAAGACCCTTACCAAATTAACCATGGAGACTGGTGGAAATTGGGTAAACTCTCCTCCCCTATGTCCTTTATAGGGTAAGAAATGCCCCTTACACCAAATAGGGCGAGGCCAGGCTTTAGGGGAACAATGTTACTTCTTTGCCAATAACTCAGGAATTGTACAGGATAGTCTAGCCATGTTACCTACTGTTAAAGTTAACCCAATAGTCGCCGAACAAGAACCTAGGCTCGCCTGTAATTAATTGATTTTGCAAATCTCATTGGAAATTTCAGTTTTCTTTCTATGATGGTTACAATTCGCATGTCCATGACTATATTTACTGTCAATCTTATTTCTTTTAACTAAAAAAGGGGGAAAGGTTGGGGCCCAGTAGGCAAAAAATACCCTCAAACAATATTTGGCCTCTTAGGCCCCACATATGGCTTCTGTTCATCCTATGATTTTCTCATTGCTTTGCAAAAAGGCATATACTTTTAGGCTTTGAATCAACTTAGGACAGTCAGTGACCTTCCCTTACTTTATTTTCTGGTTCTTTGTCTGCTGTTGGGAGTGAACATAATCCTCTGCCAAAAGATTTGCTTATAAAAGGATGAGCATCTCACCCTTGCTGATGAAGGGCCTTAAGGAATGTATATCTCCTGATAGAATTCTTCAGGCTTATCTTATGTTTAAAACCAGACTATTATTAGGGGATTCCTCTCTTGTAATGACTTAATCCTGTTACTTACTACTGTCCTGATAAGAATGACCTTTTCCAGAGCATGTCTTCAAGGACCTTGAACTATGTAACCATTAAAGAAATGATGTAATCACCCATGGTATATAAGACCCTGGCTATCTTAATAAAGTGTGGCTTTACCAACCACCATCCACGTTGTCTGTCTCGTCTGTCTTGTCCGTCTTGTCCATCTTCTTTTCTAGAGATATTGTGCCGACACCAACCCCCTACTCGGGACCTTTCAAATGTGGTGCGTGGGTTGGTCCCCCACAATTAAGCCTCTACATTGGCTCTGTATCCCTGACAAGGTGTGATTAGTCTACTGTGGTTCTAAAGGGTCTTGGTAGATATTCACATTTCTCTCTCCAATCACAGGGGAATTCAGCATTCTCCATGATGAAGTCTGACTGAATGGGTATTTCCAGTTTTCCTCGTTTATATGAAAAGGGATGTAAAATAGTAAACACAAAACAAAATATTATATTTGCCCTAACGTCAGTACTGCCCAGATTGAG
>NC_043706.1:5251213-5253567 GCF_006229205.1 Suricata suricatta | reverse complement strand
AGGGACTTCACCTCCCCAACTCGGGGCGCCCGGCACCCCCGCCTACCCGACCCCCGCTGTCTCTCAGCCCGCGCGCGGCATGCGGCGCGGGGACTCGCGGGGAGCAGCACCCGCCGTCCCACGGGCTCCCGCCGTCAGCCGCCGGCCTACGCACTCACACGTGTACAAACACCCACATGCGCATTCGCGTTCACACGCGCGCAGCGCAGTCACGCACGCGCACTCACCCACGCACACAGGCGCAGCCAGCCTCCCGAAGGCATCCCCGCCCCTCCTTCAACCACTGGGACAGAGCCCAGGAGGAGCGACCCCAGCCCAAAACCGCCTTACCTGCAGTCGCGCTCCGGCTCCTCGCCTGCCCGCGCTGCGCAGTCGGACCGCGGGGTGGGCAGCGGCGGTCTGAGGGGATGCCAGCCTAGGACGCCGGCACCGGGCGCGCAGCAGCTTCTATAGTAATGCCGGAAGCGCCAGCTGGTGATTCAACTTCTTTTCACTGCGAGGTTACGACAGCGGCGCGCCTGCGCACACCCACCCCAAGTGAGGGAGGGGCAGGGGGCGGGGCGGTCCCTTCAGAGCTGGTTTGATCCGCTCTGCTTCAAGAAATTGGACCCCAGGGGTAGGGTAGGCCGGGCACCTCCCAGCCTAATGGGATGTAGTCTTAGGAGCCACTGTGAACCCACAGGTTGAGGAAACTCCTGAGGTGAGGTGGGTTTGCAAGGCCTCCCTCCCTCAGATGGGGAAGGATGTCTATGCCCCACTCCATTATTTTTGCTTGACCACCTACCCCCAAGGTGACTTCTTGAATGGCATCCAGAGTTACTTGACCCCTTATCTTAAAATATGTTAATCGTACCTTTTTATTATAGGAATTTCTTTTGTTTATGGGACTAACTATTGCATTTCCTGAGAAACCTGTTTTACTTCTCAAGAAACCAGGCTATGGACCCCTGCTCTCAAAGACCTAACTTCTGCCATTTATATGCTAAAAACATTGCATGTTTTTGAATGCTAAAGATCCCCTCCTTCCCCATATGATAACCATCCAATCCATCCACATCAATCACTATTATTCAAGATTATGCTTGAAGTTTCTACCAATCTATGATCTGGGAAATTTTCACATACCAAAGAATTTGTCATGAGAAATTCATGTCTAAGGCAAATGGTACTTCTGTGCTGACCGCACACTCTTTTCCCAGAAATAAAGCTGGCTCTCAGGTCAGTGCAGAGATGCCTGCCTGGTGATCAGAAAGAAACTCCAGGCTCTCTCACTGACATCAGCCATCCCGCAGGGAACCCTGGTGCTGGAGCTGGACTCTGGCAAATGGCACCCAAACAGGGAGCTGAAAGTAAGCCCTTTCCCTTTCCCCTTCGATTTTTTGGGATGGTTAGGACTCCACCATAGGGTGCTGCAGATGCCCTATTTAGATAGGCAGGGATAGAGTGGTGGATAGGATCAGAACTTGAGACGCTATGCCCCATAGAATTCTAAAGAAAGAAAACTATTTACAAACAGTCCATAACCTGCTTTCAAAGAAGGAGGTCAAGTTATATCCCCAGCAAGTAGCTCATTTTTTACGTTTTGTACAAAAACGATGTCCATGGTTCTAAGAGGAAGGAACTATTAATGTACAGACTTGGAATAAGGTGGGAGATGATATTGATATAATCAGGAAAAAGTTTTAAGTTTTATGTAGAAACAAAAAAAAAGACTATAAGTGTACATGCCATACATTAAGAGTATTTATTTCTAGACAGGATGAGCAGTATTTAATTTTCTTCTAATTATAGATATATTCTGCGTTTTAAAACACTGAATGGCAAACATACATGAGTCTTTCAAAGGTTTTTTTTTCTTCAGCTTATTTATTCATTTTGAGAGAAAGAAGAGAGCAGGACAGGGAAAGAGAGAGAGAGAGGGAGAGAGAGAATGACAAGCAGGGTCCACACTATCAGCACTTAGTCCAATGCAGGGCTCAAACCCACAAACTGTGAGATGGTGACCTGAGCCGAAGTCGGACGTTCAGCCAACCGAGCCACCCAGGCGCCCCTCATTATTCTTATTAGGAAAAAAAAATATTTGTAACTCCTAAATTATTGCTTGTCTCTTGAAACCCTGTATTTCTTCTGGATCAAGTTGTGGACGGCCTGGCCAAGGGGGTGAACTAAAAATGACCACACAGACCCCTCCTCAAAGGAAACAGCAGATGACAAACAGGCAGGTGAGAAGACGCCCCACCTCGTGTCATCATCCGGCCAACGCAAATTAAAACAATGATGAGATACCACTGCACACCTGTTCGAATGGCCAGGCTCCAGAACACTGCCCACACCCAGTGCTGGTGAGGGAGCGG
>NC_043706.1:5245497-5251113 GCF_006229205.1 Suricata suricatta | reverse complement strand
CCTGAAAATCTGCCCATGGATCTTGATGGCAGCTTTATTAGCATTGCCAAAAGGAGGATGCGACCAGAAGGTCCTTCAGTAGAGGAACGGAGACATACACTGTGGTCTATCCACACAATGGAATGTCAGTTAGAACTAAAAGGAAACGAGCTTTGAAGCCATGAAAAGACAAGGAAGAGCCATAAATGCATTTCACGAAATAAAAGAAGCCAATCTGAGGAAGCTCCTTACTCTATAATTCCGACTAATGACATTCTGGAAGAGGCAAAACTCTGGAGACAGTAAACAGATCAGTGTTGGCCAGGGAGGGGACAGGGGAGACAGAGGGATTGGTGGAGCACAGAGCATGTTTAGGGCAGAGAATATGACAGGTGTCTGCGTGATACCTATGTATGAGACGATGACAGCTATGTGCCACTACGCATCTGTCCAAACCCACAGAACGCCCGACAGCAAGAGGGAACCCGAAGGCTGCAGGCTTGGATGACAGACTTCAACTGGATAGGACGCGGTAGTGTGGATTCACCCTGGGTAAAATACATGCAATGCTCTGAGTGATGCTGACGATGGGGGCGGCTAGGCACACGTCGGGGCAGAAGGCATGTGGGAGACCGCTGTACCTTCATCTCCATTGTATTGTAAAACCGAAAACTACTCTGCAAAAACAATAAAGTCTTAAGGAAAAAAGCACACACGAGCATTAGATGCTCAACGTAGCTATTCACCCAGCCTTCACAGAACCTGAAATTCCTTAGCATCCACGTTTTTATAATTCTTTAAAATTTATTGTATTTATTATTTATTGTTTTAATTTACATCCTAGTGAGGTAGCATATAGTGCAACAATGATTTCAGGAGATTCCTTAATGCCCGTTACCCATTTAGCTCATCCCCCCTGCCACAACCCTTCCAGAAACCCTGTTTGTTCACCATATTTAAGACCTCTTATGTTTTTCCCCTCCCTGTTTTTATATTATTTTTGCTTCCCTTCCTTTATGTTCATCTATTTTGGATCTTAAACTCCTCATATGAGTGATGTCACCCCTCCTGCCATGTGAGGACACAGCGAGAAAGTGGCCGTCTGTGAACCAGGAAACGGGCCCTCGCCACACACCCAATCTGCCAGTACCCTGATCTAGGACTGCCCACTCGTCCAACTATGAGGAACAAATTTCTGTCATTTATAAGCCACCCAGTCTATAGTATTTTTGTTGTAATAGTCCAAGCAGACTGCAGTGGAATACAAGTCTCTGAATCCCTGCTGTCAATTGTTCTGGGTACATACCTACCGTGAGACTGCAGATATGGTCATCCTAGGTTTCCTTTATTGAGGAACTGCCAAACTGTCTCCCAAGCAGCTGCATCATTTCACGTTCCTACCAGCAATGCACAAGGCCTCCCATTTCATCATGTCCTCACCAACACGTACTATTTCTGTTCTTTAAATGATAGCTACCCTAACGCAGTAAACTGCTTCTTAAGCTGAGATGACAAATAAACCAAAACAGAAGTGTTCACAACATACGTACAATGAAAAACGCTCCAGAGATGAATCCAGTCAGATGCTTGGGAGTTTCGAACCTAGTCAAACTCTTGGGTGCCTCATAGCTCAGTTGGTTAGGTGTCCAACTTCGGCTCACGTCATGATGTCATGGTTCATGAGTTCAAGCCCCACATCAGGATCTGTGCTAACAACCTGGAGCATCCTTCAGATTCTACATCTCCTCTCTCTCTGTCCCTCCTATGCATGCACTCAGTCTCTCTCTCTCTCTCAAAAGCAAATAAACATTAAAAACTTTTTATTAAAAGTAACCTAGTCAGCCTTCAGAAGTTTTACGAATATATATGTGCATGAATAGATCCAGGATTGGATTTCAAAGCAGTATGAATATACACGCTTTCTTTGAAATAAGCAGATTCGTAAAAGGGTATATAATAAACCAAAATGTTTAGGAAATAGGCAAATAGTAGAGGAAAATTATAATTTTAAAAGCTTTATAGACATTCAAGAAAGATCCAATATGAATGATCCATGATTCTGGTTTAAGAATTGATAATAAGGGGCGCCTGGGTGGCTCAGTCGGTTAAGCCTTGGACTTCGGCTCAGGTCCTATGTCACGTTCGTGGGTTCAAGCCCCGCGTCAGGCTCTGTGCTGACAGCTAGCTCAGAGTCTGGAGCCTGCTTCCGGTTCTGTGTCTCCTTCTCTCTCTGCCCCTCCCCCTCTCATGCTCTGACTCTCTCTGTATCAAAAATAAATAAAACATTAAAAAAAATTTTTAAATTGATAATAATAGCAAAGTAAATCAGAAGTAAATAGAAGTAAAGAAATAGTAGCGATAAAAGTAGAAATCAACAAACTAGAAAACAGACAAAATTAACATAGCTCCAGTCTGCGGTTCTTTGAAAATATAAACAAAATTAACAAAAATCTTAATTAGATTGATAGAAAAGAAAAATGACTATGAATCACCAATGGCGGTAATGAAAAGGGGGTTATCATCACAGACCCTAGAGGCATGAAAGGATAAGATGAAAATACTATGAAACCCTCTGTGCCAACAAATTTGACAACATAGATCGATAGGCAGATTTCTTGCAAAATAATCTTATCAAAAACCACAAGAAAAAAAACCCCAGAAACCTTAAACAGCCATATAACTATTTTAAAAATGGTATCTGTTATTGAAAACCTTCCCAAAAAGAGGGGCACCCGGGTGGCTCTGTCCATTAAGCAATTGATTCTTCAGAAGATTTACGAATATATATGTGCATGAATATATATATTCATATATTCTTGGTTTTCGCTCCTGTCATGATCTCTCAGACCATAAGATTGAGCCCCACACGGAGATCTGCATTGACAGCACAGAGCCTGCTTGGGATTCTCTCTCTCCCCCTCTCTCTGTCCCTCCCTTGTTCACATTTACTCACTCTCAAAAAAAAATATTAAGAAAAAATAATAATTAGCATCCATTTAAAAAAGAAAACAAAAAACTTTCCCAGAAAGGAAACAGAACGTTTCCAATAACCAGGCACCTTTAGTGCATATTCATTGGTGAGGATTTCACTCTGAAGGGGCTGCCAACCAAAAGCCCCAAGGAAGCCAAATCCGCCTCGTGTCTCTGTCAAAGCGAGAACAGCACGGTGTCTTTTTCAGGCACCAAAGACAGAGATGCCCCTGCACAACAGGAGGCCAGTCTCCTCCAGGGGCTTACCTGGCTTCATGGTGACATCTGCGTATCCTTCTCCAAGGGCATTTTCCCTGGAAACTGCGACTTTGAAGATGTGAATTCCTGCTGACAACTGCAACAGAAAGGAAAGGTTCACAGGAAAACACACAAAAGACATAAGGGGCCCATTGCCTCGAAATCCTAACACCCTGGAGCATGTAGGTGGCTTGACCCATCCTGCAGGTCAGTCAACGCAGGTCCTGAGGGAGGGAGTGAGAATTGGGGAGCAGGGGGCAAAGAGAATGGAGGCAAGACAAAGTCTCTGATCAAGCCTCGTTTATTGAGAGAACACACACATCTTATAAAGGACAGAAGGCAGGAAGCAAGGTAGCTGACCTAGGTAGGTTGCTAAAAAATAGGGTCAAGTGATAAAGGGGAACCTGAAACTGAAACCGAAACTGCAATTTCAACACAGCCCCTGAGGGGCCAGTAAGAAAGCCCACACTGGCTGTCTCCAGGGCTGAGCTGGGGAGTGATAACAATGCCTTGCCTGCAGGCAGCTGATCTTTGTTCTTCTGGCAGCTCCCCACAGTGGCTCAGTCAGTTAAGAATCCAGCTCTTAACTTCCGCTAAGGTCATCCCCTCATGGTTGGTGAGTTCAAGCCCCACACCGGGCTCATGCTGACAGCGCAGAGCCTGAGTGCTGTGGGTGCGGTCAGTCCCGGCCAGTCTCCGGCTACTTACCTGACAGAGAGTAGGCGTCTGCACGGGACTTTCTTTTCTTTCAGCTCGGCAGTCTACCGGGTGGCTGCGGAAACTCCAGTCAGGGCGGTAGGTGATTTCTGAGAGCAAATAAGGAATACGAGGTGTGATAAATTCTGAAAAGCCACTGTGTACGATCTGGGCAGAGGGAGGCGAGGAAGGCCCTAACTGGAGCAGAAGGGAGGCCAGGTGAACTGTGAACACCGCTTTCAACGACCATCTGCGTAAGAAACAGCACGTTTCTCTCTCCTTCAATGGAAAATTCAGTTTTATTAGGGGAACATACAGCTTATGGAAAATTCAGGACATGTAGAAATTGGATAATAAGAAAAAGGAAAAAAAATCTCCCCGATCCCACAGTTAGCATTTGATGACTTCCTTTTCAGGGTGACTGTAGATACACAGATAAAGATACTGATAGTGATAGAGAGAAAGAGAGAGACCTATAGATACACATGTCAGCACAGGACATAATCCACTGTACTTTTTCCCCTTTTCATAAAAGCCAAGGAGATTTCAATTCATTTCATCTGTCAGGGGGTTTTTACTGAAGGACACAAAAAGGGATTGAACTGCTCTGTATAAAAACAAAGCAGTCTCCCAGCGCAAGAAGCTAGTTCAAGTATGAAGTATGAAAGGAAATGCCAAATACTATCATCTCTGATTAAATCTGATCCGTACGTGATGGGGGCGGGGGGACCGATGAAGGACTGACCTGTTGGGAACCATCAAACACCCCAGGCACGGACATCCCTTAGGAAAGGATGCCTTTGGCAGCTCACAGGGATGGCTCACATGTGTGCTGAACAGTAGAGCATTTGCTCAAGCAGAAGGAAGGGCATCCAGAGCAACATTTCTGGAAGAGCTGGTGTGAGGCATCTTGAGAACATCGGGGCCCCGGCACCCCCACTGCAATGCCCGCAAACTGCTGCGGGCGCAGCCCCCTGCCCCCTCCCCGCACCGGGATTCCGCTGGTCAGACTCTGGGATGTGGTCACTTCTCCTGCTCTAACATGTCTCTTGCTCTGCCTCTCGGAAATGCAGGACTTCCCATCCTGACAAACTAATGAAGGCGTCCTGTAGTAGTTTTGCATACTCTTCCTCGTTTTCAACTACTTCCGGAAGGTTGAATGCTCATGAACACCAGAGCCTCGCTGCCACGCCCAAACCTTCAGTACTGACCTCACACAGGGTTGTGAACATGAATCCCTGTAGTAAAGAACCTGCAAGGACCAGGGAACCCCAATCAGGCTGAGGAACCCCTGGGGGCACAGAGGAAAGCCACACTCTCACCTGCAGGTGGCGGTGGCACCCCAAAAGCCTTTAGCTCGACTCCATTTTCTGGTCAGGTTATTAATAGATCATCTCCAGGGAATACCAGGAGCTGTTTCACTAAAAGGTGATTAGAAATAGTGCATTCCTTCATACACAATAACGATGCCCTACTACTGCAATAGATGTGTTTTTAGTAGACACAAGATTAAATAATGTCTGTTATTCTCATAGTTCTTCCTGGGATTTATCTAAGACATGTATCCCCTTCTGGCTAGAAACTGTGTCATGACCCACATTCTGCTGCAGCACAGATGTCATACATTGTAAGCCACCTGTGTGAGTTGACAAGGTGAAGCATGTAGTGATTTGGACTCACTGAGCAGTGTTGCCTAATAAGGTCGTATTGGAC
>NC_043706.1:5243497-5245397 GCF_006229205.1 Suricata suricatta | reverse complement strand
TCCCCTTCTGGCTAGAAACTGTGTCATGACCCACATTCTGCTGCAGCACAGATGTCATACATTGTAAGCCACCTGTGTGAGTTGACAAGGTGAAGCATGTAGTGATTTGGACTCACTGAGCAGTGTTGCCTAATAAGGTCGTATTGGACTGTTGGGTCCTGTGGGTGGAATCTATTTTCCTTCCTCCCATCAGTTCTTCCAGACTCCCTGGTACATGCTATTATTATTGAAAAGTTGAGGGTAATCCTGAGTGTTCCCGTATCACGAGTCACAGACCACTCAGTTCTTGGTCACTAACGGCTTTGCTCCTGGAACCTTTCTAAGAGCAAACCCAGTCAACCCCATTATGAAAGGGCGATTTCAACTCAGGCAGTGGGAACATTCATGCTCATCCAAAGCAGTTACCCACTAAATTAGCACTCAGGACAATGTTCATTTACCTCCCCATACCCAGCAGAACACTGGTGTCAATTGGCAAGACGCCATTGGACATGAGTCTCCTTGTAAAATACAACTGACAGATGTCAGGATGTCACAGGCAGAAAAGCAAAGATTATGTTTTTTTTAAGCTGAGTGCTCTTGAAGAGATCTGAGTTACTTGGAGATCTTGGGAGACATGTGGCTCCCTAAATCTACTCCTCTCCTCTCTGTCAGTAGCAAGCCCCTCCAGGACCATCCTACCCCAGCTGTAGGGGACTCCCTAGCTTCTTTGCAGAGCTCCCTTTACCCATCTCTTCCACTGACTTTCATGCATGAATTCCCATCTGGACAAACTGAAGGGTGCATCTGGTAGTAGTTTCCCACACTCTTCCTCCATTTTAAACTTCTTCAGTAAGGCTTAATGTGTATGACCACCAAAGCCTCGCCAGCACTCCGGATCCTTCATTCGTGACCTTCAGAAAGGCAAAGTAATTATATTGTTCAAGGTTGTACGAATAATCTGCAAAAACAGAGCCACTGATCCCTAATTACTTTGTCTTTATTTCAGCAAACACACACACCAGCTCAGACTGTTCTGGGCACAGTCCCAAGGGCTTTAAAATGATCAATTCATCTAACCTTCTAACAGTTCATGCAATAGTCCTATTGGAACCCAAGGATGCTAAGTCCCAGGCTGGTTTCCTTTCCAACACACCACACGGCTTCTCTTCTACCAGCACCTTTCTGCCTACGGAAGCGGAGGATCAAAGTAGGTGAATAGGGCAGTTATCCCCAGTGTACAGTGCCCACAGAGTGGCTGCGGAATCCAGCGCTCCAGTACCTTCTTTATTAGCAAGTCTAATGGGAGCTGCTCAGCACTCACCAGGATCCCTGAGCCTCTGGCTCTTTCATGACCTCTTCCTACCCAGACGTCCCTCTTTCCTCCCCTCTGTCCATGCCCACCTCTTTTCATCCGGCCTCTCTGTAGGCTCCTTCCGTTCTTCCAACTCCTAAAGAAAGGATGTCTCCAAAGCTTCTCCACTGGCCTCCCCCAGTGCGCCTACTGCCCTCCCCGGACGGTTGCATCTGCGCCCTAAGCCTTCAGCCCTCACTGTCTATGCCAGTGACTTCTGGTGCTTTGTGGTCAGCCCGCTGCTCGTCCACCACTGGGTCCTGTTTCTTTCATCCTGTGGCCCACCACTCATCAAATCCTACTGATTCCAGCCCCCTGAGAGCACTCTAACCTGGTTCCTTCTCTCCCTCTCTGCAATCACTCCCTCTGGTCCTGATGGATCTTCTTGCCTCCAGTCAGCTCCACACTATTTTCTTGAAACTAATCTGATCATTTCATTTCTCGTGTAAGATCATTCAGAGATTCTCTCTACTTCCCAATGAAGAGCAAATTCCTTAGCACAGACTATACATCTTTCAAACCCTTGCCCTGCTTACCACTCTAGACTCACGCCTTGCATTCCCTCTC
>NC_043706.1:5238319-5243397 GCF_006229205.1 Suricata suricatta | reverse complement strand
CCTGAGCCCCCGTACTTCTGTTCTCTTGCACACAATGAATGAGGTGATGGGCGGGAAGTGGTGAGCATAGCTCCCAGCACTTGGTTACGTGCTCACTGAACAGAATCATCACTATTGTCATTACACATGTCGCTCCCTTGACCGGAACAATGCAGCAACCCCATCTTAGCTGGCTGGCTCCATCCTGGCATTACCGCCTTGGGAGAGGCCACCTTGGCCCTTGTGACAGGTCAGGCTGGGTGCCTCCCCCGCTCCCTTAGCTGCCTGTCACAGCACTTGCCAGATGATCTGAAAACCATCTGCTTACCCGTCAGTCTCACTTCCTGCATGGAAAGGAAAGACAATGTCTAGTCATCTTTTCATTCCTGCTGTGTAAGCACTGTTTCTAGGACGTGCTCAGAGATGTGCCTGGAGGAAGACTGCTGGCAGTGTGGACTGCAGTCCCCACGTGACTGGAACCCCCAGTCCTCCGTCTGTCCCCAGAGTCCACATTCTCTCCCAGCTCAAAGGCTGATCTAGACACCATAGTTAAAGAATTTCCTAAATACAGGGAGGATCATCAAAAGTTTGTAATACAGAGATTACCTTCTGAGATTAATGGATTAATAACAAGACAGAAAACAGGACAGGAGGCCACCATTCCTGATCATAGCTGAGGACTTGGAAAAGATGTGGAACCAAGACTATACACAGTCAGCCAACCTGATGGCCTTACAGGCTATCTATATCCCCCATATCTACCCTCCAAGAAAGGCCCCGGGTCAGGCTCCTCCCAGTGTTGCCAAGACTATGAGGGATTTAAGGGTAAACGGCCATATGCTTCCCTTGAAACAGCCAAGGGGAAACTAAAATTAAAATTAATTTTCAAAAACCTTGCCACATTTCGTTAAATGCCTCAGCTACACTCTACACTTTAAACTCTACTTAGGACCTACAGGTGGGATCCTAGAAAAACAGGGAGCCGGCTTAAGGTAAGATTTGTACCACAGTCAGCCCCCTCCCTCCCAGATCTCTGCCTCTAGTGCCCCAGAGAAAAATAAAAATAAAATATATTTTGCATCATCTCTGGGAATGCCTCGAGTCCGAGGGGTCACCCAATGCTACCAGAACTATTTGTTTGTCCTGACCGAAAACGTCCTGGAGGAACTAACATTCCTTCCATGTCCGTCTGACAATCAATGTCCTAAAACTTTAGTGAGGGAATTAGAGGAAAACATAAAGGGGAAGGGTCATTTGAAATTTAGGCCAATGAAAAATCACGTGTCTTCTCTACAAATAGTGATAGAAAAATGTTAAGCCATCTGAGCAGATAAACTTACCTCATTCCAATGGATTTTTCATGGGCCTGAATTTTAAATACACTTTCGCCCTTCTGGTCTTCTGATCTTTTCTGGTAAATTAGTTTACATTGTCACATCTGTCTCAGGACTATATTTTTTAATTTACCTACTTGCTTATTCACTTATTTACATACATACTCATTTATTTATAGGCTCTGTGGCCAGTGTGAAGCTTGAACTCACTAGCCTGAGATCAAGAGTCACCTGCTCTATTGACTGGGCCAGCCAGGTGCCCCATCATGGCTAAAGTTGTAAAGCAAACCCAGGAAGTCTGTTTGCACCTGCCTCAATGCATATATGTGTGTCATAGATGTGTGGTAATGGTAATACCAAAATTAATTTGTAATAGAGTTCTATTGAATTGGCTTAAACAAATCAACACTTACATAAATTAAATTCTCATAATGTAATAGAAAATAACCCAAATGTTTTTCAGGTTCACGGCATGTAGGAAATATTTGATATAAAACCTAGTTTACGTTTGCTGATTTATTGAAAGTAGGCATGTCTTTAGAGGTAACAGCATTGCAATTCCATCTGGGTTTAGTAATCAGCCAAGTGCATGATGTCTTTGTTCCAAACTCTGTCACCTAGGAAAATAACCCAGGAAGATGACCATTGTCTAACTTCTAATGAAATGCTTGTAGGTCATCTAAACGTAGTTGTTAACAACAAGTAAATTCGGTAGATATAAGTAACATAAAAAGGCTTTAGGGACATTTTTAAAAGTTTCTCATAATATATTAATAACCTAAAATGTTCACGTTTTGCTAAGTTAAATTTATACAGTATCCAGATCATTTCCTAGGAAGATGAAGTACTGAAACATTATTACATACAGATTTATCTACTTTTTCTTCCTTCTGTGGAGGATTAAAACTATTTGGGTCTAGTACTAAACATGTTTTATCCCACACTGTGAAATTTTCCATGAAAAACCACATGTTTCTAGAGGTTATAAAGCAAAGAATAAGAAGCTAATGGAAAAGTTTGTTCTTGCATATTTCTTAATTTTCATGAAAAATTAAAAGATGCTAAGGGTTAAAAATCTAAAAGGGAAAGGAATTTTAGGTGTGATCAGGTCTAAGATTGGAATGAATTTAAATAAATGAGTTTTACTTTCAGCACTAATATTAGTACAAAATTCGAATTCAGTTTTCTCTTTATTAAAAGGACAAAGTTTTCTTAGACAACTGACCTCCTCTTGTTAAACCATTTTGAAAGGTTTCTCTATACCTTTTTCAGTAATCTGCCTAAAAGAAACAAAGACTTTGTCCCTCATCAGTAATTTCCTCTGTTTGATGATCAGGTCTTTTGGTACCTAAGAAAGCTAAATCTTCTCTATTAAAAGAAATAAGTTGTGGGGGGAGGCTCTTGGGTGGCTCAGTCGGTTAAGTGCTGACTTAGCACAGGTCATAATATCATGGTTCTTGGGTTCGAGTCCTGTGTTGGACTCGGTACTGACAGCTTAGAGCCTGGAGCCTGCTTCAGATTTTGGGTCTCCATCTCTCTCTGTCCCTCCCATGCTCACATTGTGTATGTGTGTGTGTGTGTGTGTGTGTGTGCGTACGTGTGTGTACATGTGTGTATGTGTGTGTGTCTCAAAAATAAAGAAACATTAAGAAAAACTTTTATAAAGATAAGGTTTTTTTATTTCTATACTTGACTATGCAACCATTGTTCCTATGATAACTGAATAACTAAATATTTTATCATTCAGTATTTGAATCAGTGTCCTAAAACCTTCTGATATTTTTTGACAACCTTCCAAAAATCAAATCCTAAATGAAGTCCTTTTGACCTCAAATTAACATTGGGATTTTCTGGAGCATCCTTGGAATATGACACCAAGAAAATATTTTCCTTCCTTATACAAGAGAACTGTTAAACGAATTAGGGTTATAGGATACATTAAATTATAAGTATTGTTAAATAGTAAGTAATACTAAGCTTTCTTTATGTTATATTTGTATACGTGTTCTGGAAATTTCATGAAATTCCTAACTCTGGTATATCTTTTATTGTTGTTGTTCCTTTAGAGACAGAGAGAGAGAAAGAGTGAGCAGGGTAAAGGGTGAGAGGTAGAGAAAGAGAGTGAATCCTAAGCAGGCTGCACGTTCAGTTAAGAGTCCAACTCGGGGCTCAGTCCCATAACCCTGGGATCAAGAATCTGACACTCATCCAACTGAGCCACCCAGGCACCCAAATCTGGTGTATCTTGGTATAATGTTATCAGTCACAAATCAGTTTTATCTTAAAATGTTATATCATAGAAGTAAACAAATATCCTTGTCAATTCTTTATAAGAAACTCAATGATCTCTCTTAACAAAGACTTTTTCCAAAATCTTTGTTAATTTATTTGACACTATTGTTCTATTCTAATATTTTTTTTCTAGGTAGGTAATGATTTTATTGCTTAAGTACATAACCAAATTTATACGCCAGGGCAGATGCTAAGGATGACTCATATTTCTAACTAGGGGAGAGGACTCATTTGGTCTGACAATACCGAGCCAACCCGTCACCACAGCCCTTGATCAGAATCAGTAGTAACTTAGCATCCTTATCCTTTCTGTTCCTTTCTAGATGCTGTCAAACAGCAATAGCTTTCTTAATCAAATGGTGGAGATCCTCAGGAAGATCAGGAGTGATTCCATTGGACATGAGAATTCTCCAGACTATATTGTCACAAAAGGTACTTGAGTCTCATTGGATGACACTGGATTGTGAGGGAGTTGGGCCCTTCTTGGCCGGTTTGTAGAGCTGATCCCTCACGTAGTCACATGTCAACTTCAGCCAGGCAGGGAGGCTGCAGGGGTAAGTAAAGCAGCAGGAACCAGGACACACCCTTCCCAGGAGTGAGCATGTGACCCACCATGGTGGTGATCAGGCAGTGAAAAAGTACTCTGATCTCTTGCAAAGGTGTTCCTGCCAGAGTATTTCACCTTGAAGGAGATTCAAGGAGAGGGTTCTAGGGGTGCCTGGGTGGCTCAGTCGGTTGAGCATCTAGCTGCAGCTCAGGTCATGATCTCACAGTTCGTGGGATCGAGCCCCTCATCGGGCTCTGCGCTGACAGCTAGCTCAGACCCTAAAGCCTGTTTAGGATTCTGTGTCTCCCTCTCTTTCTGACCCTCCCCTGCTCATGCTGTCTCTCTCTGTCTCTCAAAAATAAATAAAACCAGGGGGGGAAAAGATGAAACAGTGCTGTCCTTCCAGAATCAAAGAAATCTTTTCTCTAAAGCTACCTATATGTCTCTTCACCTATAGAATGCCAATGGCTTTGTCACGGGTCCATCGCACTTGTCTGATGAAAGTCCCCACTGGAAGAGTCACCTTTATGAGCCAAGAGGCTTGCTCAGTGATCTTACATGAGTGAGTGGCAGCACAGACCCCTCCTTGTTCGGCTCCAAGATAATCCAGGGCTCTCCTATCAAGCATGACTTTGGCCAGAATGTCGAAGGGTTTTTGCTGGGCGGGCATTGTGTCAGCAGCAGATTCTGCAGCACGTTCAAGGGTTAAGGAGATGTTCTGGGTCACAGCCCCATTTACATGGTTTCCTGGCCAAGGAACAGCCATCTACCACTGAAGGGAATCTTGAATCATGAATGGCTCGTGGTCAGCTTTTCTATGTCAATGATACAAGCTCACGAATGTTGACCTGAGAGGTGCCTCAGTCTGTGAAGGGTCACGGGCAACATCCGGTAACCCAAGGGGCATTGTTTGGTCACGCCAACCA
>NC_043706.1:5231511-5238219 GCF_006229205.1 Suricata suricatta | reverse complement strand
AGCTAGCTGTCAGCAGAGAGCCCAATGTGGGGCTCGAACCCATGAAACACGAGATCGTGACCTGAGCCAATGTCAGATACTTAACCGATTCAGGCACTCAAGCGCCTCTTACACCTTTTAACTTTTAAACAAGGTACCAGATGGATGTTCTTTCACCAAGGAATTTATTAGCTCTGTAAGGTCAATTCTAGTTCCGAAAACTATCTGGTCCTATCTGAGTCTATGCACGTCTCTTTCAAATATGATGATCCAGCCAACACCTAGGAAAGATAACCAGTGTTGTCACCTGTGTCCTGTTTTACGAAGAATAGACCTAATGCAAACTCTGTCCTTTTAACAGAGAGAAAACCAAACTCTAATTTTCTACCAAATTATTCTTTTTTAATTAATTAATTAATTTTGAGATAGAGACAGAACCCAAGTCAGCAAGGGACAGAGAGACTGGGAGATACACAAACTGAAACAGGCTCCAGGTTCTGAGCTGTCAGCACAGAACCCGATGCAGGACTCGAACCCATGATCTGTGAGATCATAACCTGAACCAAACTCAGCTGCTTAACCAACTGAGCCACCCAGGCACCCCAGTACCAGGTTAGTTTTGATATTAAAATTTATTTAACTTGTTTAAATGTATTCTAATCTTAACAAGCTCTGCCCATGCATAAAATCCCTCCCAGAGATTGCTTTTCCACAAAGCTCTGACAACTTTTTTTCTCAACAAAAATGCATCTCTATTTCTCATACCGTCTTTTACTGGAAAGATACATCCTACTCTTTTCTTATGGAGGTGTTTATTATTTCTGGTAACTTTAAAAATATAGCAGTGTGTTTAACAACAAACACCTTGGGTTTTAGTGAAAATAAAGAAGTAAATAATTACGAACTGCATATTATATTAACATTCTATGTCATGGCAAAAATTTTTAAAGACTTTTTATTATTTCTAGAAACATATGCTTTCTCATAGTGAAGTGTGCAGAGAAAGGATGTTTACTAAGGGACCCATTTATCCGCAGCTCCTCTGCAGAAGGAAGCCTGTGTTTAGTAAATAATGTGTTAGTATTTTTTCTTATTTGGAAGTGATCTAGATAATTATGACTATCCATTATATAATTTAACATAGCAAAACTTTAAAGTTTTAGGTTACCAAAAAGATCTGGGGAAACATTTTAAAAATTTCACCTAAAGATATTTTTTATCTTATTTACATCTATCTACTTGTTCTTCATTATGTTTAGATCACCAGCAGAAACTCCATAAGACAGAAGACAATGTCACACATCATCCCAAGCTAGGTTTCATTGTTCATTTTTTGAGAGAGACTGCAAGTGTGCAAGTCGTGGAGAGGGGCAGAGGGAGGTGGGGGAGAGACAGGAAGAGGGAGAGAGAAAGAGAGAGAACCTTAAGCAGGCTCTGTGCTGAACACGGAACCTGATGAGGGTTTAATCTCACGACCTTGAGATCATGACCTGAGCCGAAATCAAGAGCTGGATCCTTAACCACCTGAGCCACCTGTTTGCCCTTCCTAGCTGTTTCTTGATGATGAATTCTATGAGCGATAACAAGGACTTTTTTGATTAACAAAACCAATTAGGATAGAAGTTGTATGTGTCTATTATATTCAGCGCTGTTGGTAACTCCAAAGGCATGACCACTTTAATTAAACCAACAAACTTAAACTGGCTTTAATCCTGAATATTAAATTTATAGGAGCACTTACGTGTTTAAGCCAATTAAATAGAGTTCTTTTACAAGTTTGTTTTGAAAATACCATTGGGAGACAGAAAAATCCCACACATCTGTAACCCACAGGAATGGACAGACACATACATACAGATAGGCGTGACTGGATGGCCCAGCAGGCTGAGCATCTGACTCTTGATTTGGCTCAGGTCACGATCTTTCAGGTTGTGGGACTGGGCCCCACATCAGACTCTGCAATGAGCCTGCTTGGGATTCTCTCTCTCCCTGTGCCTGTGAGAAAAGTAACCTCTTATCGCGACCATCTGTATGTGTGTGTCTCGCGCACGTGCGTGCTCTCTTGCTCTCTCTAGCTCTCTGTCCCTCTACTTACATGTGCATGCTCACACTCTCTTTCTCTTGAAATAAACATTTTAAAAAAGAAAAAGCAACAAACAAAAAACCATATAGACAGACATAAACAGAGACCTTATAGCTTCATTTCGAAATTACTTCCATGAATCAGGTAGAATAATACAGAACTCACCAGTTATGAAAGAACAGTTGGAATAAATAACCATTAAATTGCTCTCATGATTAAATCTTTCTCTACTACTATGTGTGCAGAAGACACGTAAGGTATGTATTTTTTCTTGAGAAAGAGCCTATGAAAGCTGTGAAGCAGTTGGTCTTTTTAAAAAATCTTTGCCTCCCCTCATTTGCTTCCTTCAGGTAAGAGCTACCTCCCTGAAGTGTGATTTCATGATCCCTGGATCGTGGGATTGATCCCTGAGTCGGGCTATACACACACACACCCACACACACACACATACAGATGGTCCCGATAAGAGGTTACTTTTCTCACAGGCACAGGGAGAGAGAATCTAAGTTCCTCCAAAATTCACTTGGATTCCTAAGGACAATACTGACTCCCTTTTGAGATTAATAAAGGGGAAATTAGGATTGGGAAAAGGGCAGGCTGCCTCTGAATTGTGTCTGGGCTGTATGTCTAAATTTGCAAAGATCTGTGAGATAAGGCCAATGTTTCGCTCTTCATCTAAGACGCGGGTCTGATCATAGCCTAAATGAATCCCTCGTAGGTTGAACTACCTGTTCAAACCCGATATCCTTAGTTTTTTTTTTTTTAATCAGAGAGATTTCCAAGTAAGATGGGATTCAAAACATTTCTATGTTTCAGATTAAAAAAACCTTTTTTTTAACATTTATTTTTTGAAAGACATAGTACAAGCAGGGGCAGGGGAGAGAGAGAGCAAGACACAGATTCAAAAGCAGTCTCAGGCTCTGAGCTGACAACACAGAGCCCAGTGCAGGGCTTGAACTCATGAACCATGAGATCATGACCTGAGCAGAAGTTGAACGCTTAACCGACTGAACCACCTAGGCACCCCTATGTTCTAGATTTGAGTTGTCTGCCGTTGGAATGTTTCTAGTCAATTTTGCACAAATGACCTCAGGAGGTTTTCTTTCCCTCTGTCTACAGTTAACTTAAGGAGAAGACCTTTAAAAATGTCTATCAGGTTCTGAGTATCAGCTTCCCACCTAGTCGGGGTTTTTTTAATGTTTATTTATTTAGAGAAGAGAGAGAAAGAGAGAGCAGGACACTAGCACTCAAACAAGTGGGGAAGGGGCAGAGAGAATTCGAAGCAGACTCTAGGCTCAGCACAGAGCCCGACATAGGGCTTGACCTAGGAGCTCAAGATCATGACCTGAGTGGAAATTAAGAGATGAACACTTAGCCGACTGTGCCACCCAGATGCCCCTTCAATCTGGCCAAGTTTCTAATCATAGAGTCATTAAATCCTTTCAAATATCTTGTCAACTTTCATTTAGGAAAAATGGTAAATACTTCTGGCAACACTAAACAACACAATGGACCTCAGAGGGAGTAAAAAGTACTTTCTTCAAAATTTCTAGAGTCTCTCCCAGAGATCAATAACCAATGGCCTGGATTTAGAAAAAAGGGACATTGTGCAATTTACTCTCTTTTTCTTTCCAAAGATCAATGACCAAAGGCCTGCATTTAGGAAGAAAGAGACACTGTGTAACGTACTCTTTCTCTACCAGGCACTACACTCTCACAGACCCAGGGGAGCTGACTCTGGGAAGAACCGTCACTGTTACCTAGCATGTCTAGTTGTTCCCCGATCCCATCTGTAGGCATGATACGTACCACACATCGGCAAGATTTGTCACTAATTTTTAACTTCTCTTGGCTGGTTCAGAGAATAAGGTAACACTTTTCTGGAAATTCTCTCAAGAGGTTTGTCAACTCTGGGAGGGTCTGTGATGGGGCCCTCCTTTAAGAGTAGATATCAGCATATGTGTACGGTTATTAACTTGGCTGACTTTTGTTTACAACCCTTTAAGGGCAATACAGACAAAAGACTACTAGAAAGAGGAATTAAAGGAGGATGGACGGAAACAGTAAGAATTAATGTTTATATTCACCTTTTGTAATGAATCTTTGAATGAAGCTACTTGGGAATTTTGAAGCTTTGTGGAGGCCTCTGCCTGCCAATTAAAACACACAGCCCAGGTCCCCTGGAGTTTGTGTGGCCGCTGCCGTGGAATGTGAGCCCGGTAATTTTTCAACAGAGAAAGGCGAGGCTTTCAGGCTTGGCCGGTGAGACTGAGCAAGTGTCGGGCTCCAGCAGCTCTCTTCTTGTGTGACAGCCAGGATGGAACAAACAGGCTGGCAGCGAGGCTGTGGCTCCCCTGCGGCTAGAGTCTGAGTGTGGGAAGGAGCCGCAGAATACGAATCCCGAGAAAAAGCAACAATGTAGATTTGATGGCCAAGAAACAAAAGGATCTGAGTTCATTACTTCCAGTGCAAGTAATTTCAGTGACCCCGTTTACAAAGAGATTGCTATTACTAATGGATGCATTAATAGAATGAGTAAGGAAGAACTCAGAGCTAAGCTTTCAGAATTCAAGCTTGAAACCAGAGGAGTAAAGGATGTGCTAAAGGAAAGGCTGAAAAACTATTACAAGAAGCAGAAGCTGATGTTGAAAGAGGGCGGTTGTGCTGACAGTTACTATGACTACATCTGTATCATTGATTTTGAAGCCACTTGTGACGAGGGAAACCCACCTTAGTTCATACATGAAATAATTGAATTTCCTGTGGTTTTACTGAATACCCATACTTAGAAATAGAAGATACATTTCAGCAGTATGTGAGACCAGAGATCAACACACAACTTTCTGATTTCTGCATCAACTTAACTGGAATTACCAGGATCAGGTGGACAGAGGTGATACCTTCCCTCAGGTACTAAAAAAAGTAACTGACTGGATGAAATTGAAGGACTTAGGAACAAAGTATAAATATTGCATATTGACAGATGGTTCGTGGGATATGAGCAAATTCCTGAACATTCAGTGTCGGCTAAGCAGGTTCAAATATCCTCCTTTTGCTAAAGAGTGGATCAATATTCGAAAGTCATATGGGAACTTTTACAAGGTTTCTCGAAGCCAGACCAAATTGACAATAATGCTTGAAAAGCTAGGAATGGATTATGATGGACGGCCTCACAGTGGTCTTGACGACTCTAAGAACATTGCCCAAATAGCAGTTCGAATGCTGCAAGATGACTTAATGAGAAAATGCATGCGGACAGCTAATGAGTGTGTCGTCTTTGTTACCAATAGAGGGCACCCCAGCTCCACAAATGCCACATTCTAGAAAATCGCATTTCTGCCCTCTGCCTGTGGATCATTCACTCTAACTGGAGTTGCTACAAAGAGGTAGCAGATGAATTAGTCCTGCAGTGCAAAATGTAAGCACCTTAAACATTTTAACTCTTACTATAGTTACAGTTCTACATAAGTGTGTGAACAAATTCTGTGGGGAGGGCGATTGAATTTTTGTCACCAGCACTTTTAATATGAGCGGTATTTGCTACACAGTAACAGTTCCTGCTTAGAAATGAATTTTGTAATTTAACATGTCCAAGATGTGTCCCTTTCAGTTTTAAAATGCAAAAGCTCTATTGGCTCTCCCTTCAAATGTCCTATCGTATTGATATTAAACTATGAAATGTATTTCTACATTAACATCATTAGATCAAGTCGTTTCTAACTGTGCAGAAAAGATTGTAAGGCCTTATGTAGCCTTTGGGTTTTAAGAATATCCTAGTCCTTTTGATTTTTGAAGTGTGTATTGAAGTTCACCTGTGCACAGTGAATTTCATAAAGTACTTGGTACACATATCTGCCCACATTTCTTTTCAGTTTATAGTTGGGAGACTTCTGTGGTAGATTATAGGGTCTTGCTAAAAATTCAGTTACTGGTGAGATTAATGGAAGGTCAGAAGACAATACCATTTAAAAGAACTTAAAGGCTGTACCTCCAACTTCAGAACACATAAACATATCATTGGGGTTTTTTGTTTCTTGGTTTTTGGTTCCCCTCTCTCTTGTGACATATATCTGCCCTAATTCTTAAATATAAGAGACCATGCTTTGAAATTGACTAAAAATAAGGGTTACCACTTAATTTTGCTTTTGTATTCAACAGTATGAGTAAGGTTAATAAAGTCAAATAGTGCTAAAAAAAACAAAAACAAAAACAGCCCAGCCTGTTTGCTTCATTTCGGAATCCATGCTGCCTCGTGCAGTTCTCAAGTGATCTTGTACACCAAGAATGTTCCTCCTAACTGCCTCTGTGATGCTAGGTGGTTTTATTTATTATTTTTTTTAATGTTTATTTATTTTTGAGAGAGAAACAGAGTGCAAAAAATGGAGGGGCAGAGAGAGGGAGACACAGAATCTGAAACAGGCTCCAGGCTCTGAGCTGTCAGCTCAACACCCGATGCTGGGCTTAAACCCACGAACCATGAGATCATGACCTGAGCCAAGCCAGACACTTAACCTACTGAGCGACCCAGGTGCCCTCTAGGTGGTTTAGACAGACCTTGCCATTTATAGAGATGGCTTTAGCCCCTGGGACTGCAGTCTTTTGACATAAAATAAGCAGGTGTGCTTGATGTCATGTGCCTAACTCTT
>NC_043706.1:5229372-5231411 GCF_006229205.1 Suricata suricatta | reverse complement strand
TATTCTACACCCTTCATCATCTCTTGATATTAATTAGAGATGCCTTTTCTTAAATGTTCGGCTGGAGTGTTTTTTTAATTCTCTTTATATCTGACATGAAGCTTTTTGTTAGAATATAAAAGACAAACTATTAAGGTAATTTGTAAAAAGTAGATTTGCATTGGAGAAAATGTCATTTCTGTTGAGTTAGTTTGTTGCTAGCTTACTCATTGGGAAAGATGCTTATCTATATTATCTAATTTCTATGAAATTGGACCAAGTAGACTTTCCTCTAGACTCAGTGTTTGGAACTGAACGCTTTTTTCAATGTTTATTTATTTTAAAAGAGAGAGTGCAGGGGAAAGGGGCAGAGGGAGAAAGAGAGAACCCCAGGCAGGCTCCATGCTCAGCAGAGCCCAACTCGAGGCTCCATCTCACAACTGTGAGGTCATGACCTGAGCCAAAATCAAGAGTTGGCCATTCAATTGACTAAGGCAGGCAGGTGTTGTCACATTCAACAATTCTTCTTTTTTTCCCATGTTTATTTATTTTATTTTGTTTGAGAGAGAGAGGCAGACAGCATGACAGAAGGAGAAGCAGAGAGAGAGGGGGACACAGAATCTGAAGCAGGTGCCAGGCTCTGAGCTGTCTGTACTGAGCCTGAGTCAGGCTTGAACCCACGAACTGTGAGATCACGACCTGAGCCCAAGTCAGACACTGAAGTGACTGAGCCCCTCAGGTGCCTCAAACAATTCTTAAAAACCTATAACGATGATGATGTGTGTACAGGTGAAAGCCAAGATGACCACGTACCTCCAGTTAGAAGTACTCTTTGTCACTACGAGGAAAGGAACAGTTTCCCTAACAGCCCTCACTAGGAAAAAGATCTCTTTCAACAAATAAAAGAGAATAAAAGTGAGTTTACCTTTGGATTTCAGGGAATGACTAACTGCTGCCGAAGGTTCTGAGAGTCTCAGTTTCTGTCATTATGTTGTGGAAGGGCCACCGCACTTGGAGCCCTGCACCACTGTGTCTGCAGGCCACTCTGTGGGGGTGGGGGTGGGGGCGGGGTAGCACAGCCCTGATACCTGCCCCGTTTGCCCATTGGGAACATTTGTAGCTCATTATTTAGTCTGATTGAAGCTAGTTGTTACAGACCTAGATTGAGGACAAGTTTTTCTCTCCATTGAGATTTCCCTGTCCATTGATCTATCATCAAATTTCCTGTGAGACTAAACAATTAGTTTAAGAACAGCAATAATACGGTGTTAGGTTACCCTTTATAAGTGACTTCTGGGTGAGGCGCCCAGTGCTGCAAATAATGTAAGAGCAATGCACAGATGGGAAAGGAGGCCTGGAAGGTGCTGGGTGCAGGTGGGTGGGGGTGGCCGGCGGGGCACAGCTGGGCTGTGAGATGACCCGTGGGCTTTCTATAAGGGCCGCTGGCCGCCCATTGCCGGCAAGATTCCTCACTAGAGAAAGTGGTGTTTGCAGGTGGGGCCCGTGGTCAGTGCGGTGAGGGACCGACGCCAACGCCATCTTTTCGCTCTCGGTGGAAAGTACGGGAATCACACAGTACGCTGTGACCTGGCCTGCTGGAGGGCCGCTGCTGCTGCCTGCTGAGCCCCGGGGTGTGGGCTCCGTCGGGTCCCGTCTCACCTTCGTGGGCAGGTGGGCACCGCGGCCAGACAGTGGGGAGGCGCTGCTGTCCGGGAACGCGGCGTCGGGACTCTGGGGGGACCCCCGATGATGTGGGGAAGGACGTGCCCTTCCTCGGTGAACTGGGGCCAGACGACTACTGGGAGCCTGGACCCGAGCCTTTCAGCGCCCCCGGCGGGCAGGAGCCCCGGGAGTGGGGGCGCGCATGCAGTCTGTTTTCAGCCCTGAGGACACCACCTTCAGGACAGGAATTTGGACAGGAGACTTCTCTGCTCCGGGAACCACGCAGAGGACCTCTGGAGTCGAGTGCCCCTGGGTGCTGGATTCGGGGGTGGGGGCGGGACTGCTGAGGTCGCGGGGCGTCAGTGCGGGCTGTGGAGTCCTCAGAGGTAGGTGTCTCC
>NC_043706.1:5227619-5229272 GCF_006229205.1 Suricata suricatta | reverse complement strand
GAAGGGGTGTGATGGACATGGAGGAAGGCACTTGTGGGGAAGAGCACTGGGTCTTGTATGAAAACGAACTTGACAATATACTGTAAATTTAAAAAAAAAAGAAAAAGGATGAAAAAGAAAAAGTGGTGATTGCCATGAACAGAATTCTAAAGGCAATTCTGGTGTAGGTTCAGAGAAAGAGACCTGGAAGGTATCCAGTTTTCAAAGAATACAGAAATTAAAATGGAAAAAATATTAGTATAAATATGGGTGGTAACAGTCATTCTGATGAGGTCTCAATGAAAATGATGATGATGTTTTTGGCAATTGGAGGAAGCATGATGCTAGTTATAAAGTGATAAAGAACGTGGCTGAATCACACTCATGTTCAAGCATTTTGAGGAAGGTAGAACTCCCGCGATGAAATTGATTATTTAGCAGAGGAGATATCTAAGCAAAGTGGCATGACTTCTCTTGCTCATGGCAAAATGTGAAAAGAGAGGAATGAAGTAAAGAATAATCATTTGGCATAAAGGCACTCAAATTTAAAGATGTGGCCAATCCTCAGCATATCCATAGTCGAAAAAAAGAGAGGATGCGTTCAGAAGAGAACACTAAGGATATGGCTGACTGACCACTTGCGAAGATCAGTATGGGTGGGAACCAGAGACCTAGTCAGCCATCTCATCAGAAGCCAGGATGGGAGATGGAATTATACCAACAGAAACACTGCCAGCCAAGACGAAAGGAAACAGAGAAAAATGGACAGAAGGAAGGCTGTCCAACATGTGCTATTCCCCCAGAAAAGGGACGAATGACATAGGTGATTCCAAGAAATCAGAGATTCCACTCCCACCACAGGCCCAGAGAGCAGGGCCAGTGCCTCCTGGGTTGCAAAGAGTGGGGCTGGCCCTCCAGGCTGTGGGGCAGGATGCTGCTCCCCAGTAAGGCGGGAACAGAGCCACTGCAGAGAGGCCTGTGTGGAAGGCTGCTGCAGAGGGCCACACGGGTGGTGCCCTGCGGAACTGAAGACATGAGGCCAACGTGTGCGGTCCTGGCGGCGACTCTGCTTCTCCTGGGCTCCTGGAGGGCAGAGCATCAGTCCCAAGAGGATTATCCTTGAGGCCTAAGATCTAATGGAATTTTCCTTGCTATGCTATGTTGTAGACCTATTTGGAACCTGTCATTCCTTCCTTCATTCCTTTTTCTCCTTTTTGGAAGAGGAAGGTCTGCCCCATGCCTGATGTAACAACATGTTTTGGAAGCACATGACTTGCTCAGTTTCAAGGTGTCACACGGGATGGGAAGTCGGCCTCAGGATGAATGTGTCCCTATAACGTTCAGATGCTAAACTCTACTCTCACAGACATCCATAAAATGTGATAGTGTTAAGAGGTGGGGCCTTAAGAGGTTATGAGGTTTAGATGAGATCATGAGGGTGGAGACCTCACATTGGGGTTCATGCCCTTGCCAGAGGCAGGAATGGGTGAAGGTTGGTCAAAAGGGACAAACTTCCATTGATAAAATAAATAAGTTTGGGGAATGTAATGTGTGCCATGACGATCACAGTTAATAATAACATAAGGTGTATGTGAGAGTTGTTAAAAGATAGACCTTTAAAGTTCTCATCACAAGAAAAAGAATAGACTGTGTGAGGTGGAGGGTGTTAACTAA